>NC_089598.1:27443884-27809155 GCF_019320115.1 Miscanthus floridulus | reverse complement strand
ATGTCCTCATCAGCATCCACAAGTTGGAAGTTCCCACGCAACTCCTTGCTGGCTAGAATTCTAAGAATCCAAGAGCAAGAAACTCAAATCCACACCTTGAAGGAGTCTCGAATGCTCAAGAGAATGGAGATGCCTAACACGCGCTCGAATCTCAACCGTACACTATTTCCCTCTCAAATTCACACCAGATCTTTCACCAGAGTGAAGCTATGGGTGTGTGAGAGATAGAGAGGGCAAGAGTAATGGTTTAGGGGTGTTTTGGTTGATGGTGGGTGGTTAATAATGCTGGAGAGAGAGTATAAATACTAGCTCTCTCTCAGCTCTAACCAGTGCAGTGCTAGAATGACATTTTTCGAACATCTGGTCAAGTCCAGACATCTAGAAGTGGCTAGAAAGAACAATAGATACCAGATATCCGGTCCCTACCAGACATCCAAGAACTATATAGAAAACAAAAAAACCTTTTGAAAAAAAATGTTTTATGGATATCCAGAAAAAACTGCCAGACAAAATAAAAGAATTTTGTAGTCAGTTTTCTGCGCATCCAGAAACAGTATCGGACATCTGAAAATCGTTGGCAGAAACGAAAACAATTATTTTGGACACTTTTCTGGACATCCGAGAAAAGCTGGCAGAAAATAAAATCACGTTGAAAAAAAAAATGCAAAACCAGATGCCTGGTCCCTACTAGACATCTAGAAATTGCTGGCAGAAAAACAAGAAGAGTTTTGCCACGAATTTTCTCTCGCTGAGTTTTGGAAACTCTCAAAGGTTAGTTAGCCACTCTTTGAGCATAGAGACACATGCAAGACAATGAAATTGAATCTCCCCTTATAGTGCGGTATTTTCCTATATTCAAATGCAAAAGATAAAGAATTTAAATCCTCAAACAACGACAATTTGTTCATGTCAAACTAAATTGGGAGATTGCCATTCATCAAATATTTCGTTTTATATACACTTGAAAACGTGCTCGATGATTTTGTCAACACATTAGAGCTTTGATTTTGTGTCATTATTTCAACAAAACCTACAACGGGGCTAGATGCACTTTCACCATCAAATGCACGGATAATCTGCAAATGCATGGAGATTCCATGGATTATCTGCGGCACTAAGGTGTTAGGTTACAAGCTGATCATCTATAGATTATCCACACAAACCAACAGGTTCGAAGTGGACATGGTCACAATTTTAAATTACTTTTTATCCTAACCGTGGTGCATGTGCCATTTCAACTTTCAAGTGTTAGTTCTTTTGAGCATGTTTTCATTGTAAGTCTATGTAAAGGCATCCCTCTTGATAGTATGACATCTCATACTCAATTATAAGCATAAGAGAAAACTTTAGAACAATTATCTTTTTGTTCCATCCTTGCGTTTCCATTAGAGGAGACGTTAAGCACACAAGTCCTATTCTTTCGTCCTTAGAACCTATTCATATTATCTCAATAGATGCATTAGTCCCATAATTAAGCGGTCATCACCAAAACCCGCAATAGAGCTTGACTGCACGACTATGTGAGCATAGGGCTATGGCGATAGAACAGGTTGAGATGTCAAGGCATACTCTACATGACCAGTGGCAGATCCAGAAACGGATCGCGAGGGGGGCTAAGTAATATAAGGTTAGAAATTGTTGAAAGGTCCTAATATGGCTAGAGGGGGGGGTTGAATAGCCTATTTAAAAATCTACAAATCCACTAGAGCAATTTGATTAGTATGACAAATAGCGTAATGCAAACTTGCTCTAGCTCTACAAGGGTTGCAAGCCACCTATCCAACAATTCTAGTTGCAATGATTACTTAGGCACACAAATTTGCTATGTAACTACTCATTAAGAGCTCTCAAACTTGCTATTCTAAAGAGCTCAACTAGATGAATGTAAATAATAAAGCAAGCTCTCAATTCTAATTACACTAGAGAGCTTGTATCAACTAGTTTGTAAGAATGTAAATAAGTGAGTAGGGTAATTATACCGTCGTATAGCAGATGAACCAATCACAAGATGAATATATAGCCAATCACTGGGAGAATGCCAAAGACAAGAGACAATCGATTTTCTCCCGAGGTTCACGTGCTTGCCAACACGCTACGTCCCCGTTATGTTGACCAACACTTGGTGGTTCGGCGGCTAAGAGGTGTTTCACAAACCTCGTCCACACAATTGGACACCGCAAGAACCGACCCACAAGTGAGGTAACTCAATGACACGAGCAATTTACTAGAGTTACCTTTCGGCGCTCCGCCGGGGAAGGTACAACTCCCCTCACAATCACCGGAGATGGCCACGAACAATCACCAACTCGTGCCGATCCTCCACCGCTGCTCCAACCGTCTAGGTGGTGGCAACCACCAAGAGAAACAAGCAAAATCCGCAGCGCAACACGAATACCAAGTGCCTCTAGATGCAATCACTCAAGCAATGCACTTGAATTCTCTCCCAATCTCACAATGATGATGGATCAATGATGGAGATGAGTGGGAGGGCTTTGGCTAAGCTCACAAGGTTGTTATGTCAATGAAAATGTGCAAGAGTTGTCCCTTGAGCCGGCCATGGGGCTATAAATAGAGCCCCCATCAAATAGAGCCGTTGTACCCCTTCACTGGGCAAAACACGCTCTGACCGGACGCTCCGGTCATACCAACCGGACGCTGGCCCTCAGCGTCCGGTCGCCCGATGGACGCCATGCGTCACCAGCTTCAAATGTTGTTCGTTAGATTTTAACGGCTACGAAGCTGACCGGACGCTCCGGTCAAAACGGACCGGACGCTGAAGCCCCAGCGTCCGGTCATTTCCAGTAAGCTCCCCGAGGCATGTTTTTTCGACCGGACGCGTCCGGTCCACCTTGACCGGACGCAGACCAGCGTCCGGTGCTCAACCCTACCCACTGTGCCGTCTGACAGCTCGACCGGACGCAGCTTTTCAGCGTCCGGTCGCTGAGTGACCCAGCGTCCGGTCAGTAGACCGACGCCAGCATCATTTCGACCAACTCCATTTCAACTCTAACTTCTTCACCCTTGCTCAAATGTGTCAACCACCAAGAATTTTGCATCCGGCGCAATAGAAAATAGACATTTCATTTTTCCAAAAGCGCCGAATCCATCTCAACCCTGCAAACACCTTGTGCACATGTGTTAGCATATTTTCACAAATATTTTCAAGGGTGTTAGCACTCCACTAGATCCTAAATGCATATGCAATGAGTTAGAGCATCTAGTGGCACTTTGATAACCGCATTTCGATACGAGTTACACTTCTCTTAATAGTACGGCTATCTATCCTAAATGTGATCACACTCACTAAGTGTCTTGATCACTAAAACAAAATGGCTCCTACATTTTATACCTTTGTCTTGAGCCTTTTATTTTTCTCTTTCTTCTTTTCCAAGTTCAAGCATTTGATCATCACCATGCTATCACCATTGTCATGATCTTCGTCATTGCTTCATCACTTGGAGTAGTGCTACCTATCTCATAATCATCTTGATAAACTAGGTTAGTACTTAGGGTTTCATCAATTAACCAAAACCAAACTAGAGCTTTCAATTGTTACTAGTCATACACTAATATATATATATATATATAATATAAATGATGATATTGATTCTAACTTTTGACGCATAGATGGTATTGCCATGCACTAATATATATTATGTCATTCATGTCATAAATAATGATATCCCTGTTTAACTTTGCCTTGTTAGTATGGCTGCTGCGAGGTTTCAGATCAAACACAGAATAAGGCAGAGGAAATTTAAAGCAGACAGGCAAGTACTTAGAATTAGTAAAACAGATCACTTGGCAAGAGTGGTGTCCTGCAAATTACTGAGTAAGATCATGCAAATTACTGAGTAATTGTATATACACCATAAGGCAAAGTGCAGGCGGAAGGGGGGGGGGGGGGGGGGGGGGGGGGGCTTGTTTGAATCCGCCCCTGTACATGACAGGGAAGGAGCAGAATGGAATCAGAAGTGGTTCAATGGTTTTATATACCATGCCAGGAAATTAATGTTGGGCTTGGATAGCTCTAGTACATACATGTATCCAGTATCCCCGTATTTGTTTCTTGTTTTTTGTCACCATGGAAAATCTTGTTTTAACACCCTGATTGAATTCTACGTGTATTTTTTTTGTATACTTGTTTTTATCTATATTGAATTTATTTATTTATTTATTTTTCTAAATCTTTTGCCACAGAACATTACATCTTGATCTGTAGAATCAATGTGGTAGGTTTTAGCCTTTCAAAGTAAAATAGATGGGTTTTTTTATACTTTACCTGTAGTGATACATTTGACATCAAACTTGTAATTTTAATTTTGAATTTATTTAGTTACTAATTCTAATTTATATGGTCTTTTTATTTATATATTTTTCTTCCAATCTATTTGGAGGCCAAACTAATAATTTTTTTTATATTTTTATTCAAAATTTGCCTATATGGACGGTTTATTTTGGTATTTCTTTCTATCGCACATGGAAATTACAAATCAATGGTGCATGTTCTTGTTTTATTAATGTGGTAATCCCTAGATCATTTTGATAATAGGCCAAACTGTTAATTGCTTATAGTTTTTATACAATTTTTGCCTTTGCTAATTGTGTGTTTTATGGACGGTTTATTTTTGGTATTTCTTTCTATCTCGTATGGAAATTAGTGGCGTATGCTATTTTTTCTAAGTAATATGAAACTTCCTAGGCCCTTTTTTGATAATAGAGTATATTGCAACCACAGGATCACCCTTTGGCATATATTTAATCAGTGCAATGCAATACCGTGTTGCGCTAGTCACTGTTGTAGCGCAGCTGCGTGGGGGACTGGGGATAATTATACTCCCGTTCCAAATTATAAATCGATTTGACTTTTTTTTTGTTATATCTATTTTACTATACATATAGATATAATATATGTCTAGATATATAGTAAATTTTATATACCAAAAAAAAGTTAAAACGACCTATATTTTACAGACGCGCTAGGTGGTGGTGGGGGGGGGGGGGGGGGGGGGGGGGGGGGGGATACTTAATACTACTTGGCATACGGACGCGGCGCCACGACCACGCTTCACTAAATCACTCCTAAGGATTCTATAAAAAAAAACTCTAAATCACTCCTAAGGGAAGGGTCACGGGCTGCAATGGGCCGCATGACATGGCTTTCCAATGGCTGCTATGATTGCGAGGAGGTCGCACCTGTTGCAGCCCACACGGTGGGCAGGGCAGCAGCCCATCTTGCACATGGCTCCACCTTTTACCATATTTGCTTCAACTATTCTAATTTGGGGTTTTTTGTACAGTGTAAAGAGAATCAAGTTTCTTATAGTTTCTTATCTGGGAGAGAGAGAATCAAGTAACACAGGAATAGCAGAGAGAGAGAATCAAGTAACACAGGAATAGCAGTTAAGAACGGTGAATTCCGTAGCGTTTAATTCACGAAATGGAGCCCAGGTACAATAAAAGGCTAAAAGCGGCTCATATGATCGACAGCCTCGCGAAGTTCTGTTTGCTGCACATTTTATGAAAATTTTCCTGATGGCATATCTTATAGGTATAGATGCTACTTAAGTACATATACATATAAAAAAACTAGCTGTCAAGTAAACATTTCGTGAAAAATACAAGGGGTTAGAACTTCGATGTCGCCTCTTTGATCTCCTCCAAGGAGATAGCCTGCCACAAGTATACAACAAAAATCATTATTCTCGAGGGATTTGCATCGAACATATCATGGATGCAGATATCAGATGACAGGAAAGCATTGATAGTATGGAAAAGGGACATGCCTGGTCCTTCCCAGCAAAATCATTATCGGGAGTAAGAAAAAGCATACAGTGGCATTCCTTCCTGCAGAAGTAGACCGCTCACATAAGAAATGATTTTCCTTTCAGGGGAAGAGAGCTAGAAATTCATTATTATCTAGCAGATTATTTTTATTAAAAAAATGGATACATGGTAGGACAGGCTGGAGTTTGCAGTTTTGCAAGGAATATGCCTTCATAATCAATGCTTATGCTGTGGGATTGGAACAGAGATAGCTAGTTGGCCAATTATTCATATGGTACGCCAAGTGAAAAAGAACCTCAGCCTGTTTTGCAACAGTATAGGTACAGTACTATATCTATAACTTTGAACATAAAATAGTGCTGCCACAATATTTTCTCTATGCACTATCATAGAAAAATAGCTGGAAGTGTAGTTCATAAACACACCTCTCACGCATGGGGACGCATGGGCAGTTCCAAAATCCTTGTGCTACCTCCGCAGCTTTGTCATCATAATGCCTGATCAGATTTACAAGTTTCAGAAAGAAAAATTGTTGATACCCTGTATAAAAAATGGATGAACAATTGAGGGGAAAAATACATAAGATAAATTACCTACAAGGGCATAGAGGAGCTCCGAGAGTATCTCTGTGATCAGCAAGTCCCTGCAAACATGTCATAGGTCATACTCACAACGATGGAGACACAAGAAGTATTCTCATTTGTGCTTTATCATCAAGAAGGAATTACAGACAACAACAACAACAACAAAGCCTTTAAATCCCAAACAAGTTGGGGCAGGCTAGAGTTGAAACCCAGCAGAAGCAATCAAGGTTCAGGCACGTGAATAGCGGTCTTCCAAGCACTCCTATCTAAGGCTAAGTCTTTGGGTATATTCCATCCTTTCAAGTCTCCTTTTATTACCTCTACCCAAGTCAACTTCGGTCTTCCTCTGCCTCTCTTCACGTTACTATCCTGGCCTAGGATTCCACTACGCACCGGTGCCTCTGGAGGTCTCCGTTGGACATGTCCAAACCATCTCAACCGGTGTTGGACAAGCTTCTCTTCAATTGGTGCTACCCCTAATCTATCACGTATATCATCGTTCCGAACTCGATCCCTTCTTGTATGACCGCAAATCCAATGCAACATACGCATTTCCGCGACACTAGTCTGTTGAACATGTCGTCTTTTCGTAGGCCAACATTCTGCACCATACAACATAGCAGGTCTAATCGCCGTCCTATAAAACTTGCCTTTTAGCTTCTGTGGTACCCTTTTGTCACATAGGACACCAGATGCTTGCCGCCACTTCATCCACCCTGCTTTGATTCTATGGCTAACATCTTCATCAATATCCCCGTCTCTCTGTAGCATTGATCCTAAATATCGAAAGGTATCCTTCCTAGGCACTACTTGACCTTCCAAACTAATATCTTCCTCCTTCAGGAGGAATTACAGAATTCCTATATATACCTATCATCAAGAAAAGGTGATGGTTGCTCTGAGAAAACCAGAGTAGAGCAAATGCATTTAACATACACATGTCACCATGTGCTTTGATATAAGCTTCCTGATTTATAGTGGTAATGCAGTTGTTCCCTCAATTCCTAAAATGGCACTGAAGCTGATATCCTTAACCCTAAACTTCTAAATAGATCCTCCCAAGTCATGGATGCACTGCCCACAGGATGATCAAGAGAGGAAAAAAAATGTTCAGCATTGCCACCGTCCTCAACCTGGTGGTGCCCTTAAACACAACTGTTTTAGAGCAATCTTATTTGTTGCTATAAAATAAACCATCATTTTTAAATTATATTTCTCTTTTGTTAACAAATATTTACTAGGAATTTGGATGAATAAGCTGAGCCATATTGCAACCACCTAATGCACATAAGCTGGCTGTGCCAAACAGCAGCTGAAGTTCGACAGCTAGCATCTAAGTAATGTCTAGACTCTCCTCTGTACAGTTACCTCTCAGGTTATAAATCGGGAGCTGTAGGCCCCTGGAAGGATTACCATTACCAAGGAGCATCTAGAAGGAAGGCTGGGAGAATTAGTTCTCTCTAATCCATATTACTGTTTCTTTCTTTAAGCCTTATTGTTAGCATGAAATAGCTTCTGTTCTTCCCCAATCCCCAGTGCAAGACCATAGCGCTATTCATGGCTTAACCTAGATGTAATCCCCAATCTCTCTTAACACTTTGTTAATTCCTAAGCCTTATGACATCTATGTTCCCCAATCCGCTACTTTCCGGTCTAGATTGCTATTCCCGGCCTTTGTTTTCTATCCACCCCTAACTTATATCCCAAAAACCTTGTGTTGGGATGCCAATACACCTAAAGCTCGGTGTATCCCATAAAACCTTGTACTGGAATACCGAAACACCTAAAGGTCGGTGTTAATCGGTGGATGTCTACGAGGACGGAGTTAAGGACTATCGGACGGCACTGACCTTGATGACGACGGCAGTGACTGTCTTGTCGGTGCAGAAGAAAGTGTTGGAGCGGCGGGCGTACTGCTCGGAGAACTTGCGCATGACCTCCACCGACTTATCGGACTTATCGTCGGAGGCATCCGCTCCTGCGGCTGCCCACAACAGATATCATATCAGTCAGTTCATCCCGATTGCAGTGAGGGGAGGGCAAAAATTGGAGATTTCAGTGAGGGGAGGGCAGAAATTGGAGTCCTCCACGAATCTGGGGGACCGGCGCGAACGTACCTTGAGCTCGGACGGCGCATCTGCGGGGGCGTCCTCTGGGCGCCGTCGACGACGACGGGCGGACGGGGAGCCCCCCGCACCCAACGGTGGTGGTGACGGTGGATGTCATCATCGGCCGGTGCCCGCCCGCCGATCTGGAGTAGGCGGTGGTTGGGCGGAAGGGAACGGAGCGAGGGGAGCTGGAGAGTGAACGGTCCAGAGCAGAGAGATGGATGGGGGAGGGAGCAGAAACTGGTGATGGTGAGGAGTGGAGCCTTGGAGAGCTCGGTCGGTGGAAGGCTGGAAGCAGCGTCAGATGGGGTGGATGGAGCAGCGGCGGGCTTGTGTCCCCTGTGTGTGGATAGAGAGGCGCCAGAGCCTGCGACTGCGAGGCGGCGACAACGCAGCCTACGCAATTCGCACTTCAGCTCAGACAGCGATTTTTTTATACAGGAGAACAAAAAGAACATACTCGGATATTTTTTCTAGATAATGGATGGAAGAACGATAATTCGGGGATCTAGATCGTGGGAGCATCGAGAATAGCTAAGTCAGAAATTTGTTATTTCCATTTTCCTCGTTCCTAATGTGACCATTGTTTGAATTAAATTTTGTAGCGTGTTTGATGATAACATACTCTAATACTCCATAGCAGTATCTTTTTACAAACTATCTAATATTTTATTTATTTATACAGTGTAGCGCTTACAGTAATAGTGCTTATCTCTGTTTTATGTGTGGAGAATCGAGAGAACCAAAATATAGATCCAGACACATCCCAATGTGCGTGCAACAAAGATTTAAAGGTATGCATCATTTTATGGAAGAAGCATCTTCAATTTAATATTTTACAACTCCTGGCTCAATGGGAGCATTTACATGATACAGCAGCTACGAAGAGGCAAAAGGCCCATCCAAACAAAGAAAAAATAGAATGGGGGCCTAGCACAACTGAAGATGCTATCTTCCACATATACATTGGAGCTTTTGCCTGCTTTCTTTACAAGACACAGATCACTCTATATACTTGCAATGATTCTCGCCTTTTTTCCCGCTCATATGAATCCTCTCTAACTGTACAGAAGAATGAAGTAATCATCTTTCGCTTTCCTCAGCGTCTTCCAATGAGTCCAGCCACGTTCTGGGTAACAACTTTTTTGGCCTCCAGCGAAACAGGTGAGTCGCCAATATACATGTCGAAGAAAGCCTCTGTTCATCAGACAAGAAACAGTTACAAAGGAACTGTACCATATTGTAAAGCTGCTCTAGGCTAATTGCATGATGCACTCCGTCGTTTATCAAATGCAAAAGAGGCACAAGTAAACAACTTAACATTGTCCAAATTAAGCTTATCTGTAGATTTTGTATTTTCTTTCAGCACTTCCATATGTTCAGGGAATGGGAGTACAAGGAAAGCAAGGATACATATTGTGCAAAGTAAATATCATTTTCCGGAAATATTTACTCCCTCAAATCTAAATTATAGGTCACTTTAGTTTTTTTTTTTCCAAAGTCACATTCCTTTAACTTTGGCCGAGTTTATAGAAAACTGCACCAACATCAAATTAATTTCATTAAATCCTCCATGAAATATGTTTTGATAGTGCATTTATTTGTACTTGTAGATGTTAACATATTTTTCTAAAACTTGGTGAAATTCAAGAAGTTTGACTTAGGACAAAGCTAAAGTGAACTATAATTTGAAATAGAGGGAATACTTGGCAAGTTTTTACTTACTGCAAAGATCTTTGCTCTGAACAGCACCAATTTGTTTCCCATCAACTGCGTAAAAATGTTCTTGTCAAGATGGATCCAATATTGCAGTGGAGAACAGCTCAAAAGATTTTTGTGGGTATAATGTACTTACTTTCTGTTATTAGTTTCCCATCTGATGTTTGGCAGAAGTCAATCTTCGTACCCTGCAGTTATATTTACATGTTATCCTTATAATAAAGAATGGCTATAGACACGGTAACATCATAACATTTTGCCACTATACTCAAATCCAGAATTTGGCAAAATGAACCAAGGGGATTTTTTTTTCTGTATTATCAACCTACTAGAGATTTATTGGGCAGCAGCAACAACAACAACAACATAACCTTTCAGTTCTAATTAAATTGGGGTAGGCTAGAGTTGAAACCCACCAAGAGCTCCAAGTCACGGTTCAGGTACCTCAATAGTTGTTTTCCAAGTACTTCTATTCAAACATAGATCTCTAGGTATATCTCAAGCTTTCAAATCTCTTTTTATTGCCTCCCCCCATATCAATTTCGGTCTTCCTCTACCTCTTCTCATATTATTAGCTTAACTTAGGACTCCACAATGCGCTGGTGCCTCTGGAGGTCTCCTTTGGACATGGCCAAACCACCTCAACCGATGTTGGACTTGCTTTTCTTCAATTGGTGCTACCTCTAGGCGATCACGTATATCATCGTTCCGAACTCGGTCCATTCTTGTGTGACCGTAAATCCATCACAACATACGCATTTCTACAACACTCAGTTGTTGAACATGTGGAATCTTTGTAGGCCAATATTCTGCTCCATACAACATAGCCGATTTAATCGTCGTTCTATACAACTTGCCTTTTAGCTTTTGTGATACCCTCTTATCATAGAGAATGCCAAATGCCAGAAGCTTGTCGCCACTTGATCTACCCTGCTTTGATTTTATAGCTAACGTCTGCATCAATATCTCCATCCCTCTGTAGCATCGATCCCAGATACCGAAAGGTATCCTTCTTAGGCACTACTTGACCTTCCAAACTCACATCTCCCTCCTCTTGTATAATTCAGCCAAAGTCGCATCTCATGTATTCGGTTTTAGTTCTGCTCAATCTAAAACATTTAGACTCAAGGGTCTGCCGGCATAACTCTAGTTTCCTAGTGTAAGGGGGCTAAGACTTAAGATCGAACAGCAGTGTTGTTCAGCCCCCCCTAAAATATTTTCTGGGTCCGCCGCTACTGGTAACCTCATCCATTACCAAGGCAAAGAGATATGGGCTTAAGACTGACCCTTGATGAAGTCCGATTTTAATCGGGAATTAATCTGTTACCATCGTTTGTTCGAACACTAGTCACAACATTGTTGTACATGTCCTTGATGAGGGTCATGTACTTTGATGGGACTTTATGTTTATCCAAAGACCACCACATAATATTTCTTGGTATCTTGTCATAAACCTTCTCCAAGTCAATGAAAACCAAGTATAGGTCATTCTTATGCTCTCTAAACCGCTCCATAACATGTTTTATTAAGAAGATTGCTTTTGTGGTTGACCTTCCGGGCATGAAACCAAATTGGTTTGTTGATATCTACGTCGTTCCTCGCAGGAGCTGATCGATGACTCTCTCCCATAACTTCATAGTGTGGCTCATCAACTTAATTCCCCGATAATTAGTACAACTTTAGATATCTCCCTTGTTCTTGTAGATTGGTACCAATATGCTTCTTCTCCACTCCTCAGGCATCTTGTTTGATCGAAAAATATTGTTGAACATCTTAGTTAGTCATAGTATAGCTATATCCCCGAGACATCTCCACGTCTTGATTGGGATACCATCAGGGCCCATCGCTTTGCCCCTTTTCATCATTTTTCAAGTCTTCTCTAACCTCCGATTCTTGAATCATCCGCACAAAACACCTGTTAGTATCATCAAACGAGTCATCCAGCTGAACGGTATTCTCGTTCTCACCATTGAACAATTTATCAAAATACTCTTGCCATCTATGTCTGATCTCATCCTCCTTCACCAAGAGTTGCTCCCTCTCATTCTTTATGCACTTGACTTAGTTGAAGTCCCTTGTCTTCCTATCGCGAGCCCTAGCCATCCTATAAATGTCCTTCTCTCCTTCCTTCGTACTCAAACGCCAGTAAAGGTCCTCATAGGCCCGCCCCTTGCCTCACTCACCGCTCGTTTTGCAGTCTTCTTGGTCACCTTATACTTCTCTATATTGTTTGCACACCTGTCATGATACAAGCGCTTATAGCACTCCTTTTCCTTAATAGTCTTTTGCACATATTCATTCCACCACCAAGTGTCTTTCGAGTCGCATCCGCTCCCTTTAGCCACTCAAGCACCTCTGAAGCAACATTCCGAACGCATGTTGCCATCTTCTCCCACATGCTGTTTGCATCGCCTTCATCATTCCAAGGGCCTTCTTCAATGACCTTTTCCTTAGAGACCTTTGATGCCCCCCTTTCTAATTTCCACCACTTCGTTCTAGCAACCCTAGCTTGTTTGTTCCCACGAGCTTGCACCAGAAAGCGGAAGTCAGCCACCACCAGCTTGTGTTTAGCGACCACACGTTCTCCAGGTATCACCTTACAGTCCACGCATGTTCGTTTATCTCTCATTCTTGTAAGGACAAAGTCGATTTGACTAAAGTACTGGCCGCTACTAAAGGTCACTAAATGGGACTGTCTCTTATAGAAGAAAGTGTTAGCTATCATCAGATCAAAAGCTATGGCGAAGTCTAAGACCTCATCTCCCTCCTGGTTCCTACTACCATATCCGAAACCCCCATGAACCGCCTCGAAACCTACACTTGATGTACCTACATGGCCATTAAGATCACCTCCTATAAAGAGCTTCTCGCTAATAGGGACAGCTCTAACCAAGCGATCTAAGTATTCCCAAAAAAGCCGCTTAGCACTCTCATCATGGCTACTTGGGGGCATACGCACTAATTACGTTTAAGACCATATCACTAATGACAAGTTTAACTAAGATAATCATATCCCCTTACCTTCTCACCTCCACAACACCATCCTTGAGGCTCTTATCAATCAAAACTCCTACTCTATTTTTATTTGAAGTTGTCCCTGTGTACCAGAGCTTGAAGCCGGTATTGTCCACCTCCTTCGCCTTCTGCCCCTTCCATTTAGTCTCTTGGACGCATAAGATATTTACACGCCTCCTAACCGCTGTGTCCACTAACTCTCTTAACTTACATATAAGGGATCCTACATTCCAGCTACCTAAACGGATCCTAGTTGGCTCGACTAGCTTCCTTACCCTTCGCACCCGCCGAGGTAGGTGTGAAGACCCTTGCTTATTTTGCACCACACCCGGGCGCCGATGTGGCGCGCACTAAGGATGCGACGACCCGATCCTTGCTCACTTGACACCGTGTCCAGATCGCGACACGGCGCGTCACGGGGGTGACGACTCGGCCCTTACTCATTTAACACCATACCCGGGTTTTGACATGGCGCGTCGCTAAGAGGGTTACGCCCCAATGGGATTCTTTTGGGTTTCATCTTCATTAAAGTGGCTAAGTTTTTACATTGGCTCGCCGCGCCTAACACAACCCTCCTCCTTTACTAGGGCTTGGGACTTGCTATGCTGGGACACCAAAGGCGCCCCACCATAGTAATTATTTAGGTAGTTCTAGTTGGTTGCAATATTGTTCATACTGATTTTCTCTGGTCTTTGTTTATAAAAAAGATCATACTAAATGTAGGAACCAAGCCTATCTCAATTGATGGTAGGTGTGGTTGTACATCACTAGCCAGGTTTGAGTCCACTTGGACTCAAAATTTGGGAGCCTATTTCTTCTTATTTACAATGCCACCTAGTTTCTCCTAGGTTGGTCAAGGTAAGTTCATTGCTACTGCAAGGAACAGAGGGTGTAGTTAACTAGTCAAGTGATCATGTTTAAACTTATAGAACCTCAAATGATGGATTAGACCTTACCGAAGGTATGGCGATATCTTCCGTGAAGTGAGAACCAAAGGTCTTCAAGCAGTGAAAGTCAGTGTTAGGATTTATCTGGTTGAATGGAAATGCAGAAGGTCTGTAAGTCAGTTCTACACTAGACATAATAACTAGAAAAGAATTGCAGTAGCAGCTGAGCGCCTGAGCCACAAAGTACCTTCTGCAGACGCAGGCCAAGGGACTTCTCAAACACGCTGCAAGAAAAATAAAATGAGTGTGAGTTTTGTCTTCAAAAGACAACATAATTTCATGGTGAGAGAAGAATCATGACAGTTTTATTTTTCTTACTCTCGCACTGCACCAACGCTAAGGCCATTGTAGTTAACCACCAACCTAACCCTCATATCAAGGTTTTCCCTGGAAAATAATAATACAAGTTTATGAGCATCAGAAGATAACAGAATGAACAAGGAGAACTATTGTCATACTCCAGAACAACAGATTCGATGTAAAACATTCAGAATGCTACAATATCTGCTTGCCCCTAAACAAAAATCTGTACTCTGAGGATTAATAAGTCATTGTATATATGCAAATGAGGCTGTAAACTTTGCATGAGCACCTGTGTGTCACATACATTCTGAAATGGATGACACTAATACAAATGCAGATATAAGCAGAAATTTATTTAATGATAATACATCAACTGATAGCAAGTATTGTTCCCAGCAACCACCTAGCACAATAACATATCCAGCTCAGTGGATGTTCCATATGCACCTTTGGTCTTACATTACTTAACAAGGGAGCTAAATTTTGTGCAGCCACATTAGTCAGTGCAGAGAGCTCCCGCTCTGTGCGGGGTCTGGGGAAGGGTGTTAGTGGCAAGCCTTACCCTCGCCTGTGCAATGCGAGGAGACCGCGACTCGAACCCGGGACCTTCTGGTCACAGGTGGTAAGACTCTACCGCTTGCACCAGTGCTAGGCCTATGCACTTCCTAAAATGTATGGTCGCCAAACTCACGTAGGGCCTGACTGGGAGATGAGATTTGCTCTAGAAATGTTAGGATTTACAACTAAATCCTAAGAAACAGATCCCAAAACCTCCTTTACAAACAGGAACTTACGGTAAGCAACAAGTTCAGAATTATCATGAAAATGATGTATCGATATACCTGAGAAGATCGCTATAGAAATCAGGGTTCTCCATCAGCTTGTCCGTTGGAAATGAACCATACTTAGGACCCAGCTTTTCCCGGATAGAAGTCGGTTGCATATCTATGAGAAAATTTCATCAGTAACAAACAGAGGCTTGTCAAATAAGCAGTATTCACTGGCAAACTGACACAGAACAGAACCAATTGAAAAAATTCTGTAACTCACATAAACCAAAAGCGTACAGGTTCAGATTTTTGACCCTCATTACTCTCATGCCTTTGAAACCTATCCCAACAAGGACCTGAAGGTTTAATTATCAATAGAAACTGTCACAAGGAGGGATCAAAACGAAAAATTTTACAGAACGATACGAAAACTGAAAGTAATATACCAAAACTGAAAGATTTAAGTCAATGTTTCAAAACCATAAAAAATTGCATTGCGCAGATACCGGATGCATAAAAGTATACAGTATATACAATTATGTAGATTAATAAGTTCTAAATTGTGCCAACGGACTCTTGGCTGAAATGGCTAGAGCGGCCGCATGGCACCCCAGCGACCCGGGTTCGACTCCCAGAGGGAGCAGATTTACGTGGCCTGGGTAAAAAAATCCCCTCGTCCGACTCACTCAAAGCACGGTGGTTCCGAACCATCTCACGTGGTGAATGGTCCCGTGTAAGGGTGCAGGGGCGGAGGTTCGGGGATTTTCTTGATCTGCGTGAGAGATCTTCTCTACCAGGCATTGCCCGGGGGACGTCTTACCCCCCGCAGGTCAAGGTTTTTTTTTATAAGTTCTAAACTGTAAAAGCAAGTTTCAATAGAAAAAAAATCACGAACATGTACCCCAGCTGGTTCAATTTATCTATTGATTGTTATACACCACTACCTTGCATAACAATGAAAATGATTTAAAATGAAAAATTCTATATACGTAAGAAATAAAATCAATTCCTCCGGAATAAGAGAAACTATGGTTTTAAGGAAAAGGAAAATACCGCTGCAGATGGACTGGAGTCATCTTCCAGAAATGCTGGGAATTTGATTCCAGTTTTTGGTTCAATTGGATCTTCTTGAAATATAGTACTAGGCACAGAAGGACAAGCACAATTTAAGCCTTTTCCTTCTACATAAGGCTGATCAACAAGTCTTCTGATATCACTGTCAATGTTTCGCGATGCGATTGACTCGGTAAGCATCATTGGTGATCTTGTCCATTCAAAAAAGGAAATCATCAGTTAACTAGAGACAACTATACAACAGAAAGAAACGAATAAGGAGAGTGCATCACAAATACAAATAAACTGCATTGGAGCATGGTCCTCACATATTTTCAAGTGGTGGTACGATAGCAGCAGCGCCAGCTAGAGTAAGAAGATTGGAGGCATGTTGCTGCTCATTCAATAGTCGCCCAATCGTTCCACTTGCAAACCTAGCTAAAATTAGTTGTATTGCTTGCTCTTGTCTCACTAGAAAGCTGAACTGCAGTCTAGTCGAGTTTTGCATGTGGGAGCCCACTTGGTTGAAACGCAACTGACAAGATCTAGAACTCTTCGCTGCTACAGCTGCCAGCCAGCGCAAAATCTTAGGATCAGATGGTCTAGAAAGCCAGAAATAGAGAGCTCGGGAAAGCTTGTTGAGGCGATCGAAAGCTCCATGGACCATTACATTTCCAGAAGAGCAAATCTTCCTATGATGTCTTAAACAAGTACCCAGCACTGTACCGGCTTGTGAAAACAAATTCAATCCAAGATCATGAGACGTTGGAAACTCTGGTTGGAACTTGTATGGGTATACCCTGTCTATATCAAGAGTGGATAGAATCAACTGATTGGGCTTCATTGTGAAATATCCTTCAAAAATACAGGTTTCTGAACGTAGGAGGTCTTTATATCAAGGTTGGGAATGTATGACAAGGATATTGAATGATCTGCCAATTGGAACAAAGTAAGCTGAATCAGATAAACAAGTTTTACAGTAAGAAGGTACAAGGAAATGTCGCACATCAGGTCAAACAAAATATTGCACACAAGTTGCTGGACATAAAGCTGTAAAAACGAATTACAATTCAACCTAGCTCTTGCTACTTTTCAGACCAGTCAACGATTAATAGGCTATATATATATAATAAAAAGATTTGAAGGACACCAACTTGAATTCTGGCATGGTTGATTTGCAACATAGTCTCTCTATCTAAACAGGCCTTAACAATTAAAGCCAGAATTTTTTTTTAAAAAAAAACTTTTGTTAGAAACTAATCACACGAACCTATCACCTAAACAAAATGTGTGTTTGCATGTTATCAAGTATGTATACATTTTTTTTACGAACATAATGACAATTCAATCTGAATTACTGAGTACCTGCCTGCGTGACAGCCTGACATCTGATCTGCAGCTGCAGTTGCTAGGATTGCATTTTTTGTGGGACATTTTTCAAACTCTAGGATTGCAATATTTTTGGGACGGAGGGAGTACACTTCAAGCTGACAATTATGCCAGCCAAGCAAATATGTTTCATCTGCGACCAACCACCCTGCCACCTCAAGATTACAACGACCGACAAAGATGGCTCTGATGACCATCAATCCTGCCTTAAAGCATGCGATTTCCTCACCGCAGATCAACGACACGCTACTAAAACCACCCGCATTCACATCTCCCCGATCACAAATCGAACAGCACCGAAGGAAAAGCTCGAGCGATCACCAAACCAACCTGTCGGCTCCAAATCGGCCGGAGGGGAGACCGCGGCAAGAGCAGGCGAAGGAGGAGAAGGGGCAGGAACGGACTACCGCCTACGATCCACGCCTGGCTTGCTCGATCCCTCGGCGAACGGGATTGTTGCGGATTCGGGCGCCGGACTAATCGACGCAGACCGAACCCAACTCGGGAGGAAAATGGGGAGGCGAAAATGAACTGCTCTCCGGGATTTCCTTTGCCTCCCCAAGTCCGATTGCGCCCGCCGGCTGGCTCGCCGCGCCCTCGCCTCCCGTCCCGTGGGGTGAGAGGCGAAGAACGCGTGCAAGTGCTCCGGCGTTTGCTTCCTCCTCGTCTCCCCCCTGGCCTAGCAAAATTGAAGGTGAAATAGGGCCCGGTAGCTTCCCTTCTTTAACTTTCCGCGGGCGGCCACACAAAAAATCCTATTTTTACATACAAGTCCTCCTCTCGTTCGAGCCTGGACCCGTTACGGAGAAGAGGAAACAGTAGGGGGGCAAGAGTATTAGCTCCAGACCGTTCCGAGAAGGTGCTGGGGGCTGGACCGGGAACCGCGGGGATATTCCGCGGGATGATCGGACGGCCACCAGAGGCTGAGCGACTGTGGGTTGGACGGCCGGACGGTTGATGTGACGTGTCCGGGGAATTTTCTTGCGCGTCGACCTTGGAGAGAAACACGGTCGTCGGCTGAAACACGTTTAAAATGGACCGGTCTTTTGCTTCGACCACGTCGCCAGGTCCAAAGCTTTCGCCGGTAATTTGATTTGTCTCTGCTTTGACTTTTTGTTTAGGAGCTGGAAGCGTGTTCGCGCGTTGCTACGAAACAACTAAATTTTTTATATTAAAAATACACGGATTGCATAATAAGATAACAATACTGTTAAATTAAATATCGACGTCAAAGTGGCATTTAATTCAAAAAGCAAAGTTCGTAAAATTAACACAGTCACGGAGAACGCGACGTCGTAGGCTCACAAACTCTACTGTATAGACTTTTTCGTGATGCGGCTAAGATAATATTTTATATCGGCAGAAAGAATTCTACGATATCCATTTCTTTCATGCGCCAATAAATCCATGAATAAGTTCCACTGCATCTCCATATAATTATGTATACACGGGTTAGAGTATATATGTAAATAGATTCGTGCCCGTGCGTTGCTACGGGACAACTAAACTTTTATACTAAAAACACACGGATCGTACGATAAGATAACAATATTGTAAAAGTATATGACCGACGTTAAAGTGATATTTAATCCAAAAAACTAAGTTCGTGAAATTTACACAGTCACAGAGAGCATGGCGTCGCAGGCTCACAAACTCTACTGTGTAGATCTTTCCATGATGCAGCTAAGATCATTTTTTATACCGGCATGAAGAGATTTTCGATATCCATTTCTTTCGTGGGCCAACAAATCCACGAATAGTTTCACCACATCTCCATACCATCCTGTACACGGCGCTGGCAAGCGAATTAGCCACAACTTATGTAATTAGTTTTATAATTAGCTCATATTTAGTCCTCCTAATTGATATCTAAAAATTCAATGTAACCGGGACTAAAATTTAGTCCTGGAATTTAAACACCCCCTAACTCTCGACTCCTGCTGGCTGCTCACTTGCACCATCATGCCTATGTGCCTGCATGTATATACTCTAATACGGGCAAAAAGAGAAAGCTGAAAAAAGCCGAGTTGCATGGCATAATTGCAAATTAGGACACTTCGGCTCACAACAATTTGACTGTAATAACAACAGTGATATGGAAACGAACTTTATAAAAGCAAGATTGTTCATTACATAATGAAATGGAGCCTATAAGTTGTGAACGAAATCGTTATTTCTGAAACCTTAGACCATTGGACGGAGTGTCCTGAAAGCACACACCTAGAGAGTGCCAGAGTAGGCTTTGGGTTTGTTTCACTTCACTGTAAGATTGTTTCACTTCACTTCACTTGAATGTAACAATGGTGTAAGGTGCAAAGGACACCACCTAGAAAATGGTGTGAGGTGCAAAGGATTCCATGAGCTAATAACCTTGCATAATTGAAGCTTGATGTGAAGGGACTCCATGCCTGGGAAGCAAGCTGCAAGGAAACCTGACCAAACCTGAGAAAGGCGCTTGTCATCTCATCTTCATGAACCTAAATGACACTGTATTTTTGGACAAACAAAATAGGAAAAGATGTAGATTCAGTAACCAAAATTTTAATCTGGCTTCAAACTAAAATCCTAAAGTTTACACAAAGTATGGTTAAGCTGAACTAAGTGTTAACTTTATAAGTTCTACATTCTGTATAGTAAAATCACATATAGTGATCTGAGATGGAGCGTTTATGGTAGAATCATATATTTTGAATATACTGCTCTAAGATAGGCACTCAATCACAAATACACCAAGGGAAGGTCTACACAATACGGTCAGACACGAAAATAACTGAATTGCAGAATCCACAAAATTTTTTATTCCACTAAATAAGAAAGAGTTACTGCATTCCAGCTATAAAACTAACATGGTATATCAAAATCAGCCAATGTTCATTAATCAAGTCACTGGGCATCGCCTATTGCACAACTGGCTCACCTAGAATCATGCCTTGTCAAAACCGATAATGTTGCATTTGCACAGGATGCTGCAACTCTTGGTCCTACTTCAGCGGCCAAAAAATGCAACCTGCGAGAATATTAAGACCAGAGATGTGAATAGATCTTTACACAGATTGAGCATGGTTACATGTATTATAATGGCATACAAAACTGCACGGTATGCAACTGCGACCTGCAAGCTGCGAGGGTTTACTAACAGAAATTGTGAACCTATTTGTTTCTTTTGTTCACCTTTATATAATGCTTCCAAGTCCCACCCAATGGCCCCCTATTTCAGAGTTAGCATCTTCACGCTGAAATATTATTATGCACCACCTATTCCTGTATTCTATTGAAGTTGTTATCATCATAACCAAGAAAGTGTGACACAAAGTCTCCTTTTATCTGAAACAATATTCACATGTCTCAGTAAAATCTGAATAGTATTTAAGCAGTATTAAACGATAAGCTCGAAAGAAGATGAAGGAACACGGGTACACATCAATATTTCTCTAGTCTATAATGTAATATGTTCAGGAGAGTACATTAAGAATTAGGATTTAGGATGTACGCAGAAAACAATTGCAGTATTAAAGGGATGAGGTAGGTTTTGTAGGCCTGATCTGCTGGCCTTTTCTGGATTGCAGCTGCAGTTGTTGCTGCAGAGACCAAACTGCTTATATCCTGTAAAGTGTACTGCTTGTGTTCACCTACAGCTGCAGCAGGAAGATGACAACTGATCCGGATGTTGATTATGTAGAACGTATATCTAGGGTAATTTAGGAAGAAACAATAGGGATAAGCTGCAAAAGACATACATTGGGCAATCTAGAGGCATGCAATAGTATAGTAATAACATGAACCTTTATGTATCTGGATTTACCGAATCAAATCGGCATTATCTAACCATTCTAGAATGCTTCAAACTTGATCAACCTTATAGAGAAGCTCACATCATAATCAACGTTTGTGTTTTTTTAGACATTTGGATAATATATTTCAGTTGTATGACTACCAAAAAGAAAAGGTAATTAACTGATTTATGGAGAAGTTCACATCACAATGTACCATGTTTGAACCATATTACATGAAGATAAAAATATCGGTAATTAACTGGAGGCAGCCATTTCAATAAGAGATGCAGTCAACCAGCAGCTCACATCAACCTACAATGTCTTTATATCTGATCTTCTGAGCACACAATAAACTATATTATTATGACATACTATTATGGCATGAAGCACATATCCTTATGCCGATAGACAGTGCGAGACGATGAATCAATACAATGCTCTGAAACCAAAAGCCCACAATTCAGCTGAAACCATGAGGATAGCTACAAGGCCTGTCCTTTAAAAGCATGACGTTAATTAACAACAGAAACATCTGTGATCCTGTATCTGTAATAAAAAAAAGATAGATATCAGTATAAAGCAAAGTGTCAAATATGAGGCACATGCAACTGCAATATAGAATAGAGATAATAAGTTTCGAATCTGTTTCGGTACAAACATAAAAAATGATCCATACTTACAGAGGAACTAAAGAAGATACGCTTCAACGACGTGACTTCTGATGGGGAACTCAATTTTTAATGTTGGAAGTGCATTAGGATGTGACCACATGGAAATGACCAGTAGATCATGCAAAAATAACAGTTGGCATCTAGAGGTTTCTTTCCCAAATGGAAGGCATATGCTTGTGGTTGCGCCTACTGGGTTATTTGTAGTACAATAATTAATCAAAGTGCATCCGATTAACTTGACTAAGGGAAAAACGGCTACTATAGGTTTACCTTTGAAACAGGTGGCAAAGGAATTCCACTGATAATGAAGTTGGCATCCTTGCTGCGGAGGTTACTCCCATTTTCAATGAACTCCTTAATAAATATCTTGATTATCGTATTAATCATTGCAGTCCACTGATAATAAGGAAGTAGGCATCCTGCATATGAATACCTGCATATAGTAACATCAATTCAGTAATGACATACTTGTTGCACGCACCAAATGAAAAGCTGACATAAATATACATTTATCATAGGCACCTTCTGTGTCAGCTGAGCATGGTGGCACATCAAATTGCTGGAGCAATGGTATACCGGCAGAGTGAGATGATAGGCGGCGGCGGATGGAATGGCTGATCACCAGTTGGCTGGTCGTGACAAATCTAATTAAGAAGCAGACTAATTGTATCAGCAACAATGTAACAGACATGGTAAACATGGAACAATCAATTAGCATGGAGCAGAGAGCATGAAAATACTAAAGAAAATTGCTAAAAGAGAAGCAACATGGTATACCGGCAAGGCAAGCTGATAGGCGGCGTCGGATGGAATGGCTGGAATCAAAATCGAAGGCAGTGGGAAAGGCATCAACACAGCTCGGTAGGTCTAGATCCACCAGACCATCAACATCTGCATTAGCAACCTCTAAACAAATGGCATGGTCATTTATTGCTAACAATAAGAAATGAAGGAAGAATTAAGGCCCCGTTCGCTCGGAGGAATCTGGATGAATCTGGAGGAATTTGACGAACCTAGATGAAGCTGGAGGAATTTGTGAGAGGAATCATCCGTGAACAGTAAAAATTCAGCCGGGAACAGTACTTCCTCCATACCAGCTGAACGCAGCCTAAATTGGCAAGAAATGTACTCACGTGGAAGACTGACGCCCGGGTTGCCTCGCTAGGGTTTGCCCGCGCTGGGGCTCCCGTGGTAGCGCGGCACAACGTCAGGTACCAGAGCCGGGAAGAGGGAGGGGTAGAGCGCGCGGTGATGGGAAAGGCGGACCGCGCCGCGAGTCGGAGCCGGCGAGGGCGGAGCGGCTGTTTCCTGGCACCGTGTGTACCAGCGGCGGTGGCGCAACCTCGGGGAGGGGGAGGGAGGACGTCGCTCGGGAGCGCAGCGTCGCCGGAAGCTGCGTGGAGGCAGGGGCGGCGATCGGAGGGCCTGGAAGCGGCGGAGGAGAAGAATCGTGACGGAGAGGACGAGCGAGGAGAGATCGAGAAGCCGCAAGGCGGTGGGGATTTCCGTCAACGCTAGAGACGCGAGGGGATTTCCGTATCGTAAGGGAGTGGCGGACCGACGGAGCGACGATTGTCGCACAAAACGGTGGTCTTACTTTCTTTCTTTTTAGTTGTATAGGAGAAACACAAGACTAAGCATGTACCTACGCACATCCTGTCATTATGAAAACCTGCACATAGTTTAATGAAATGAAATTGATTACTGTTTTCTCTTCAATCAGTGCAGGCTTGCGACGGCTAGGAGAAGGAACGTCCTAGATTTCCAGTGGACTTTCTTGTAGGCAGCCACATGACGCACAACTTCGACCGAGTCCTCCGAGCACTCAAGCTGGCCGTAGCCACGCATGTCATTGTCCAGGACCAGGACTGATCTGATTATATGTCACTTTACAATCAGTATATAAACTGATGAAGCGAGTGATCCAGATGATTCGTCTCGGAATAAATCGTTTGCTTACAAAGACCGTGTCAACGTGTCACTCGAAGAGCGCATTTTGTCCCCCGAGGAACAACGTGTCCTGCCAGCACACTAGCTCAGCCCATTGAACAATTTCGGCCCGCTCAACTAGCCAGAAAACCCCACTCGGGCCCTCGTGTGCTGCTGGGCTAGTGCCTCGGCCCCCTAGCGGCCCGATACGAACAGTGAACCACCTGACAAGGTAGGCGAGCCCTGTTGCTCTATGCGGAACCGAGTCCAGCAACCCAGGCAGGTAGAGCGGATCAGACCCACGGCCGCAGCGCGTCGGAAAACGGAGACGAGACGATGCAGGCACGGAGGAACCAACGCGTCTCAGTTTCGCCCGTCATCGATGCCGGCGGAGCAGCTCCAAGTCTCCAAGAGCGTGCGTGATAGGCTGGCAACGATTGCCGATTGGCCGGCCTGTGCCCATCTCGTTCGGCCGGAATCCATCGGGCAACGAACGCACTCAGTTGCAAGCCTCCGTCCGATGATTGACCGATCGACGTCGTGTGCGCTGTGTAGACTGTAGAGTGCTCGTAGGTCCAAAAGGGGCGGAGCTCCGTCGAGTCCGTCCGGTACTCGTCTCATCTTAGACCCCGTGGTCGACCACAGAAACCGGGGAAACAAGGCCAGGCCACGCTTTTCCATGGACGTCTTCTTGGTTGGGTCCATATCATTGTTGGTTCTTTCTTCGTCCAACCAGTGAACCAGAGCCGGGCTGGCAAGCATTCCGGGTCGAGACGACCGTGTATCCACTAGTGCTAGTGCCTGTGTTATGTCTTTTTTTTAACATGTGTTATGTCATTGTTGATTCTTCGTCAGTTCATTAGGTAGCATGTCCTACGGACAACGAAATCTTTTATACTAAAAACACATGGATCGCACGATAAGATAACAATACTGTTAAATTAAATACCGACGTCAAAGTGACATTTAATTCAAAAAACAAAGTTCGTAAAATTAACATAGTCACGGAGAACGCGATGTCGCAGGCTCACAAACTCTACTGTATAGATTTTTTCGTGATACGACTAAGATAATATTTTATATCAGCAAAAAGAATTCTACGATATCCATTTCTTTCATGCGTCAATAAATACATGAATAAGTTCCGCTGTATCTCCATATAACCATGTACACACAGGTTTGACTATATATGCAAATAGGTTCGTGTCCATGCGTTGCTACGAGACAGCTAAACTTTTGTACTAAAAATACACGGATCGCACGATAAGATAACAATACTGTAAAAGTATATGACCGACGTTAAAGTGGCATTTAATCCAAAAAGCTAAGTTCGTGAAATTTTATGGCTCACAAACTCTACTGTGTAGATCTTTTCGTGATGCGGCTAAAATTATTTTTTATACCGGCAGGAAGAGATTTTCGATATCCATTTCTTTCGTGCGCCAACAAATCCACGAATAAGTTTCACCACATCTCCATACCATCCTGTACATGGCGCTGGCAAGCGAATTAGCCACAACTTATGTAATTAGTTTTATAATTAGCTCATGTTAAGTCCTCCTATTTGATATCTAAAAATTCAATGTGACAGGGACTAAAGTTTAGTCCTAGGATCAAACACCCCTGACTCTCGACTCCTGTTGGCTGCTCACTTACACCACCATGCCTATGTGTCTGCACGTATATACTCTAATGCCAGAACGTCTAAGATGGTCTTTATTGTTCATCCTTTGAAAATATCACAACTTTAAGGTTGTCATTTGTGTATGTTGTAGGATTGGGATGCTTTGCACTGATCCATGAAGGTGTCCATGAGAGTCAAAAATTTTTGATACCATTATGATGTCTAAGCTTACCAATCAGACAGAGACGAACTTGATTGTTAAAATATTTTCAACACTGCTTTCATATACTCTTTCTGTCCCAAAATAGAATTTATTCTCGCTTTCCGAGAAATTAATTTTTTTTTAACTTCGACCAATTATATATAAAAAAATATTAATATTTATAATACATAATTAGTATCATTACATAGAACATTGAATATATTTTCATAATAAACTTATTTTGAGATATAAATGTTGCACGTATTTTTTACAAACCTAATCAAAGTTGAAAAAGTTTGACCTGCACGCATCTTATAACGACTTATATTTTGGATAGAGAAAGTATATACTAATGGGAGTAGTCAACTGGAAGTGATGATGAACACAACAATACTTTCATATTATATGCTAATGGGAGCACGAAGAAACGCAGGGGAATGGACCTATATACTAATGGTGGAAATATTCGTTTAGGAAATTGCAGAAGGTTCACCGGTCTCACCAGATTTTTTTTAATTTTAACAATTTTTAAAAACTAATTTTAAATCTAACACTGTCTTTTTTAAAAAAAAACTAACACTTTTGACCGCGCCTATTGTCATGGCGTGGCCAAAAGCCTGTGCCGCGCCATGCATGGTGGCGCGGCAGCGGGCTGACGTGGCAACGACCGGAATCGCTGACCGATGACGTGGCTAGGCTTACCGTGCCACCGATCTTGGCGCGGTAGTGCCGCGCCCTGATCCATGGCGCGGCAGAGCCGAATAAAACCCCTGTGTTCGCTCACGCCAGCCCGCAGCCGAGCACGCCGGCCCTGCCCGCCGCCGCACCCGCGCTCACGTCCACCCACGCCAGCGCCCGTCGCCCGCAGCCACACCCGACCGCCGTCGCGCCACGAACGCCGGCACGTCACGGCCGTCGGCCGCCCGATGCGGTCGTCGCGCCCGCACACCGGCGCGCCACTCCCTCCGGCCACACACGGCGGCTGTCCGTCGAGGCCTACGCCCGCGCCTCCTGGCCCGGTCTAGCGTAGATGACACCCCCTATGATTCATGGGTCAGAATTAGCGAAGCGTAGTAGTATGTTCCACCACCATCTTACACAGCGACTGAGCTTGAGCAACTAAGGTGTAAGAACATACCTTTCAAGCGCGTTCTGAACTATAGGGATGTCAGCATGACGGATATGGCAGTTGATGACACCGGTCTCCAGATGTGTAGGAAATTATTACATGACCATGAGAAAGAAACCCTTAGGAAGGGGATGATATTCAACACAATGTCAGAGATGAAACTCTTCCTTCAGGACTATGTTGTGTACCACCATAGGCCGTACACTGTCACTCATTCGGACCAGGAGTTGAGGTACCACGTGATATGCAAAAATAGTTGTATGTGGAGGTTAAATGCACGAAAGAGACAGAGTGATAGCAAGTGAAGAATAACTAAAGTTATCGAACCCCACACTTGCCTAGACAATAGGGGGAAGAAAAATCATCAGCAGCTCACTGCACATTACCTTGCCCGTTGTATATTAGGGCTTGTTGATGACAATAACGACATTTCGATGTCTTCTTTACAACAGTCCATATCTAGATTCGTTAAGTACGATGTGACGTAAGGAAAGGCTTGGCGTACCAAGCAAATTGCTCTGGCGATTCGATGGGGTAGTTGGGAGGAAGCATACAACAGAGTGCTCCGCATTTTATGTGTAATGCATTACTACAACCCTGGCTTGAAATGGTTTGTGGACACCGGAGGGATGTATTTTCGGGACCCATTGAGGCATGTCATCTATCGTGTGTTCTAGTCGTTCGCACAAACGGAACATGCATTCCAGTTTTATCGATCAGTCGTACTTGTTGATGGCACTTTCCTTATAGGAAAGTATAGGGGCACCTTGATGATGGTTGCTGCTGTTGATCCTGAGGACTAGATAGTACCCGTGGCTTTTGCTTTGGCAGAGGGAGAGAACAATGAATCGTGGTCACGGTTCATGCGACTTCTATGTGTACAAGTGCTTGGCCCATCTCGCACTATATGTTTGATCTCGGACCGTCATACGAGGCTTCTTAATGCTGCAGCTGAGCATATAGATGGCTTGAGATGGTAAAGATAGCAAGGAAATGCTTTGAGGTACTAAGCAAGGGTGAAGGGCAAGCGATGGCTTGGTGACCAAAAAAACTAGCTAGGGTGAAGAAGGAAGTACTTGCATTTAGTTGAAGTACTAATCAAGCTATGATGGTCATGTATATGTGGAGGATCAAATCACTATTGGAGTATTTGATGGAAGTAACTTAATACATTTGGGATTATTCAAATTTGATAAATAGAATCAAGTCACATGCTCAAGATGGCTATGCTCAAGTAAAAAGATCAATATCAACATGTTGGCACCCTCACTTGATGAAGAGTGGAATACATGGCTTTGGTTGAAAGAGATCAAGTCAAAAGGTTTAAATTCGTTATACTTTTAAATTTAAGTTAATAGGATTACCGTACTATTAAGAGGTGAAAGCATCTAGGCCCCTAGTTGGGTTTCAGTGATTAATGACAATACAAAATTACTATGACTAACGTGTGTTTTGCAGAGGCAATTACGTTAGGTCATGGTAATAGAGATCAATTGGGCAATCAAGGTTGTCATGCCCCTATGATGGAAATCGTTTTGGTTTTTAAAGGATAGACGACAAGGTTAAGGATGACTAGTTCTAAGTGTCGATTGGAGTTGGAGTGACACTTAGAGTAGTTTAGGACTTTGTTTTTCCTTTGACCGTACTATTAAGGAGGGTATGGATGGGTAGTTTGACCTAGGTAAGTCTAGTGAGTTAGGTGTGGGGCACACTTGTTAAAACTAGCACTAGGTAGCTTCACAACTGCCCTATGATCCTATGGAGCAAACTTCATTCATATATGTTCGAGAGTTAGAAGTGAATGGAGGGTCAAATGCTGACCGGACGCTGGCTCTGGTGCGACCGGACGCTGGCCACAGGGTCCGGTCAGTACATTTGATCAAGGAGATTGTGTTCGGTGCGACCGGACGCTGGAGTGGTTAAGTGACCGGACGCTGAGAGGCAGCGTCCGTTCGACTCCAGTAAGGTTCCAGAGAAGGAAATCTGTGACCGGACGTGTCCGATCGATACTGACCGGACCCTGAGGATCTAGCGTCCGGTCAAGTACAGTAAGCATCCAGTGAGGGTTTAATACGACCGGACACGTTCGGTCAGTGGTGATCGGACCTTGCTAGCGTCCGGTCAACACTTAAACACTGGTGTGCTAGTTGAACTGACCGGAGCATCCAGTCAACATGATTAGAGCATCCGATCACCCTGCAGAGGCACATAACGGTTCGTTTTTTAGGCTGTCTTATAAATAGAAGCTCCACTCATGTGTGGAGTTACTTTTACTCATTCCAACAGCTGAGAAACACGTTTGTGAGTGCCAATAAGAGCAAGGTCCTAGTGAGGTGATTGAGATTCGTGAATCCAAGAGAGTAGCCTCATTAGTGAATCAAGAGTAGCAAAGTGTGCATCCACCGTTCTCATTAGGCTTTGAGTGGTCAAGTGAGAGTTAGTGCTTGTTACTCTTGGTGATCGCCATCACCTAGACGGCTTGGTGGTGATTGGTAGCTTGGTGATCACCCGACGGAGCTTGTGGGTGACCCAACTCAAGTTATGAGCGGTTTTGGGTGATTCACCGCGATGGAGTGTCGAAGAATCAACCTATAGAGAGCACTTGATCCTTGCACGGATCAAGGAGAGCTACACCCTTGCGCGGGTGCTCCAATGAGGACTAGTGGGAAGTGGTGACTCTCCGATACCTCGGCAAAACATCGCTGCGTTCCTGTCTCTCTATTTACTTTGAGCAATTCAATACTTGTATTTACATTCATAGAATTGCCATGCTAGAGTAAGTTTGGAACATAGGTTGCAAGTTCATTGTGCATTAGATTAATAGAAACACTTTTCTAGACACAAAGGGTTAATTGGGCTAACCGTAGGATTTAATTATTGCAAGAAAATTTAGAATTAGCCCAATTCACCCCCCCCTCTTGGGCATCTTGATCCTTTCAATTAGTATCAGAGCCTCGTGCTCACGTTGTTAAGCTTAATCGCTTAGAGCAAGATGTCTCACGGGGATGAACCTCCTCCTATCTTTGAGGGAGATGACTTTCCATATTAGAAAATCCACATGGAGGCGTACTTAGAAGCTCTAGACGTTGGTATTTTTAGAGCCGCCTCACAAGGCTTCCCAAAATCTTGGGATGCTACTAACTTACAAGGCGATGAGGTTAATTATGAAAAGTGGAATGCAAAGGCTCGAAACACCATCTTTAGAGGCCTTTGCAAAGATATGTTCAACCGCGTAAGGAACCACAAAGACGCCCATGCACTATGGTCGGATGTTTGTGCACTCCATGAGGGAACCAAGAGTGAGCGTGAGGAATGCTATCATCTTGTGATTAAAAAGCTAAATTCATTTGAGATACTTCTCAAAGAATATGCTAATGAGATGTATTCACGTTTAAATGTTCTTGTAGAGGAAGTCAATGGGCTTGGACTTACTCAAATGTCACCATCCGATGTTGTGAGAAAGATCTTGAGTGTCCTCCCCATTGACAAATATGGGCACATTGTGACCGTGCTACACCAAGGTGAACTTTCCACCGCTACACCGACACAAATCTTAGAAAAGATCAATGCTCATGAGATGTACATGCACATCATGCTACAAGATGGCTCATCCTCTACCAAGAAGAAAGAGAAGGACTTAGCATTCAAAGCTAGCCAAGACAAGGGCAAAGCAAGACTTGAGTATGAGAGCTCAAGTGATGAAGAAGATGAAGATGAAAATCTTGCTCTCATGGTGAAGAAAGCCGCCAAGATGCTAAAGAAGCTAAACAAGAGTGGCATCAAGTTCGATGGCAAGAAGAAGAAGTTTTTCACAAGCTCTAGAAGAAAGCTAATCTCCAAAATGGATTGCTTCAATTGTGGTGAACTTGGTCATCTAGCACATCAATGCTCCAAGCCCAAGAAAGACAAGTTCAAGAACAAGAACAAGGGCAAGAAAGATGACTCAAGTAATGAAGATGAAGATGAGAAGAAGAAGAACAAGCCATACAAGAAGAGAGATGGCAAAAAGAGAGACTTCCACAAGAAGAAGAAAAGTGGAAAGGCCTACATCATCGGTGATTGGCTCACAGATATTGATTCATCTAGTGGATCATCCGATGATGATAGTGACAATGAGAAGGTGGCCACCATTACTATTGATCTTCCATCTTCACCGCCACCATTGTCATCATCCTTTACACACCTATGCCTTATGGCCAAGGGTGAACGCAAGGTAACTAATAATGATGATAGTAGTGATGATGAGCAAGCTAGTGATGATGATAGCGATAGCGATGATGATGATTCACCTTCATATGATGATCTTGTCAAAATACTAAGAAAATACACTAAGATCATTAAAAAGAGTAGAGCTAAAAATGAAAAGCTTGATGCTAAAAATGATTCACTCTTAGCAAAATGCGATACATTGGAAAAGGCTAATGTTGAGCTTAGAGAAATAAATGATGCTATATCATTCAAACTCAAGGAGCTCAAATCTTCTAAGAAAGAGCTTAAAGATAAACATGATAAACTTGAGTGGGTGCACAATGAGCTCATCACTAGCCACAACAAGCTAAAAGTTGAATATACAACTCTTAAGATCAATCATGATACTCTTGTTATTGCTCAAGAATTTTTACCAAATGAGCCACATGATGCTACTAACCATGTTGTTAAGATTGATATAGCTACACCATGTGATGATTTGATTGATGAGAGCATTGAGTAAGGATCTAGTGGCAAAGGCAAGAAAGTGGTTGAGTGTAATGACTATGATGAATATGTCAAGCTCAAGAATACAAATGAAAAGCTCATGAAAGATCTTGAAGAGATGAAAAGCCACAACACCATTGTGCTAGAAACTCTTGATCATGACAAAGAGTTGATCATTGGAATGAAAAGCTCAAAGAAGAAAACAAGAAGCTCAAAGAAGAGAAGAAAGATGATAATCTAAAGGAAGAAAATAAGAAGCTCAAGTTGGAGAAAGAACATCTCAAGATTAGGTTGAGCAAGTTTGCTAGAGGCAAGCACCTCCAAAGTGAGCTACTCATGAACACCGTCATGAAGATGGATAGAAGTGGCATTGGATATGTGGCAAGTGTAGAAAAGAAGAAGGCTCAAGTTCAACAACAACAATCAAAGCCAAAGCCAAAGCCAAAGAGATGTTTTGAGTGTAGACAAGAAGGCCATTTTGCTCATGAGTGCCAAACTCCACTGCCACAACCCTTGCCTAAGCATGCTAGATCCTTTGTCTTCAATGCTCACTACATGCTTAGAAAGGATTCTAGTGGAAAGATGAAAGTCATGTTCTTAGGACCCCCTAACAAGAATAGGCCTAAGAAGATTTGGGTGGCTAAGTCACTTATTGAGAAGGTGAAGGGCCCTCAACAAGTTTGGATTCCTAAAGCTTAAATCTCTTGTGTGTAGGTGAACTACAAGACCGGTGGAAGTCATTGGGTTATTGATAGTGATTGCACTCAACATATAACCGGTGATCCTTGTATATTCACCTCACTAGATGAAGAGGTAGATGGACAAGAGAAAATAACATTTGGAGATAACTCAAAGGGCAAGGTTAAAGGATTGGGCAAAGTGGCAATATCAAATGATCATTCTATCTCCAATGTGCTCTATGTTGCTTCATTGAGCTTCAACTTGCTATCCGTTGGACAATTGTGTGATCTTAGCTTCCAATGCTTGTTCACCGAGAAAGAGGTTGTTGTATCCAAGGTAGATGATAATCAAGTGATATTCAATGGATTTAGATACAACAACTTATATCTAATGGACTTCACCTCCGAAGATGCAAATTTGAAGACTTGCCTATTCACCAAAACAACACTTGGGTGGCTATGGCATAGAAGACTTGCTCATGTTGGGATGAGCTCACTCAAGAAGCTTATGAAGAATGATTTGGTGAGAGGGTTGAAGGATGTGAAGTTTGAAAAGGACAAGCTTTGTAGTGCATGTCAAGCCAGCAAGCAAGTTGCAAATACTCATCCAACCAAAGCTTTCATGTCAACCACAAGAGTGCTAGAACTCCTACACATGGATTTATTTGGACCAACAATATACAAGAGTTTGGGAGGGAATCTCTATTGTCTTGTGATTGTTGATGACTATTCAAGGTATACATGGGTATTCTTCCTTCATGAAAAATCCAAAGTTGCATCTTGCTTCAAGAAGTTTGCCAAGAGAGCTCAAAATAAATTTGAAGTGAAGCTCAAGAAGATAAGAAGTGACAATGGAAAAGAATTTGACAACACAAATATTGAAGCTTATTATGATGAAGTTGGGATCAAGCATGAAGTCTCTGCAACTTATACCCCTCAACAAAATGGTATAGTTGAGAGGAAGAACCAGACTTTGATCACTCTTACAAGGACAATGCTAGATGAGTACAACACCCCTGAAGCTCTATGGGTGGAAGCAATCAACACCGCATGCTATGCATCAAACCGCCTATTCCTTCAAAAGTTCCTTGGCAAGACACCTTATGAGTTGCTTAATGGGAAGAAGCCAGACGTCTCCTTCTTTAGGGTGTTTGGTTGCAAATGCTACATCTACAAGAAGCGGCAATACCTAGGGAAGTTCCAAAGACGTTGTGATATTGGTTTTCTTGTTGGTTACTCATCAAAGTCCAAAGCATATAGAGTATTTAATCATGCCACCTGCTTGGTTAAAGAAACATATGATGTGGAATTTGATAAATCTAATGGCTCCTAAGGAGCACATGAGAATCTTGATGATGTAGGTGATGAACCATTAAGGGAGGCTATGAAGAACATTCTGGTTGGAGACATCAAGCCTAAAGATGATGTACAAGTGATAAATCCACCCTCTTCATCAAATGTACCACAAGATGGCAAAAAAGATGGGAGAGTAGAAAATGAAGACACTCATGTCTCCCACGACCAAATAGTGGTACAAGCACAAGATGTTGATGCTCCACAACCTCCTCCTCAAGTGGTTAATAGAAGAAATATACCTCTCCTATAAGATCATCCACAAGATCTCATCATAGGGAGTCTATCAAAGAGTGTAATGACTCGATCTAAAAAAACTTGCTTCATTTATTGCTTATCACTCTTTTGTCTCTTGCTATGAGCCTACTAAGGTAGAAGAAGCTCTTAAAGATCTGGATTGGATCAATGCCATACATGAAGAGTTGAACAACTTCACTCGCAATGAGGTTTGGACTCTTGAAGAGCGACCAAAAGGTGTAAGAGTCATTGGAACAAAGTGGGTGTTCCGAAACAAGCAAGATAATCAAGGTGTTGTTGTGAGGAACAAGTCAAGACTAGTTGCAAAGGGGTTCTCTCAAGTTGAAGGTTTAGATTTTAGAGAGACCTTTGCAACGGTTGCAAGGCTAGAAGCCATTCGTATCCTTCTTGCATATGCATCGCATCATGAAATGAAACTATATCAAATGGATGTGAAAAGTGCATTTTTAAATGACTTTATTAATGAACTAGTCTATGTTGATCAACCTCCTGGGTTTGAAGACCCTAGATATCCTAATCATGTTTATAGGTTGTCCAAGGCACTATATGGGCTTAAGCAAGCCCCAAGAGCTTGGTATGAGCGCCTTCGGGACTTTCTCATTGAGAAGGGCTTCACCATTGGGAAGGTCGACACCACACTATTCACCAAGAAGCTTGATGGGCATATCTTCATTTATCAAGTATATGTTGATGATATTATCTTTGGATCATCAAATGAAGACTCATGCAAAGAATTTGGTAAATTGATGTCGAAGAAGTTCGAGATGTCCATGATTGGTGAGCTTACATTCTTTCTTGGTTTTCAAGTCAAGCAAATGAAAGAAGGCATCTTCATCTCTCAAGAGAAATACACAAAAGATCTTTTCAAGAGATTCAAGATGGATTAATGTAAGCCAATGAAGACACCAATACCTACCAATGGACATCTCGACCTAGATGAGTGAGGTAACCCAGTTGATCAAATTCTCTACCGTTCCATGATTGGTAGCTTGTTATATTTAACCGCATCTAGGCCCGACATCATGTTTAGTGTGTGTATGTGTGCTAGATTTTAAGCTAATCCTAAGGAAACATATTTAATTGCTATAAAAAGAATCCTTAGGTATCTTAAGCACACACCAAGCATTGGCCTTTGGTATCCCAAAGGAGCTATATTTGAATTAGTTGGCTATTCCAATTTGGATTATGCCGGTTGCAAAGTTGATAGATAGAGCACATCCGGAGGGTGCCATTTGCTTGGTAGATCACTTGTGTCTTGGTCCTCCAAGAAACAAAATAGGGTGGCTTTGTCCACCACCGAAGCGGAATACATTGCCATGGGTGCTTGTTGTGCACAAATACTTTATATGAAACAAACTTTGCTAGACTATGGTGTAGTTCTAGAAAAAGTATCTCTTTTGTGCGATAATGAAAGTGCGGTAAAACTTGTAAATAATCCGGTTCAACACTCTCGCACCAAGCACATAGATATCTACCATCACTTTCTAAGAGATCATATGCTAAAAATAATATATCACTAGAAGGTGTAAGAACCGAAGATCAATTAGCGGATATCTTCACTAAACTGCTAGGTGAGCCTACATTTTGTAGATTGCGGAATGAGCTCAATGTACTTGATTTTAGTAACTTCACTAAAAATTGAGCTTGTGTTGTCCCTTGCATTCATTGTAATATACAACATGTTTAATTTTTTATAATGCATATAGGGCTTGTCTAACATGGTTAAGATAACCGCCAAAAAGCGTGTGAAGAAGCTTAACCTTGGATCAAACTTGACAAGCAACTAGATTTACTTACAAGTATTGCATATGCATGAATGTTGTTTTGTCGTTTTGTTCCATTTGCCCTCTTATTGCCTATTTTCTTAAAAAGAATTATAGCCTAAGACAAAATATTTTGAAAAACTTGAGGGTTTGAGAGAGGTCACTCATATCAGTCCCAATTGGTGTTTATTTGGATCTTATTTGAGTTGGGACTTGATTGGGAACAGGCAGTGTGGAGGAACATTGAAGATTTGCTGGGAAAGGGTGACCGAACGCTGCACCGGACTCTGCTGTCTAGCGTCCGATAAGTTCATAGGAGGTGAACAGAAGCTGAAGGAGTGACCAGACTCTATGTTTGAGCGTCCGGTCAGGAAGGGTTCCAGCGTCCGATCGATCTATATGGTGTTCAAGGCAACTAACCGAACCATGCCTGCATCTGGTCATGGACCACCAGACGCATCTGGTCATGATTCCAGAGGAATTGGACCTCTCTAGAATCGACCGGACACTGGGTGGTAGCGTCCGGTCGCTACCACCGGAGTGTCCGATCAGTAGATCTCGTATGGCATTAGGTTTCTTATCTCTGTTTCCATTTCTAACACAAGGGGGACCCTCATATAACCTGATTCATCTCACACCATTGACCTAACCCTACGTCGTCGTGCTCCAATCAATGAGTCTTCCTTGTTCCACGTCGCCGCACACCCTAGTCACCGGAGTGCAGCCCGCGCTCGCCCTAGCTCCGCGACCACATGCCACCGCAGCCACGCGCCACGGCGACCGAGCGCCACCGCAGCCGCTCGCCACTGCTGTCCTACATAGCCAGCACCTCCCTGAGCCATGTCATGTCTCCCCGTGCTCCCTAGGCACCTATCCACACAAGCCTTGCCAGAGCCGCTCCTTGCCTCGCCACTGTGTCTCCTCAACGGCAGTGTAGTCCACGTCCAGCGTCGGTAAGGCCCTGCTTGTGCCCTAGCAATCCAAATTTCCATCTTGCCATGACTTAGCAATTCATCATAGCATTGACTTTAATTGCATCCAGGGCTATCAATTCACCGCTCATCGTGAACCCTAACCCTAGGTCTTCTGGTGGTTCCCTGTGTGTCACTTTTCTTTTCATCGGATCGCCGGTTCGTCAGGTAGCAAGCCAGTCGTTTCTATTTCGCATCTAAATTGCTTACTCACATAGGATTTCACATCTTTTAGATATATTGTATTTACTTGTATATCCGTCTATTCCATCATGCAGCGAGTCGGTGCCGTTGAGGTCACAGGTGCAGTTGTTAGTTAACTCGGAGCCAAGCTCACGAGTACGGATCGAGGCCAAGCCTTGAAAGTGTCAGTGGACAGTTGATCTTGTCAGCAACAGTTTTTCTCTTGTTAGATCAGATGGCTCACACTAAGAACGTTGGTGGTGGTCCAGGAGATGATGATCAGAGACCCCCGTCTCGCTTGCCTGTAGGAACCAAAGGCAAGGCGACAAAGCAGGTTACATCAAAGAAGTGCAAGTATCCTAATGCAGAGACAGCGAGAGCAGCAGCAGTCGCTAAGGCCGCAGAGCGTGCCGAGAGAGGTGCCCACAGTGGAGTTGTCATCGCAGATCATCTAGCACCAGACACGCAGGGTAGACTTGAGCGCATTGAGCGTCTTCATGGTAGTCCACCTGGGACTGTCATGATGGTAGGATGACATCTTCCTATTGTGGATCCTTAGCCTCAAGGGAGTCACAGCAGGAGTCATAGCAGCAGCCCCCACTAGCAGAGCCTCAGCCAGCTCAGGAGACACAGGAGGGACAGCAGTCACAACAACCTTAGGAGGATGAGGAGGGACAGTAGGCTGAGGAGACCGAGCAGGCACCCTAGCCACAGCTATGCCGCTCTGGTCGTACCTAGGCTCTAGTGTCACCGAGGCTGCTAACATAGCGGAGGGGATCACGTCCACCACCTCATCCATAGGGTCCGCCTCTAGTGGTTCACCTTGACTTGAGGGCCGCCATGGCCAAGCAGGTTCAGCAGCTTCGCTTTGTGGAGTTTGATGTATGGTTTCCTCCGAGGCGGGATGAGAGAGCAGCAGAGGGCTTCTATACACCGCACTAGGAAGACTTCTACAATGCATATCTGAACAGTGGGGCAGTCTTTCGATCTCAGAGAGTTTGCAGTATTAAGGCTATTGTGGCAGTAGCTGGAGAGCATATCCACCCCTACTTATCATATCTACCAGGGCTGACAGATCTGATTGGCCGGATAGGATTGTATGTACCATCTTGGGTTCGGCAGTTTTATGCTTCGCTCTACATTGACCCATAGCATAACTTCATACACTTTGCATTCAGAGGCAAAGACTATAGGATGATGAGTTTTAGGGCCAGGGAGATACTGAGGCTACAGGAGCAGCCTGTCAAGTTACACGAGGTATGTTATGGACAGCAATAGCCTCCTAGGCGTCCTCATGGTGGTTTGGTGCCCCCTACAGATCTTGTACATCATTGCTTCAAGGAGCCTTTTGGTGAGGGGTCGAGGAGGAACCCCAATGATCTTACTCCTATAGCTCGAGTGCTAGAGGCTATCATCAGGAGGACACTACTTCTTAGGTTGGGATACAGAGAGGGTCTGACTCGCCTATAGCTTTGGCTCCTCAACGCCCTGATGCAGCAGACTATGTTCGATATTTGGGACCTCCTTCTATCAGAGATGGAGGATACTATTGCTAAGGGCTTCAAGGGTCGTAGGCAGCTTCCATATGCACACTGAATCACATTTCTTATGCTCAAGGTTGTGCATGTTAGGACTCCTGAGATGGTTGCAGAGTACAAAGGTGCCACCACTGAGTTTCTAGCTTATAACATGGCACAGAGGATCAGGCATAGCACACCATAGGCAACCACTCAGCCTCGCCATTGTCCAGATGTACCAGAGTCAGCAGCTCAGCAGGACGAGATTATCAAAGGCATAGCCGCTACTAAGGAGGAGCAGTTTGAGGCTCAGGAGGAGAGGAGCGAGTCTAGTGATAGTTCAGATGACGACTACCTGTTGTGGCAGAACCTCCTAAATTATAGGACCCACATGCACTTGTCACTGTCCAACGACCTTTGATAAATAGGCATATGTTCCTGGTAACTTAAGAAGTCTGTTGGGTGTCCTCGGGGAACCCCAAATCATCCACAATTTCCGAGTAGGATCACATTACAGAGTCATTGCTATATTACAACATTTATTCAAAAATCAATACCAGAGTAAAAATAGCAGAAGTCTTATGATAACTTAGTTTACAAACCAGTTGTTTCAAACCTTATAAACTAAGTTCGATAATTATTACAAACCGTAGTAGTAGTGGAGTGGCATTATAATATAATACAACACACACAATAAAACTGCCCTGCCCAAGGGCCACACATTTACTTCTCATCGTCATCACAAGGAACAACTATCATATAGCATGATCCAAAACAGATCTGCTCATGAGGCTCACCTACAACAAGGGTCAACGAACCCTGAGTATAAAAGTACTTAACAAGACTTAACCGAAATATTAACTGATAAACTTAGGAATGTCGGCTCAGGGATTCAAGGTATGGTTTTAACAATAATCAAAGTTCTTTGCGTAAAAGCTCTTTAACAAAATTCTTTATATAGAAAACTTCATAAAATCATATACAAAGCTGACATGATCCGTGTTGAGATCATGAAACTTCATCTCCAACACCTTCACAAGCCTTATTCAAGTTCCAGTTATTAGTTCTACGATGATGAACAGAGAAGTGAGTCTCCATAACCAAGGAGCAACGACGATTCGAACCGATTAAACCCAGCTGGGAATTCCAGACCACACGACATATGTAGGTCCCCGACCTACATAATCAACCTACTTTTGGATCCTCTAAAACAAGAATGGGTCCGCACCACCCGAGAATACAATACTCCACCAATCCAGCCCATTACCACGTGGGTACACGCTATTCCTACCATCTCTCCACTCCTAGTGCGCGAGTAGCCATTCTTGTAATAGAATTGCCAAGTTAAGGCTTACTAGAGTATGTGGTTAGTACTACAAAGTCTCACCGCACATAGTTCAACAACGGATGGACCTTAATCGACACAGGCGGAAAGAGCCCGCTCACAAGACCTTCATGTCTTGTGGCTCACACACACCGAGTCCGCCCGGTCTAGATTTATTACTCCACATCCCCATATCACATGATAACATAAGTAACCAAGGTTCCATTGAAAACGTGCAGGTGGTAGGTAATCACCCGACTTTCATCGTTCTACGCCTAGCTAAGCAAAACTAGGCGTATACAAATTTAAAACTGGTAATATGGTAAATATGGAATAACAAGGGTGGTAATGCACCAATTAGGTTCTTACTTAACTCCTAATTACTTAATGCAGTAACAGAAAGCGAAAGCAAAATTGATTTGTAAAACATAAGGTAGGTTTGTATGCATCCGGGGCTTGCCTTCGTTGACAGAAAAGCCTGGTTCCTATGATGTTTCACAAGTATTCGATCCGACCTCAATAGATGGATTAACTTCCTCAACAACTTGATTAATTACCATGTGTTTACCTTCGTTCACTACATGTAGTAACAATGCCATATTTAACATGATGCGGAATACGAAATATGATGCTCGATGATGGATGCAAAAATTAAGAATTTGAATACAACTTTCCTTCGTGGTACAGTTGCAAGTCAAACTAACCAAATCTTTTTCGTATTACTTACATCAATTGTCAAGGATCATTACCAACTAATGACCCAAGGTCATCACTCAATCCAAAATTTCAAACAAAACCTAAATCATTAAAGGTTACTATTTGCTTTTATGAATTAATTATTTAATTCAAAATTATGAAATAAATCAACTCATTCTGATTGAGCTCAAAATTTTAGTAAATGTTCATTACATGATAAGTAAGTGGCAAAACAAATTTCATAATTTTTGGGCAATTAAATAAGCCTAGAAAAATCATGGAAATCTATTTATTAATTAATTGAGCAATTTTTATCACATTAAAAAATATTGAAAAACATTATTTCATATTTTTCTTAAATAATATACACCATAGGGAGGTCACACAAAAATTTTCATAATTTTTGGAGCTCTAAATAAATCTACACAAAAATAACAAATTACACCACTATTCATTCAAATATGAAAATAGAAAAATTCTATTTGAACGTTGAGTCACTGACAACCCGACCCCATCTGTCATCCCTAACCTCCGACGTTGACCACGGCAGTACGCGTGCTGACCGGCAAATTCTCGCCGCCAGTGAGACCAACAGCGACGGTGAGGGTACTAACATGATCACTACGTCACATCGCATCGATTTATGGCACTAACGCGACCAATTACGGACTGAACCGAGCACTACGCCGACCATGGCGGCCATGACGGCGCTGCTGCACTACGCCGGTGATGTGAGACCTGTAAAGCTTAAACGGATGGCTCAGGAAGCACCAGCAGCTTACCCCGAACGAGTTGGAGCCAAGAGCCGAGCTGGATGATCAACGGAGGCGCTGGTCGACGTTCACAGCAACCACGGCGGAGCACGCAACGACGACGGTGATGTTCCGGCGACTGTGGTGGACAAAATGGTCAATCAACCGGGCACAAAGCACCACGGCATCATGGAGAAGCTGAAACAATGCTTCCCGAGGTCAGAAGCTCACCATAGAGTGTTGGCCACGACGGAGCAGCCATGACAGAGATGTTGCCGGCCGCGAGGAAGAAGAGCGCGCACAGCAAGTTCTCGGCGAATACAGGCGACCAAGGTTGGTTGGCTGGGTGCGCAAGGAATAGGTGAAGCTAGGATGGGCTTTGCCGAGACGGCAATGGCACTAGGTCGACGGCGAGAGCTCGACGGAGCTGCGGTGGTGGTGACGGGAAAAAAACAGAGGAGGAAGAAAAATGACGACGATGGCGTCTCGGTTCTTATAACGCGACTCAGAAGCTCAAAGAAGCCATGACGGAGCCATTTCCATGCCAGCGCGACACCAAGGACGGCCACGACGTGCCTGGAACGCCGAAGAAGGTCGTCGGCGGTGTAGTTTGAGCGGCGAGTACTGTTCCACTTAATTACAGAATTGCCATCCACTTAGAAACTCAAATTACTCCCAAATTTTCATAATGACTCAAAAATCTCCAAAAACAAAAGTTGTTCAAAATCAAAAGTTCTATAACTTTGCTTTTATAACCATCTCCTAATTCGGTCTAGATTTTGAAATGAACTTTTGAATTTGAATAGGGAAATTTAATGAATTACGCCTTTTTGAATTACTCAAAATTTTTCTAAACAACTTGAAAAACTCAAAAAACAAACTTTGTATAACTTGTCAAGCTCTACACTTTTGCTTTTGGGCTCAACCCCAAAATATATTTAGATTTTGAAATGGATTTTTAGGGTAGGATTTAAATGCTGAAAATCGGGGTTTTCTCGAAAAATTCAAAATCCAAACAAACTTTGAACTTGAGTCAAACAATACAATTCAACACCTACCACATAAATATAAACTTGTTTTAGTGTATGCATCTCAAAGTTTTTAATATGACCAATTGCCTTGTAATGCATATGATGATATGGCAGTTTTAATATTTAAACACCCGGGGTGTTACAATCCTTCCCCCTAAAAGAAATCTCGCCCTAAGATTCAAAGCCATAGGGTAAGTAATGGAGAAGGAAATGTGTCGCAAGAACACCTACAAAATCTGTCCATAAAACAGTTGAGGTCCCTTTACAAAACACAACTTGTACCTTAGAGCTCAACTAGTATTACTCTATTCTATATTGACGCTAGAAACTCAGGAAACTTTTCTATTAAGTAATCTTCTGATTCCCAAGTAGCTTCCTCTTCTGAATGTTGATTCTATTGTATTTTATAGAACTTCATTGTCCGTCTTCGAGTAACACGATCTTTCTGATCTAACACTCGGATAGGATATTCAGAATAAGTTAAATCCGGTTCTAGTTCCACTCCTTCAACTTCAACATTCTGTTCAGGCACTCAGAGACACTTTTTCAATTGAGAAATATAGAACACATCATGCACAGCTGCGAGATGTTCAGGTAATTTCAAGCGATATGCCACTTTTCCATACCTTTCCAAAATTTGATATGGTCCAATATATCGGGGTGCCAACTTTCCTTTAACACCAAAATGGGTAACTCCCTTCATTGGTGATACTTTCAGATATACAAAATCTCCTTTGTTAAATACTAATGGTCTTCGTCTTCTATCTACATAACTCTTTTGGCAGGACTAAGCTATCTTCAAATTACTCTGTATTTGCCTAACCTTGTCTTCTATTTCTTTCACAAGGTCAACTCCAAAGAATCTTCTTTCTCCAGGCTCAGACCAACTCAACGATGTTCTGCATCTACGACCATAGAGTGCTTCAAATGGAGCCATTCTAATGCTTTCTTGATAACTATTGTTGTATGAGAACTCGGCTAAAGGTAAGCATTCATCCCACTTATTGGAATAGTTAAGGACACAACACCTTAACATATCTTCAAGTACTTGATTGACTCTTTTAGTCTGTCCATCAGTCTGTGGATGATAAGCTGTACTATACAGAAGTTTGGTACCTAATAAAGAATACAACTGTTTCCAAAAGTTAGAGACAAACTATGTACCCCTATCTGACACAATAGTCTTGGGTACTCCATGGAGACTCACAATTCGCTCTAAATACATCTTGGCATACCGTATAGTGGGATATGTATTCTAAACTAGAAGAAAATGTGCTAATTTGGTTAGTCGATCTACAATAACCCATACTGAATCAAATCCCTTTGATGTCTTGGGTAGACCAACAATAAAATCCATACTTATGTCCTCCCATTTCCAAGATGGAATAGGTAATGGTTGTAATTCACTAGTAGACCTCAAATATATAGCTTTCACCTTTTGACAAGTATCACACTTTGCTATATATCTAGCAATCTCTATTTTCATTTTAGTCCACCAGAATCTTTGCTTCAAGTCATGGTACATCTTGTTGCTTCCTAGATGGATAGATAACCTAGTAGCATGTGCTTCATCTAGAATTGACTGCCACAACTCAGGAACTTTTGGTACCACCAGGCGATCCTTGAACCATAACATATCTTCATTATCTATGCTAAAGCATTCCGCTTTTTCATTCTTGACTCTTTCCTTGATATGGGCTATACCCTTGTTTTCCTTCTGACCAGCAATAATTTGATCTTGAATAGTGGCTTCAACAATTATGTTGGTCAAACTTCCTTGTTGAGTTACTTCTACATTCAATTTCTCCATTTCTTGGCATAAATTCAAACCCATTGTTCTCACTGTCAGACAATTGCAATAACTTTTGCGACTGAGGGCATCTGCAACCACATTTGCTTTACCCGGGTGATAATGTACTTCTAAATCATAATCCTTAATCAGTTCTAATCATCTTCTTTGTCGCATGTTCAATTCTGACTGGGTAAAGATATACTTTAAGCTCTTGTGGTCTGTATACATATGGCACGTATTACCAAGCAGGTAATGCCACCAAATCTTCAGAGCATGAACCACAGCTGCTAACTCCAGGTCATGAGTTGGATAGTGTTCTTCATGCTGCTTAAGTTGCCTAGATGCATAAGCAATGACTCGGCTTTCTTGCATCAACACACATCTCATACCAATACCTGAAGCATCACAATACACATCAAACGGCTTTTCGATATTAGGTTGGGCTAGCACTGGTGCAGTAGTCAACAATCTTTTCAAAGTCTGGAAAGCCTCTTCACAATCAGATGACCAGACAAACTTGACTTGGTTTTTCAACAATTCAGTTATGGACTTTGATATTTTAGAGAAATCTAGAATAAACGGACGGTAATACCCTGCCAAACCCAAAAAACTCCGAACTTGATGAACTGTGGTTGGCGGTTTCCAATCAAGCACATCCTTCACTTTGCTGGGATCAACTGCAACTCCTTCGGCTAACAAGACATGTCCAAGAAATTGCACTTCCTTAAGCCAAAAATCACACTTGCTGAACTTGGCATATAGTTAATGTTCTCTCAAGCAGGTCAGAACAATTCTGAGATGTTCCGCATGTTCTTTCTTATTCTTGGAAAATACTAAAATGTCATCAATAAACACCACTACAAACTTGTCTAGCTCAGGCATGAATACTGAATTCATCAGATACATGAAATGAGCTGGAGCATTTATCAAACCAAAAGACATTACCAAGTATTCATATAATCCATATCTTGTGGTAAATGCTGTTTTGGGAATATCTTTAGGCTTTATCTTGATTTGGTGATATCCTGACCTCAAATCTATCTTGGAGAAAACTTTGGCTTCGGCCAATTGATCAAAAAGCCAATCTATCCGAGGTAAGGGATACTTATTCTTGATGGTCACTTCATTCAACGGACGATAGTCAACACATAACCTTAGGTTCTTATCTTTCTTTTTCACAAATATTGCCGGACATCCCCAAGGTGATGAACTAGGTTGAATAAATCCTTTCTCAATCAATTCTTGTAACTGAGTCTTCAACTCGGCTAATTCCTTAGGTGGCATCCTATAAGCTCTCCAAGAAATCGGAGCTGTTCTAGGTTGTAACTCTATGTTAAACTGGACATCCCTATCAGGTGGTATACCGGGTAGATCTTCTGGAAACACATCCGGAAATTCACACACTACAGGAATTTCTCTAATCTCTTTGACAGTAGTTGCACAGACCTTGCCCACTGATCTTCTTAGGGTTGGAAGTTGGATGAGAAGTTGAGAATTACTATCAGGCAAACTTACTCTTAATGTCCTATTCAAAGCATCTATAATAGCCTTATGCTGATACATCCAATTCATTCCCAAGATTACATCTATATCCTGATCCTTAAGGATAATCATGGTAGTGGGAAAAATATGCCCACCCAGGTTTACGGGTACCTGGTATACCATTTTCTTAGTACACAGACGTCCCCCGGGCGACTGTATAAAGAAACTTTCCTTTGTTGCCCCAATTGAAATTTCATACTTCACAACAAATGTTCTATTGATGAATGAATGCGATGCACCAGAATAAAAAAGTATAACTACAGGGTGATTAGCAACAGGAAACATACCCATCATCACTGGCTCCCCTTTTAGAATTTCTCCAGCTTGAATATAAAACACCCGTCTTATCTTCCTCTCATCTTTGCCCTTCTGAGTATTTTGATTGGGGTTCTTGTTTGGTGCCTGACCCTGTTGTTGATTGGTAGGAGCCTTCTGATAATTTTGATTAGCCTACCTAGGATATGGACATTCCCTGGAGAAATGACCAGTCCTTCCACAATTGTAACATGGATAGTTGTGACCCTAGGACGTTGGAGCATTGCCACCAGGAGCATTGGTTGACTGTGAATTCAGATAGGTTATAGTAGGACGGACATTTGACTGTTGCCCGACTTGAGACTATGGCGGGCGGTAAGGAGGACGATTATGATGTACTAGATGATAAATCACCCTCTGACTCTTTTGATTTCCCCCAAAAGATCCGGACGGCATACTCTTTTTCTTTTTGAGCTCCTTATGCTGCCGATACTTTGACTCTGAAGCAATTGCAATATTTACGGTCTCATGATAAGTGACATTGGTGCAAGTTGTCATCATTGTTTGCAGTTTGGTATTCAAACCTCTCATAAACCACCTCTTCTTCTTAGCATCAGTATTGACATGTTCAGATGCATATTGTGACAGGTGATTGAATCTTCCCACATACTGCATCACAGTTTGATCTCCTTGCTTCAAAGCAAGGAATTCATCTAGCTTCATGGCCATCACTCCTTCATGGATATAATGGGCTCCGAAGGTAGTATAGAACTCAGCCCAAGTTATTGGAATGCTAGCTGGTTGCATAGCCACTAAGTTCGCCCACCAAGCACTTGCTTCTCCTCTAAGTTGCTGGGTGGCAAACGTAGGTTTCTGATACTCCGTGCATGGAGTAAGGTCAAATTTCTGTTCCATGGTTCGAAGCCAGTCATCAGCCTCCAATGGTTCATCTACCTTGGTGAACACCAGTGGTCTTGTGTCTATAAAGTCAACATATATAGCCTCCTGTCTGTTGTGGTGGCGACCACGGTTTCCTTGCATCTGATTCTGATTACTTAGGGCGATCTCATGAAGCAAACGGGGATTTTTAGTCGTCACATTGATAAGTGCGGTTATAGCATTAGCTAGATTTATTGGAACTGGTGGTGGATCTAGAATACCATCCTCATCTTGTGAAGTTCTAGGAATATACGAACCCCGCATACGACGCATCAGCTCATAACAAACCAAACTTTATTCACAAGCCTTTATTGAATTGCACAAAAGTTTACTCTAGACACATTTACATAGGGTTTACTAATATAAACACCAGAACCTATAAGTACCAAAACAAAACTACATAACTTAACTATAACTAACTATTATACAACTCTACTCCTTTTCGTGATTACTTCAAACTTCAGGCTTGGTATCCATTCCAGAATTATTACCGCCTTCATCATCACTTTCATTGGTCATTACTAATTCTTTAGGATCTTCTTCTTCTTCCTCTTCCGATTTGTTATCATCGGCAAGGATGACATCGGGGTCCATGGCATCAGCTTGGGGCTCATGATTAGGATTTAGTAGATTGCTTAGCCTATGAACTTCCTCATGTAGATAAGTATTATGTTCTTCTAAATCTTCTACATAGAATTCTAACTCATGAGTTCTAGCTCTAGCTATATTTTCCCTATGCCAATCTTCATTCCTTCCCTCCACCGTACGAACTAACATACTTTTGCAGTTCTTGTGAGCGGTGGTGAGATGCCTCAATTGATCCTGTAATTCTCCTACCTATATAGCATCCAAAGCCCTATCTCTAGTAGCTTGTGCTAATTCTACAGAAATCCTCTATATCTCTGTTTGGGGATCAGGCCTAGAGCTGCTACTGCTAGCACCGTCATTTCTAGGGGCAAGTTGGTGACGAGGAACTCCTTTGGGTCCTATGGACTTATGGGGTGTCATCTTGGTTCGAGCCATACTATAGGAAACCAATTTAATCTAAGTAAGACCATTTGATCAAAGTCTAAAGAGCAGCTAAGATGGATTACATTACTCAAACCAGACTCACTACTCAACTCCAGACTAAGAGGTGAAGGAAGTAACGAGTGAATTAATCATGATGCATGAATCGTTCTTACGAACAAAAACATCAAAGTTTATAATGCACATAAACAACATTTATTTTTATATAGGGCATAGTAAGATTACTACTCCACCACACAAAACCTTTTTAATCAAATATGGAATGGTGAGAAAGAAATAAGATAAGTCAGAAGCAATTTGAACCAAATTATCAAGTTAAATTTAGTCATCCCAAATCATTTTGAAGTTTTTGTAAAACAATACAACAAAACCTTACAACAATCGCTCTGATACTATTCTATGGTAGAACCTCCTAAATTATAGGACCCACATGCACTTGTCACTATCCAACAACCTTTGACAAATAGGCATATGTTCCTGGTAACTTAAGAAGTCTATCGGGTGTCCTCGGGGAACCCCGAATCATCCACGATTTTCGAGCAGGATCACATTACAGAGTCATTGCCGTATTACAACATTTATTCAAAAATCAATACCAAAGTAAAAACAGCGGAAGTCTTACAATAACTTAGTTTACAAACCAGTTGTTTCAAACCTTACAAACTAAGTTCGATAATTATTACAAACCGTAGTAGTAGTGGAGTGGCATTATAATATAATACAACACACACAATAAAACTGCCCTGCCCAAGGGCCACACATTTACTTCTCATCGTCATCACAAGGAACAACTGTCATACAGCATGATCTAAAACAGATCTGCTCATGAGGCTCACCTGCAACAAGGGTCAACGAACCCTAAGTACAAAAGTACTCAACAAAACTTAACCAAAATATTAACTGATAAACTTAGGAATGCTGGCTCAGGGATTCAAGGTATGGTTTTAACAATAATCAAAGTTCTTTGCATACAAGCTCTTTAACAAAATTCTTTATATAGAAAACTTCATAAAATCATATACAAAGCTGACACGATCCATGTTGAGATCATGAAACTTCATCTCCAACACCTTCACAAGCCTTATTCGAGTTCTAGTTATTAGTTCTACGATGATGAACAGAGAAGTGAGTCTCCATAACCGAGGAGCAACGACGATTCGAACTGATTAAACCCAGCTGGGAATTCCAGACCACACGACATATGCAGGTCCCCGACCTACATATATCAACCTACTTTCGGATCCTCTAAAACAAGAACGGGTCTATGCCACCCGAGAATACAGTACTCCACCAATCCAGCCCATTGCCACGTGGGTACACGCTATTCCCGCCATCTCTCCACTCCCAATGCGCGAGTAGCCATTCTCGTAATAGAATCACCAAGTTAAGGACTACTAGAGTATGTGGTTAGTACTACAAAGTCTCACCGCACACAGTTCAACAATGGACGGACCTTTATCGACACAGGCGGAAAGAGCCCGCTCACAAGACCTCCATGTCTTGTGGCTCACACACACCGAGTCCGCCCGGTCTAGATTTATTACTCCAAATCCCCATATCACATGATAACATAAGTAACCAAGGTTCCATTTAAAACGTGTAGGTGGCAGGTAATCACCCGACTTTCATCGTTCTACGCCTAGCTAAGCAAAACTAGGCGTATACGAATTTAAAACTGGTAATATGGTAAATATGGAATAACAAGGGTGGTAATGCACCAATTAGGTTCTTACTTAACTCCTAATTACTTAATATAGTAACAAAAAGCAAAAGCGAAATTGATTTGTAAAACACAAGGTAGGTTTGTATGCATCCGGGGCTTGCCTTCGTTGACGGAAAAGCCTGGTTCCTGCGATGTTTCACAAGTATTCGATCCGACCTCAATAGATGGATTAACTTCCTCAACAACTTGATTAGTTACCATGTGTTCACCTTTGTTCACTACACGTAGTAACAATGCCATGTTTAACATAATGCGGAATACAAAATATGATGCTCGATGATGGATGCAAAAATTAAGAATTTGAATACAACTTTCCTTCGTGGTACAGTTGCAAGTCAAACTAACCAAATCTTTTTCATATTACTTACATCAATTGCCAAGGATCATTACCAACTAATGACCCAAGGTCATCACTCAATCCAAAATTTCAAACAAAACCTAAATCATTAAAGGTTACTATTTGCTTTTATGAATTAATTATTTAATTCAAAATTATGAAATAAATCAACTCATTCTGATTGAGCTCAAAATTTTAGTAAATGTTCATTACATGATAAGTAAGTGGTAAAACACATTTCATAATTTTTGGACAATTAAATAAGCCTAGAAAAATCATGGAAATCCATTTATTAATTAATTGAGCAATTTTTATCATATTAAAAATTACTGAAAAACATTATTTCATATTTTTCTTAAATAATATACACCATAGGGAGGTCACACAAAAAATTTCATAATTTTTGGAGCTCTAAATAAATCTACACAAAAATAACAAATTACATCGCTATTCATTCAAATCTGAAAATAGAAAAATTCCATTTGAACGTTGAGTCACTGAGAACCCGACCCCACCTGTCATCCCTAACCTCCGACGTTGACCACGGTGGTACGCGTGCTGACCAGCGAATTCTCGCCGCCGGTGAGACCAACAGCGATGTCGAGGGTACTAACATGATCACTACGTCACAGCGCATCGATTTATGGCACTAACGCGACCAATTACGGACTGAACCGAGCACTACGCCGACCATGGCGGCCACGACGGTGCTACTGCACTACGCCGGTGATGTGAGACCTGTAAAGCTTAAACGGATGGCTCAGGAAGCACCAGCAGCTTACCCCGAACGAGTTGGAGCCAAGAGCCGAGCTGGATGATCAGCGGAGGCGCTAGTCGACATTCACAGCAACCACGGCAGAGCACGCAACGACCACGGCGATGTTTCGGCGACTATGGTGGACAAAATGGTCAATCAACTGGGCACAAAGCACCATGCATCATGGAAAAGTTGAAACAATGCTTCCCGAGGTCAGAAGCTCACCGTAGAGTGCTGGCCACGACGGAGCAGCCATGACGGAGATGTTGCCGGCCGCGAGGAAGAAGAGCGCGCACAGCAAGTTCTCAGCGAATACAGGCGACCAAGGTTGGTTGGCTGGGTGTGCAAGGAATAGGCAAAGCTGGGACGAGCTTTGCCGAGACGGCAACGGCGCTAGGTCGACGGCGAGAGCTCGACGGAGCTGCGATGGTGGTGACGGAAAAAAACAGAGGAGGAAGAAAAACGACGACGACGGCGTCTCGATTCTTATAACGCGACTCAGAAGCTCAAGAAAGCCACGACGGAGCCGTTTCCGTGCTAGCGCGACGCCAAGGACAGCCACGACGCGCCTAGAACACTGAAGAAGGTCGCCGGCGGTGTAGTTTGAGCGGCGAGTACTGTTCCACTTAATTACAGAATTGCCATCCAGTTAGAAACTCAAATTACTCCCAAATTTTCATAACGACTCAAAAATCTCCAAAAACAAAAGTTGTTCAAAATCAAAAGTTCTACAACTTTGCTTTTATAACCATCTCCTAATTTGGTCTAGATTTTGAAATGAACTTTTGAATTTGAATAGGGAAATTTAACAAATTATGCCTTTTTGAATTACTCAAAATTTTTCTAAACAACTTGAAAAACTCCAAAAACAAACTTTGTATAACTTGTCAAACTCTACACTTTTGCTTTTGGGCTCAACCCCAAAATATGCTTAGATTTTGAAATGGATTTTCAGGGTAGGATTTAAATGCTGAAAATCGAGGTTTTCTCGAAAAATTCAAAATCCAAACAAACTTTGAACTTGAGTCAAACAATACAATTCAACACCTACCACATAAATATAAACTTGTTTTAGTGTATACATCTCAAAGTTTTTAATATGACCAATTGCCTTGCAATGCATATGATGATATGGCAGTTTTAGTATTTAAACACCCGGGGTGTTACACCTGCCTATTCCTCAGATGCCTCCACACAGACACGATGCAGAGGCCGACAGTTCTAGCTCAGCTCCACCTGCACCATAGACGGACCCCGCCTTGATTTCTATTCTTGAGCGGATGCAGCAGGATCAGGCACGACAGGCTCAGGAGACCACTGCAAACTTTGCACAGTTTCAGGCTCGTTAGGATGAGTTCCAGCGACAGCAGCAGATCCTCCAGCAGCAGCAGCAGATGCATCAGTAGCAGTTACTCATGCAGCAACAACTTATGGGATTTATGCAGCATGTAGTAACAGCACTTGGGACTCCACAGCCACAGCCTTCACCCCAGCTTGCTCAGCCTGCCACCACTTCGACGACTCCAGCAATACAGCCCAGTGGGCTTCAAAGTTAGGGACAGCCTCAAGCTCTATTTGCCTCTCCCATAGTACAGGTGTCCTAGTGGTTATCCTCGCCAGTGGTAGCCCCATAGTTCACACCATATCATACGGGCTTCTCATCGGATCAGTCATCCTCGCTATTTGTGCCTGACACATCAGTCTCCAGGAGTCTTGGAGCATCCTTCAGCGAGTTGACAGGCATGCCTACACCGCCACATATGCATACCGCCGGTCCTTCTACAGCAGCTCCTATTGTCATGACTACTCTGAGGCTCCCTTCTTCAGTCACATCTTTAGATCCTACGACAGATATACCAGCAGCCTCACAGGCCGCACCTGCCCTAGCTCAGACCTAGACCGCTCCAGAGACACTTCTAGCCATAGAGGGTCAGTCTGTATAGAGCTCAGGGTCCGATGATGATGGCGCCCAGTTTCATCTTGCTCCTCGTATCTCAGCGCCCGGCTCATCTGCTGTAGCCCCGCCGACCGACCCTTAGGTTTTGGTGTTTGATGCCAAAGGGGAGAGGGTTTGAGTATGTAGACTCAGGGGGAGCGACATTTAGGGGGAGCTAGTTATCTATTATTAGCTTATTATCTATTGCATTTGGAGTTTCTATGTGTGTGATACATTATGCATCTATGTTTACTATTATATCTATGTGATAGTGATATCTACATGATTGTGATATATAACATGTGTGCTCTCTACTTTGTATTCATTGGTATGTCATATCACTTGTGTTATACTCATTTGCTTTGCTTCCGCGTTTATACTCCGATACAAATGAGCTTTATTACTTGTACTCATGCTTATTTCATATCTTTTGAGTACATCGTGTTGGCTTGGGTCATATAAGCTTGCTTAACTCTTTTGGTTCCTATTAATATAAGCTTATATGAACCAAGCATAACAAAAACCTCACTCTTTCACATACTCGAGGTGGTATTGTCATCAATCACCAAAAATGGGGAGATTGAAAGCATCTAGGCCCCTAGTTGAGTTTCGGTGATTAATGACAATACAAAATTACTATGACTAACATGTATTTTGCAGAGGCAATTACGTTAGGTCATGGTAATGGAGATCAATTGGGCAATCAAGGTTGTCATGCCCCTACGATGGAAATCATTTTGATTTTCAAAGGATGGACAATAAGGTTAAGGATGACTAGTTCTAAGTGTCGATTGGAGTTGGAGTGACACTTAGAGTAGTTTAGGACTTTGTTTTTCCTTTGGCCATACTATTAAGGGGGGTATGGACGAGTAGCTTGACCTAGATAAGTCTAGTGAGTTAGGTGTGGGGCACACTTGTTAAAACTAGCACTAGGTAGCTCCACAACAACCCTATGATCCTATGGAGCAAACTTCATTCACATATGTTCAAGAGTTGGAAGTGAATGGAGGGTCAAATGCTGATCGGACGCTGGCTCCGGTGCGACCGGACGCTGGCCGTAGGGTCCGGTCAGTACATTTGATCAAGGAGATTGTGTTCAGTGCGATCAGACGCTAAGAGGCAGCATCTAGTCGACTCCAATAAGGTTCCAGAGAAGGAAATCTATGACCAGATGCGTCCGGTTGATACTGACCAGACCTAGAGGATCTAGCGTCCGGTCGAGTATAGTAAGCATCCAGTGAGGGTTTAATATGACTGAACGCATCCGGTCAGTGGTGATCGGACCATACCAGCGTCCGGTCAATACTTAAACACTAGTGTGCAGGTTGAACTGACCGGAGCGTCTGATCAACATGACCGGAGCGTCTGGTCACCCCGTAGAGGCACATAACGGTTCGTTTTTTAGGCTACCTTATAAATAGAAGCTCCACTCATGTGTGGAGTTACTTTTGCTCATTCCAATAGCTGAGAAACACGTTTGTGAGTGCCAAGAAGAACAAGGTCCTAGTGAGGTGATTGAGATTCGTGGATCCAAGAGAGTAGCCTCATTAGTGAATCAAGAGTAGCAAAGTGTGCATCCACCGTTCTCATTAGGCTTCGAGTGGTCAAGTGAGAGTTCGTGCTTATTAGTCTTGGTGATCGCCGTCACCTAGATAGCTTGGTGGTGATTGAGAGCTTGGTGATCACCCGGCGGAGCTTGTGGGTGACCCAACTCAAGTTGTGAGCGGTTTTGGGTGATTCGCCGTGATAGAGTGTCGAAGAATCAACCCATAGAGAGCACTTGATCCTTGCGCGGATCAAGGGGGAGCTACACCCTTGCGTAGGTGTTCCAATGAAGACTAGTGGGGAGTGGCGACTCTCCGATATCTCGGCAAAACATCGCCGCGTTCCTCTCTCTCTATTTACTTTGAGCATTTACTTTGAGCAATTCAATACTTGTCTTTACATTCTTAGAATTGCCATGCTAGAGTAAGTTTGGAACATAGGTTGCAAGTCCATTGTGCATTAGATTAATAGAAACACTTTTCTAGACACAAGGGGTTAATTGGGCTAACCATAGGATTTAATTATTGTAAGAAAATTTAGAATTAGCCTAATTCACCCCCCTCTTGGGCATCTTGATCCTTTCAAGAGGGATGCATCATGTTGATAGATAATGTTTCATAAGTGCTCAAGCCAACCCATGTGAGTTTTTAGAGTGTTTGAGAGACAAAAGAGCTAACTGATTTTTGCTGGTCTGGCAATACCGGACGTGTCTAGTATTTGCCCAGCAATGATAATATTGTTGATCTCGGGTTAGTTTGTCGGGAGTTCCGACAATGGTTGGGAGTTCCGACATCTTGTGCTTAACTGACTTGGAGAGTTCACTGTGGTGGTCATAATGGATATGTCTGGTATGGACAGCCAGAAGCCAATGGCTAGTTTTCAAATGCCTTGAGGGTCGAGAGTTTCGACGTGAGTCGGGAGTTCCGACAGTTGGAAGTTCTGGCATGAGTCGGGAGTTCCAACACCTCACATACTTTAACTCAGTTACCTTAGTTTTTAAATGTGTTGAGGGTTGGGAGTTCCGACGTAAGTCGGGAGTTCCGACGATCGGAAGTTTCGGCATTTATCAGGAGTTCCGACGCCTCACAACGTTACTGTAACTCAGTTACCATTGGCGTAGTGTAAGTCATACCAGACGTGTCCGTGTCTAGTATGAAACGGCTATAAACGGCTAGTTTTTCTAATGGGGCTATAAATACCCCCAAGCCTCCACCTTTGGAGGCTGCTAATTCTGCTGGTTGCTATACACGTTTTTGAGCCTTGCCAACTCTCCTAAACCCTCTCTTAGTGCGTGTGTGATCCAAATTGCCAAATCAATTAGTGGGTTGAGGGAAATTTAAAAAGAGAGCCATCCAACCATTTGAGCACTTATGCATGTTGTCAATCTCGTGATTTGTATTTGTTACTCTTGGACTCTTTGGTCCTAGATGGCTAGCCGTCGCCGGAGAGCACCTGAGAGATTGTGGTGTGCCTCAAAAAGTTTGTAACAGTCGATTCCACCACCTCAGAATCAACTAGTGGAAGGAGGAAAAGGAGTTAGAAAAGACTTTGTCTAGAGTGACCTTCATGGTACCATCTAGGGCTGACCATCATTGGGTCACCCATAGCCCCCATAATGGAGAGTAGGACTCGAACGAGTCTGAACTTCGATAAAACAAATATCGTGTCTCAATTCGCATTTTATTTGATATTTGTGTTGCACTTGCTCTTGTGTAGGTTATCTGTGTATATTGTCATATCTAGTAGGTACCTGCAATTTGATTTGAAGTTAGTAATTGAAAGGAGCAAGTTTAGGGTTGTTCCACTGAAACCGTGTAGCTACCGGACACGTCTAGTATTGATCACTATGCCAGGCTGTTCTGCAGAACACGTGCATACCAGACACGTCTGGTATTTCCTACTTGTGCTAAATATATTCATTCTCTGTTCTAAGTTTGTATTGCAGGGTTGTAACTTATATATATATTCTTTATACCTTATTTACTATGTAGCTAACTTGTGAGGGGTGGTACTATACTTAATTTGGAGTTTCTATTTTAGAAACTCTCTTTACTAATCATTTCCGTATTTAAAGGTGTTAATTTTTAGAAACATCTATTCAACCCCCTCTAGGCGGCATCCTAGATCCTTTCAATTGGTATCGGAGCTAGGTTCTCACCTAAAGCTTCACCACCATGAGAAAAGGATGTCGACGCCTTTCGAGTTGGAGCCGGTGCTTCTCCAAAATGATGGTTCAAACTTTCTACCTTGGTCAATTCATGTACTCAATGCTTTTAGAGATATTAGTCCTCTTGTTGAGCATATTGTCGATGCAAGCATATCTCTTCCTATAGTTGATTGGAGCAACTACAAAAATTTGTCAAAAGAGGAAGAGATATGTGTGCAACTCAATGCTCAAGCTATTAATGTCATTTTGAGTGCATTAAGTGTAGAGGTTCAAGATGAGGCAATCTTCAATGGACAACCACCTCCGGAGAGTGCTCATCTCATTTGGACTAGACTTTTTGATTTATCTGGAAAATCCAAATGAGATGATGCACTTGAGATCAAGTCAATGGAAAGTATGTCCATTGTGTCTTCATGCAGCGAAGAAGCCTCACAAGACCTCAAGAGCACCAATCCAGAGCAAGAAGTGCAAGCAACACATGACATGTTGTCTGCCTGCACATACCGCCTACTGGACATGTCCAGTATGGCCATGGTAGTAGGATAGCAGGCTATCTATGATGATGAGGCTCAAGCCCAATGGTGACCAAGTGATGAGTCAACCTCAGTATCTCATGATACTCATCACTTGTGTCTCATGGCCAAGAAAAGCAAGAAGAAGAGTAACAAGAAAGATCAAGAAAAGGAGAAAGCACAAGTAGATGATCAAGATGAGAGTGATGTTGAAGTTGAAGACAACTACAACCTTGATCATCTCAACCACAAAGACAAGTTCATCATCATGAAGATAGTTGAAAAGAATGATGAGCTTGAAGAAGAGATTGAGAAGCAAGAGCAATCACTTCAAAAGTAAGAATTGTTTCTCATCTCCAAGATGGAAGAACTAAAGGCTCTAAGTGAAATGTATGAAAAATTATCAATTGAGCATGCTTTAGTTACTAACTCCTCTTCTAGTGTTTCACAACTAGAGAAGAAAAACTTGGAGCTCAAGACAAGGCTAGATGAACTATCAAGCAAATATAATGTGCTACAAGCAAACTATGTTCATCTAAAGTGCTGTCATGAGGAAGTAGTAGAATCAAGCATCATGCTTGAGGTAGCTCATGAGGTTGTGATCACATCGGTAAATTTTTCTCAACCTCTTACACATTCACTTACTAGTATACCATCTCAATTAAATATTTCTTATACTAATGAGTATGCTCCTCAAGCAAGCCAATCTTCGATTGAGCTAAATCTCATAGAAAACATAGAGCTCAAAGAAGAGGTGAAAAGATTAAAGAAAGATGTGATTCGGTTGAAGGGTAAGGAGAAAGCACAACCTTCTCAAGATGACCGTGATAACATGGTGAAGAAGCTTGAGAAGGGTTCAAATCTTGCTTCCTCCAAAATCCAACAAAAGAATCACATTTCAAGCAAGGTCAACACAACCAAAAGCAAGAAACATGGAAAAAGGTTATGCTATGGTTGTGGAGTATATGGACATGAGTGGGCCATGTGTCCATATAAGAGTTGGGCCGACAAGTGTGAAGTGGCCGAACAAAAGGCCTCAAACAAGTTGGCCAATCAAAAGAAAAGTGATGGACAAAGCGCTTGTCTCATCAACAAGAAATTGGGACATCCTACCAAGAAATGCCCAATGTACAAAGAGGCAAGAAAGGAAGCCTAAGTTGCAACAAGAAGATGCTATGGATGCAATGAGATGGGCCACAAGGTTGATAGATGTCCATACAAGCAAAGCAAGCATAGAGCAAACAAAGGTCGCATATGCTATGCTTGTAGAAGAATGGGGCATTTAAGCTATGAATGTCCAAATGGTACCACTCCTAAGCCGAACACATTTATTTATAATGATAAGCTTAGGAAGACCACAAATGGAGTTAGCACTAGCAAGGTGATGTGTTCACCACAAACTAGTGCTAAAGCCATTTAGGTGCCTAAGCACTTGTTGACTAACCCAAAAGGACCCAACAAGAGTTAGGTACCAAAGTGTGCTTAGGTTAATGAAGTAGGTACTTGGTGATGAGATGAAGGCTTTGAGGTGGTTGAGCAAGCAATTTGATAATATTCACTCAATCTATCAACCAATTCTTATCATAATCTCTTATATGGTTGACCCAAAGATAATTCAATGAATATATCATATATTTCATCCTCACCATTGGTAACAAGTACCTAAACCTTATAGGATAGCCACCTTGTTCGTTTTGTGTTCAATAGTTCACAAATAGGCATATTTGTGAAATATTGAAAGTGGCTAATTGAAAAGTATTTTATTTTGCCATATGATGCTTTTAATGGCTCTCTAGTGGAGCAATTTATTTGTTGAGATATAGGGCATAAAATAAATACTATCGCTAAAACAAAGAATCACAAGCAGTGGGTTATTTGCTTCTGTCTTGCACCTATCGGACATGTCCGGTATTACTATCGGACGTGTCCGGTATGGATAGGGACAGAAAGCAAGTGTTTCTGTTCTGTGTATTCTAGACGTGTCTAGTATACCTACCGGATGTGTTCGGTATTGCAAGAACCAGAACACTGATAGGATTGTAACTGAGTCTTTGATCCACATATTTTCATATATCCTCACTTTACTTAGAAGCTTGTGGTTTACCAAATCTAAATGAATTCACTCTTTGTAGTCCTTTGGATGAAAAAGTGATTTCGTATCTAGCATGATTATTTGGCAATTAAGGTCAACATAAAGATTATCATGCTATGTATCTTCTTAGTGGTATTCTTGTGGGCTCAAGGCAAAGGTATGTTTTTACATACATGCATTATAAGTGCATCTGAGGCCCTTTATATGTTAGAATGTGCATTTGTGTGACATAGGAGAGATGTTTTTCAAAACTCATTACTAGCATGTGTAGGTGGTATGAATTTGAAAAACTATTTGAATCTTGGTCTTTGTGACCTAGCCTTGTCATGTGATAATTATAGCTCTCCTTGATTGTTTGATTGGCTAATTACACATGACATGGCTTTCTTAAGTCCACAATCTACTATGTCTCACAATCTCTCTCTCAAGTAATCAAAATCTATATATGCCAAATATTTGAAAAAGAGAAGTGATACTCATGGCATTTGGATAAGAAAAGTAATTACATCTTATTTGGATCACGGACATACATGTTTTTGGATCAAGAAATGATAGGGAAGGGGATTGGAATTAAGTGAATGAAGTTTGGAACAAAAACAACCAGCCCACAAATACCGGACGTGTCTGGTATGCAGTATGAGCGGGGTTATAAAACAGCCGGTACCCCTTCGGCCAAGTTAGTTTTTCTTGCTTCTAGCCAACCCAGCTACCTATCCTCGACCTCCATTGGTGATTTTGAGTTTCCACCATGAAAAGGAAGAGAGGAAGATTGGATTGGAGGAGATTTGCATCAAGATCGAAGACTCCAAGACTTGGATTTCCAATCGTATCTTCATTCACTCTCACAAGGTACCCTAATCTCGGATCTCATCCGATCTAAGCGGTTAGGGCATGATTTTGGAATTCCTTTGGTAGAGGTGCCACATTAGCTGTCTAGAAGCAATGCCCAAAGTTTGGATTGGATTGGTTAAAGATTGAGCGAAGGACCCTAGTTAGGGTTGCTGTCCGCTCATACCGGACGTGTTCGGTATGGGACAACAGAGCAGATTTTGCTCCTTTGTTTCAATCTTCTCGGTTGTTGATTCTTAGGACTAAGTTTAATTGTCTATTGTGTTTTGTGAACCTTTTTGACCTAGTTTGGTTGGGGTGATTATAAAGCACAGGATAATTACTCTTATTTCTATGTTTCAACTAAAATAAACTATCGTTTGGGCATGTATCTAAAATTCCTTGCAAATCTTTGGATACAGGACAACAGCCATGAGCAGAAGACAAGAGCCTAGGTCCAAGCATAGGCATGATCTAGCTTTGGAGAAACACAAGAAGGCAAGACAAGAAATACATCCTAGATATAGTCAGCAGGAGTAGGGGACTCTTCAGAGCTACTAGGGGTGCTCCACAGTACAAAGAGGGAGACAATAATTCTTCCTCTGACACAGATACTGATGAGTTTAGAGTGGAGCCCAGAGAAGATAGAAAGTGGAAGAGCACTGACAGAAGATCAGATGGTGACAACTTAGATGAGGAGTAGGAGATTGAGGAGGAGGAGCCAGTACCTCCATTTCAGCACCAACCTGGTCAGGGTATGCATTATGGTCTTCTTGAGACATGTCTACCTAATGTGCCCTCTTATGTTTCTAGAGTTGACTATAGGGGAAAGGGCATGACCAAGAAAGCTAGAGATGAGAGAAGAGTTGATCCGAGAGGCTTACCTAAGGTTTAGTATGATCACCGCTTCCAGACAACCTTTCACATGGACTTCTACTCCAGTGTGATTCGCACTAGGAACCCTGTGGTAGCCAAATCTCAGTGGATAGACTAGCAGTATGTCAGAGAGTTGCAGAAGGCCTCAGATGATCATGCTATTGCCATTTGCCAGCACATAGGAGTTTATGAGATCTTGGAGTTCCAGCATGACTGGAACACAGAGGTGGTAGCTCAGTTCTATGACCCTATATGTTGAGGAGGATGAGAGGCGTATGCACTAGATGCTTGAGGGCTAGTGGTACAATGTTGATTATGATGCTTTTGTAGCTCTACTTGCCTTCTCAGATGATGATCTTCGGAAATATAGGATCCACACAGAGCAGGTGTTGCCTCCAGAGCAGCTTGCCTACGTGTACCCACCAGAGGGTGAGAGAGGAGCAGTGGGGAAAGTTCTAGGTCTTCACCCTACTTATGAAAACCTAGACAGGATGTTTAGAAAGACCATTAATTGCAAGGGTGGAGATAAGGGAAACATTGCAGATTACTCCAGGAACCTACTCCATAGGATGGCACCTGATGCATGACCTTTTAGCATCTTTGGCTTCATATGGTGCAAGATCAGGAGTGTCGGCGAGAGGCCCCTCAAGGGCTATGGTTTTGCTCCATACATCATGCACATGATTGAGCAGGTCATAGGGCATACCTTTGAGTATGACAAGGTACATAAGGTCCTAAAGATTGTTGTAGACTTACCAGAGGTTGGGGTACCTCCAGCAGGACTAGGAGGAGAAGCAGTAGTACCAGAGGTAGATGCACCTACAGGTGGTGCAGCAGCAGGATGAGCTTCCCCTCTACCACATGCTCCTTCATGCTCTTCTTCACATCACCACAGTCCTCCTCCTATTCACAAGATGTTCAGTGCTATCTTTGGGATGTGCAAGGACATACGGACCTATCAGCAGAAGGAGAAGGAGGCTAGGAGGAAGGATACTCGAACTTTGAAGCAGATTGCTTCTAGACTTGAGCTTGATCCTCCTAGGTCTCCACTATCAGATGAGGTAGCTAGTGCCCCTGAGACTGAGGAGCAGTAGCAGGGCAGGTACGACGCAGAGTTTGCTGAGTTTCTTTAATGACAGCAGCAGCAGTAGGCTCTAGTGCACCCTGATACTTTACCACTATAGGCTCGGGTGCCTACTCACTCTTGGCCATGTCCCAGTGCTGCAGATGAGTATGCTTTAGACTGGTGGAGTGACCTCATGGGTAGTTTCTATGACCCGTCTGGTGTGGATGGTTCTCGTGCAGCCGGTGCTACATGCTCAGATGATAAGGATGCTGGTAGAGATGAAGATGATGATGAGTGATCACAACTGTCAGAGATAGCTTGCAGCCCCTTTGTCCTTAGTATGTCATTATTGGACCTTTGTGGTGATAGATGACAAAGGGGGAGAGAGATTGATTAAAGCTTCAGGATAGTTTCATTTGCTTATCTTTGTACCTGAAGATATGTAATGCAGGCTATAGTTTCTTGAGCTTCATTTATGTAATCTTTTGAGCTAGATTGTATCATGTGAGAGATTAGACTCACTTATGCTTTATCTACGTATCTCTTGAGACATGATCTTTATTTATATTATTAGTGGCTTGTGGACTTGAGAAAATGTGTAATGAGTGCTATGTGTGACATACAAGTGTTATATTTAATTTCATAAGGACTATGCATGCTAGAATAAAAATATTTGATGTGATGTCTTTATATTTATTCTTGTGTGATATATCTTGTTATATGCATCACTGTTTTACTTTGTCACACACACATGCACCCCACGGATGCAATGATTTAGGTGGAGTCTCCTATATGTTTTAGTATATGCAATTGACATTTGAGGTCATTTTGTGGATTCTAATCATAAGCACATATTAAGGGGAAGCCTCTCATAAATCATTGAACCCAAAAGTTTAAAAGTTTATATTCTTTTGTAAGCTTTAATCAATTTGTCATCAATCACCAAAAAGAGGGAGATTGAAAGTGCATCTAGCCCTTTAGTGGGTTTTGGATGATTGAATGACAACATAATTAAAGGTCTAACCCATTTGCTAAGTATGGACCGGTAATAGGTTATCTCACAGGTACTTAATGAACGCTAAAATGATGTGTTGTTGTATAAATAATCTAGTTCAAGTACAAGACAACAATGCAAATGGAATTCATACAAAGGCTTATTTATTGTGGGATTTTCATGTACTATATGAAAGCAAGCTCGTAAGAATTAATTAATGAGACATGAGGGATTGCATATTGAATGGTCTTATATTTGAAGCTTGCTAAATTGAAATGAAAAATATAACAATACAAATGAATGGATGATTCAACACAAGATGTGACTTGTTGGCTTGAGATGGTGAAGATAGCAAGGAAAGGCTTTGAGGTACTAAGCAAGGGTGAAGGGCAAGCGATGGCTTGGTGGCTGAAGAACCTAGATAGGGTGAAGAAGGAAGTACTTGTATTTAGTTGAGGTACTAATCAAGCTATGATGGTCATGTCTATGTGGAGGATCAAATCACTATTGGAGTGTTTGATGGAAGTGACTTGATACATTTAGGATTATTCAAATTTGATGAATGGAATCAAGTCATGTGCTCAAGATGGCTATGCTCAAGTGAAAAGATCAATATCAACATGTTGGCACCCTCACTTGATGAAGAGTGGAATACACAGCTTGGGTTGAAAGAGATCAACTCAAAAGGTTTAAATTTGTTATACTTTTAAATTTGAGTTAATAGGAATATCGTACTATTAAGAGGGATACATCATGTTGATAGATAATGTTTCGTAAGTGCTCAAGCCAACCCATGTGAGTTTTTAGAGTGTTTGAGAGACAAAAGAGCAAACTGATTTTAGCTAGCCTGGCAATACTGGATGTGTCCGGTATTTGCCTAGCAATGATAATATTGTTGATCTTGGGTTAGTTCGTCAGGAGTTTCAATGTGAGTTGGAAGTTCCGATGGTTGGGAATTTCAACATCTCATGCTTAACTGACTTGGAGAGTTCACTATGGTGGTCATACCGAACGTGTCTGGTATTCATATCGGATGTGTCTGGTATGGACGGCCAGAAGCCAATGGCTAGTTTTCAAATGCTTTGAGGGTCAGGAGTTCTGACGTGAGTCGAGAGTTCCGACGGTCGGAAGTTCTAGTATGAGTCGGGAGTTCCGACACCTCACATACTTTCACTCAATTACCTTAGTTTTCAAATGTGTTAAGGGTCGGGAGTTCCAACGGTCGGAAGTTCCGGCATTCATCGGGAGTTCTAATGCCTCACAACGTTACTGTAACTCAATTACCATTCGCGCAGGTCCGGTATGCTATGGCAACGGCTATAAAATGACTAGTTTTTCCAATGGGGCTATAAATACCCCCAAGCCTCCACCTTTGGAGGCTGCTGATTCTGCTGGTTGCTATACACGTTTTGAGCCTTGCTAACTCTCCCAAACCCTCTCTTAGTGAGTGTGTGATCCAAATTGCCAAATCAATTAGTGGGATGAGAGAAATTCAAAAAGAGAGCCATCCAACCACTTGAGCACTTGCGCATATTGTCAATATCATGATTCACATTTGTTACTCTTGTACTCTTCGGTCCTAGATGGCTAGGCGTCGCCAGAGAGCACCCGAGAGATTATGGTGTGCCGCAGAAAGTTTGTAATGGTCGATTCCGCTGCCTCAGAATCAACTAGTGGAAGGAGGAAAAGAAGTTGGAAAAGACTCCAGCTAGAGTGACCTTCATGGTACCCTCTAGGGCTGACCTTCGCTGGGTCACCCGCAGCCCCCTCAATGGAGAGTAGGACTCGAACGAGTCTAAACTTCAGTAAAACAAATATCATGTCTCAGTTCATTTTTCATTTGATATTGTGTTGCTCTTGCTCTTGTGCAGGTTATCTGTGTATATTGTCATATCTAGTAGGTACCTGCAATTTGATTTGAAGTTAGAAATCGAAAGGAGCAAGTTTAGGGTTGTTCCACTGAAACCGTGTATAGCTACCGGACATGTCCGGCATTGATCACTATGCCAGGCTGTTCTATAGAACACGTGCATACCAGACACGTCTGGTATACCTACTGGACACGTTCGGTATTTCCTGCTTGTGCTAAATATATTCATTCTCTGTTCTAACTTTGTATTGCAGGGTTGTAACTTATATATATATTCTTTATACCTTGTTTACTCTATGGCTAACTTGTGAGGGGTGGTACTACACTTAATTTGGAGTTTCTATTTTGGAAACTCTCTTTAATAATCGTTTCCGCATTTAAAGGTGTTAATTTTCAGAAACGCCTATTCACCCCCCTCTAGGCAGCATCCTAGGTCCTTTCAAGTACATAGATGGTGCATTAGACACTTTGCCACTAATTTCTGGTGGCGTCAGTGGAAGCAGGAGGTATGTGATAAGGTAAAGGCTCTATGTTGTGTTCGTATAGAGCACCAGTTCAAGGAGACAAAGAGAGAACTAGACAAGAATCTTTGCTCCGTTTGCAAATAATCTAGTCACAAGGCTAGTAGGCATAGAAGATGAGGGCAGCGGGTGCTTTCATATTATGTTCGTATTGCATAACAAGTAGTTTAAATTTTACAATGCTACATAATGTTAATCTAAATATTGTTAATTTGAATACTCTAACCCTTTGTTTATCAATTTGTAACAGGATGGCCCTTCCCATGCCGCATTAGATGTATCCCCTTCTTGAGGTGGAGTATGATGACCCCCTTCTTCCACCGAACGACGAGGTTTCTGAGAGGCGTTCGAGGGTTCCTTACATTCTAGGGACTTAGTTCATTACGTTGAACTTATGTCGAACAAATATTGTCGTCGAAAACTTGTAGAATCATAAACTAATAAAAATGTTATGTGGCAACTTATCGTCCATTTATTGCTTCATATTCATTTCAACTTGCGCACGGTCGCGATAACACTTGTAGTTTTTTACAGCACTGACAACAGCTCAATTGAGGCTGGTCGGTTTCTACCCACGTCACTGACACACCGTGGACTATGGCATGGCAGAACCTAGGCTATGGCATGGCTGAACCAGTGAGCTATGGCGCTGTATTCGAGATAATTTCACTCGATTATGTTCATTTTAGAAATTCTCAACGCATGATATAAACAGATGTGATCACTTAAGATCGAACATGGGTAATTAGAGTACATGATACATGGGTACAATACATCAGTAGTTCAAATAGAATGTAAGACAACATAATGGAATTTCTAGTACATAGCTACATTGATCATTAATAAAGCATGGAACTAACAGATGGCGTAATAAAAAACCCTTAGTCAAAAACATACTGAGTAAGCAACTCGTCGTCTGAGTACCAATCCTCAACCACTACCCTATTGCTATGGCTAGGCTCACCTGCATTGCCCTATTCTGCCTTTCGCCTATAGTAAGCGACCTCTACTTCATCTGTGGCCTCTACGGCCTAAGTGAAGAACACGTTGTCATCCTCCTTCACCTACAAGCCCTCCTCTGATGAGCTCGCTCAGTCTGGTAGTGTTGTCCTAAGTCTCCTCCACCTGCAAGCCTGCCTCTGCTAGAGCGATGAGCTTGCTTAGTCTACTAGTGTCGTCTTTAGCCTCCTCCACATATAAGCCTACCTCTGCTAGAGTGATGAGCTCGCTGAGTCTGGTAGTGTCGTCCTCATCCTTGTCCCCCACATCACACAACACAATCGGTGATTCAACGGTGCGACCAGCTCGCTTTCTATGCTCATCTAACTTCTTTTTCTCGTACCTTGCATGAGCCACCTTTGCAGCATGCTCCTCACTACATCAAATCGCTTCATGTATAAAATGCAATCAGTTAGCAACACGATTATATTACATTTAAAATTAGGGAACCAAAAAAGGCTTTCAAACACTCACTGGCACATAATGCAACAACATGCTCATTCAAGACCTACATCTATACTCTTGTCTTGTCCCTTGCCTCCTTCCTTGACCTCTCCTCCTCTAACGTCATTCGTCTCTCTAATCCCCATTTGTCAAGCCCAACATCGATCGGGTTACAAATACCACGTTGTCTAGCAAACTCACGCATCTTGTCTTTGTGATGTTTAACGAAAAGGTTGACGTAGTCAGGTCCATATCCCCTCTTCCATGTAATTACTTGCTTCCCCTTCAGTTCATCCAAGAACTTAGCTTGACCATCATAACATTCCCACCTACATTTCCTAGTGCTCTGTTCAAACGAAAAATTATATCATATGTCTTAGCAAAAGAAACAAAATACGATTTCATGATTACCACAAAAATAACCAACCTCATCATAATCAACCATATGGCCGCAATAATGGCCTATTTCAAGCTCCGAAGGGACTAGACCATAGTTGGATTTAATACCATATTCGCACTTGACTGGAGGTGCTTTGTAAATTAACATTTCTTTCTTCTTTTGCTTTCCTTTGGAGGTTCTTTGGGCCATTTGTTCTTAGGACCATACAACCACTCCTTAAAATGACACTTCGCCATTGAATACACCTAAAAAACATGACATTAGTACATGAACACATATAGCTCAATATTTCAACACATACACTTTGCACTTACTTCATGCTTGTTTGGACACACAAACTCCAACGTATTCTCAGGGTTTCTCATAGCTCGATCTCCGCAATCGCACAGAGGAGGTTCCTCGAGTTATCTAACTATGGCTAAATGCTTCTCCTTAGCCGTCATTGGAGGTGGGGTTAGGGGGAGGTGGAACCCACCGCTTGAAGTGCTCTCGTGGATGTCGCCCTCTCCATCAATCATCGAAAAGGAGGTACCTAGGGTCAAACTTGTCTGCACCATCGATCCACTGAAAGAAAAAATACCTCTCATGGGCCTACACAACAAAATTTCAACAAAATATTAGTAACCTAGTAATACAAATGAAGAAAAAAAACATACAAAAACAATTACTTACTGTCGGGGGCCTAATATTGGGGTATCCAATGAGGTGGAACTAATAACCATCGAATATTGAGGCTTCCGGTCAGACAAGAGCGCTACTATGCTTCTTGCCCGAATGACAGAAGATTGGCTCTGCCTCACCTGACCCCAGAGGGCTGGCTCCACCTCACCCAATGTCCACGGGCGGGCTCTGCTTTGCTCGACCCCCGAGGGCAGGCTCCGCCTCACCCGACCCTCGAGGGCTGGCTCTGCCTCACCCGACGCCCAAGGGTGGGCTCCACCTTGCCCGACGGCCGAGGGCAGACTTCACCTCACCCAACAAGTACGCCCTACGCCTTCATAAGAATGAACATAGGGTACAACATGACATTCGAGTCAAACGCAGCACCAAGAACCATACCCTACGCCGTGGCAGGAAAAGTACCGCCAAGGCACGATGGGATGGGCGCTTTAGACCATTCTGGCATTGTAGAGTCTGAACAGCATTATAGGCGCTGCCTTCAACCCTCAGACACGGAACATGACATAGACATACGACAACCACTACGGTCCAGGAAGAGACTCGCGCCCTCTACAAGGATGGATGTACTGTCACCATGCCATGGTTCAAAAGGAGCGGCGTCCGCTCCACGACCCCTTGGGCCCACCACTCTGATTGGAGCACTCGCCTTAGCCTCCGGACGCCCTCTCTGATCAGAAGGCCTAGCCCAAAGCGCTACTTCCGACTCTGACCCCGCGTCCCTTTGACTGAGGCTCGTAGGAACCAGAAGACATGCAGAGAAAGGCAAGGCAAGGCTCACAAGTCAAAACCACTGTACCAGAGACCATACCCTGCATAGAGCAGTACTCTGCAGCCACCCTGACATTCTACAGTAACATCGACAGTGTTGTAGGCGCCTACCATTACCTGGTACCCACCGGTGTGGGCAACAAGGCTCGGTAGCATACGCACCCTTTCCCTCTCACTTGTAAAGTCATCCCCTTCATCTATAAAAGATGTGCGCTCCCTCCAACATGGGGGAGGAACTCTTGAGGCATAAGTTGAACACACACAACACTTCACACATAGCTGAGCAGCGACCCAAGCTTCCGGCAACCCTTTCGACCATTCCATCAGAGACTTAGGTCCTGTCCCTCTCTCAACTATTTTGTACCCCCTACTACGAACCATTTTCGGTACTAATAACACGAGCAGCAGTAGCAAACTGGACGTAAGGACGTTCAGCCCGAACCAGTATAAACCTCATGTCCTTTAGTGCACCATCCGAGCCTAACGTGCAATAATCATAAATTTACTAGCTGGTGTTTGTTCGAAATACTAACAGTTGGCGCGCCAGGTAAGGGCTCTTGCGCGTTCCAAATTAGGCCTCAGATGGCTAGCCACGCAATCAGCTGGGTCTTGGGCGCACATGTGCATTTCGGTGACCTAGACTTCATTGTCACACAGGGAGGAGAGTTGGCGCTGGCCCACACGGCCGTCCAGTCTCTTCCCTCTGCCAACTTCAGCTACCAGAGGCTTGAGGGCCAGCCGGGCGTCTCCCTTGGATCCCAGCCGTCTAGGGAGGCCCCACGCTGCATCACCCTCTCTCCAGAATGCTCCACTCAGTGCGCCTCAATGGCGTTTCCATTCAGTCTCCACAACACTGCGGTGACCATAAGCCACCTTGTGGCCCAGCGTGCGATCCTGTTTCCCACAAACAATGAGTTCGTTGGGATGATCGAAAGCGTCACAGAATCCCTCCATGGCCTCCTCGTGGAAGACCCGGGGTCAGACTCTGGTTCTGACTCCGGTAGGGGGAGCCATCATCCCTCCCGAGAATGCTTCATGGCAGAAACCTCCGAGGGACACGTCAAAAGCGCCTTCAAGGAGGAGGTCACTCCGGTAGGCAACCTCGGTGATGAAGCCGAAGGAGGAGCAGCGGCCCCACCTCACGTAGGGGTGGAGCAGCTGGAAGCCCGAAAGCGGGAAATAGACAAAACCGGACAGTACCTTGTTCGGGAGTATAAGAAGATCGATGAGGAGATTAGGCACCATGGAGATGGAGGGCACGCACGCGCCATGGCCCGTGATATGAACCAAAGGATCATCGCCGATGATGAAACCCTTCCCCGCTTTGCTCATGCGAGCCAGAACATCGCTGCCATGACGGCCCTGCTTCACGGCCTTCTAGAGGCCACGATGCCCGAGGATCGCTAGGTCCACCGTCATATTCGCACGCTACTTGAGCGTGTGGTAGCACAGGAGGCGAAGAGCTCGATGTCTCAGCGACACGAGCCCGATGCCAGTCAGCGTACCCCCTCGGTGCATCCCGCTAGGGATGCGTTGGTCCACCAGGCACTGCAAGGCAACGGGCAGCGCACTACGGTCCCAGTGCATCAACGTCTCAGCCACAACCATGACACACGCAGCACCCTCGATGCCCGTAGACGCGCCCACAGTGACCCAAGGGAAGGAGCCCACCACGGCTATCATCCTTGACGTGGCGGACGCTATGATAGTGGCGAAGACCGGAGCCCAAGCCTCGGCCTACTAGGCCCCTAGGCCTTCGGCCGTCACATCCTCAACATGACGAACGCTACGACAGTGGTGAAGACTGGAGCCTGAGCCCCGGCCTACCAGGCCCCTAGGCCTTCGGCCATCACATCCTCAACACTACATTCCCACCAAGGTATTGACCACCTACCAACATCCCTAAGTACTTCGAGGAGACAAACCCCAGACTTTGGCTTGAAGACTATCGGCTTGCCTATCAAGCCGGTGGTGCAGATAATGATGACTTCATTATCTGCAACCTTCCACTGTTCCTTGCCGATTCGGCACGAGCGTGGTTGGCGCACCTTCTGTTCGACGCCATCTAGGGTTGGGTGGACCTAAGGGAGATCTTTGTGGAGAACTTCCAGGGCACGTATAAACATCCTAGGAACCCCTAGGACCTCAAGAACTATCGCCAGAAGGCCGACAAAACCTATAGGACCTCAAGTAGCGTCACCAGCTAATAAAGCAAATGGAGCCCCTTGCCATGGAGAATGAAAAACTCAAAGAGGCCAGAAACCTCTCGGAGAAGAATATCCAGCGAGCCCAATGCGAACAAGACCTTTGCGGAGTCCAACGCGCGGGACCTAGAATACCAAAAGGGGGTCCTTACCAAAAAGTTGGTGGCTGTGTTCGAGCAAGTGCAGAGCTAGTCCGAGCAGCTGGTCGCTATCTCCGACCAACAAAAATGTGCTTTCGAGCAGCTGGAGAGAAAAAGCAAACAGCTCAACAGTGTATCCAAACAGAAAGCAGGTACAGTACATCGACGAATGCACTTTAGTATTGCTAAACAGCCTCATTTCCGTTAACAACTAGTGTGCTTGTAGAGCAAGATGCTAAGCTCGGCCAGATGCGTCAGACCATTGATCAACTTTGCCAGGAAAAAGCAAAGGCAGCAGAGCGGGCGGACAAACTTGCTGAGGAGTTGAAAGGTGAATTCCTTCTGGTTGGTATCATTGTTGTAGTAGCTCCTCATATAACGGATCATTATAACTCTCGCAGGTTATCGTCATAAAGCCAAAGCACAATTCAACATGCTAGTGTAGGAGGCCAAGGTCCAGAAGGAGAACTTTGATACTGTATTAGCCGCAATTAAGCCGGTGCTTGACTACATCGACCTGAAGATGGCCACTTAGCACGACGGCAGGTGGCAACACCCTAACACCATCATTCAGAGGTGCAAGGTAGCATGGGAAAACTTCAAAACCTTCAACCGTGATGCCATTACTACCATCGCTACCCATGTCCTTATGGTTGTTCGGTCCCATTATCCAACCACCAACCTTCAGTCCATAGAGGGTGGGTTCACAGAAGGACTGGGCGACACGGAGACCCAGCAGCTAGAGGATGAAGTGGAGGATGCAGTAAAAATGCTGGCCGGTGATATAGATCTGTTTGGCGAAACGAATGGTGATGGCGGAGCTCATTAATCTTATTATAGAAGACCATCTGTAAAACCTTGACTGTGTATTACAAAACACGATAGCGCAAGAAATAAATACTTATCAAATATTTGTCATAAGGTGCTTATATATGTAATATATGTAGTTTACTTTTGTTCGGTGAAATAATCTTCATAATTACGACCATAAGGTATTTATACGGAGTATAAGTAGAGTCTGAGCAGTTAGTTCGCTACTAACCCCCATGGCCTCAGCTAGCCCATAGTCCATGGCGTCGAGCGTGGAGCCCGTGCACGTGTAGGAAGAATAGGCATGACCAAGGAACCATAGCCAACCACCCGTAACGCAGAGCGCGGAGCCCGTAGCATGTGTAGGGAGAGATCAGAGACTGGGTCTTCTCCAAAGAAAAAAGCGAAACGTGTACTGCTCGGCAGTTATCGAAATAACTTGGAGATAAAGATCGTATAAGCGGAGTATGAGCAAGTAGTCCTGTGTTGAACTCTCGGCCTTGGCTGACCCATAGTCCATAACGCCGAGCAGAGCCCATAGACATGTAGGAAAAACAGGTGTGACCAAGGGACCACAGCCGACCACCCATACCGCAGAGCACGGAGCCCATAGCACATGTAGGGAGAAATCGGAGACCGGGTTGTCTCCGAAGAGATCAGAAAAAAGAAAGCATGTTGCTCTTTGATCAAAAAAATGTTTGGCGATTTGGGGAAATCGTGTTCGACGATTTGGAGAAATCGTGTTCGGCGACTTGGAGAAATCGTGTTCGGCGATTTGGAGAAAACGTGCTCGGCGATTTGGAGAAATCATGTTCGATGACTTGGAGAAATCGTGTTCGGCGATTTGGAGAAAACGTGTTCGGCGATTTGGAGAAAACGTGTTCGGCAATTTGGAGAAATCATGTTCGGTGATTTGGAGAAAACGTGTTCGGCGATTTGGAGAAATCGTGTTCGGCGATTTTATACTAGAGTTTGTTATGAAGTAGCATATAGCTCGATGACCATAAGTGGTTGTTAATCCACAATAGAGATAAAACGAAGACAAGTTATGGAAACCAAAAAACATTACTGAATATAAATTTGTAGAGTACATATCTATAGTGTTTCAAGGATAGAAACATATAAGGTGTTCGATGTGCCACGAGTTGGGAACATCGACTCCTTCTAAGTCACTTAGGCGATAAGAACCTAGTCGGGTAACCTCTTTGATGATATAAGGCCCTTCCTAGGGGGAAGAGAGCTTGTGCAAACCATCAGTCCTTTGTTTTCTACAGAGAACGAGATCGCCAACAGTAAATGAACGACCTTTGACATTTTGGTTGTAGTACCTCCGTAAGCCTTCTAGATACTTAGTTGTATGGACACAGGTGACTAGGCGCTCTTCCTCGGCTCGCTCGACGTCCTCAGACCGAACAGCCTCGGTCTGCTCTTCATCATAGTTTTCCACTCTAGGTGCTCAGAAAGTAACGTCTGCTGGTACTATGGCTTCTAAGCCATAGACCAAAAAGTATGGAGTCATGCCGGTGCTGCGACTAGCTTGAGTACGTAGTCCCTAGACTATAGCTGGAAGCTCCTTGAGCCATCTGTCCGGGTGCTTTTCTTCTTTCTGATACAGTCATTTTTAAGGCATCAAGGATCATACCGTTCGTCCATTCGACTTGACCTTTGGATCTTGGATGGGCAACAGAAACATATTTGATGAAGATGCAACGGTCTTTGCAGAAGTCCCAAAAGTGATGTCTAGTAAACATAGTTCCAAGATCGGTGATGATGCTGTTTGGTAGACCAAATCTGTGGATGACATCTTCAAAGAGCTCAACTGCCTTCTTTGCAGTAGCCGAGACGAGCGGTTTATATTCAATCCACTTGGAGAACTTATCAATGGCGACATACATGTACCAAAAACCGCCTAGTGCTAGCTTGAAAGGCCCAATCATGTCTAGTCCCCAGCATGCAAAGGGCCAGGAAGCTAGGATGTTTTGCAGCTCTTGCGCGGGCACGTGTATTTGCTTAGCGAAGAATTGACATCCTTCATATCGTCGGACGAGATCTTCTGCATCAGTGATGGCTGTGGGCTAATAAAAACTAGCTCGAAAAGCCTTGCCGACCAATGTTCTCAAGGCTGCATGGTTGCCGTAGGAACCAGAGTGAATTGCAAGAAGCAGCTTCGCTCCCTCCTCTTGGGTGATGCATTTCTGCAGTATCCCTTCCTTGGCACTTTTCCTCATCAAGCTATCATCCACCAGCACGTAAAGCTTGCTTTGACAAACTAGGCATTCAGTTTCAGTCTTATCTGTGGGTACCTCGGCGTTGGTGACGTACTTGATGAATTGCTCCCTCCAATCGGCGACCGGCGAAAGTACCGCAAGTACCAACTGCTCGAAAGGAGGAACTTCTTCAACTTCCTTATCTTCTTTGATGGATGGTGCTAGGAGATCTTGAATAAAAACCCCTAGTGGGATCACAGCGCGAGAAGAACCGAGCTTGGATAAATGATCGGCGAGTTGATTTTGGTCACGTACCACGTTGTGATACTCGATACTATAGAATTTTCCTTCAAGCTTTCTGATTTCAGCGCAGTAAGCATCAATCTTCTTGCTGGAATAGGACCAGTCTTTGTTGAGCTAGTTGATAACCAATGTGGAGTCCCCGTACACCATTAGGAGTTTGACACTGAGCTTGACGGCTATACGAAGACCATGGAGACATGCTTCGTATTCCGCGGCATTGTTGGAGACCGAGAAGTGTATCCGAAGGATGTAACGTAGCTTATCCTTGGTCGGCGTAATGAGCAGAATGCCCACACCAGCACCGTTGATGTTAAGGGCATTGTCGAAGTACATCACCCAGTGTTCGGGGCAAGCAGCGAGGAAGGGCTCTTGGATCTCGGTCCATTCAGCGATGAAGTCAGTGAGCGCCTATGACTTAATGGTAGGTCTACTTCTGATTTCAATGGAATAGGTGCCGAGCTCAACAGCCCATTTAATGATGTGGCCATTAGCTTCTTTGTTGCGAAGAATGTCCTCTAAGGGGAACTCAGTGACCACGGTGATCTTATAGTATTCGAAGTAATGTCAAAGCTTGCACGACGTAATAAGAATTGCATATAACTGCTTTTGTACCTGAGGATAATGAGTTTTTGGCTCACTAAGTACTTCACTAATAAAGTAGACCGGACGTTGCACCTTGTAAGCGTGCCCAACTTCCTCACGCTCGACGATAATAGCTATGCTTACGACGCGAGAAGTGGCGGCGATGTATATTAGTAGAGTCTCATCAGGCCTTGGCGCTGTCATGATTGGTGGCTTTGTTAAGAACAACTTGAGCTGCTCGAAAGCTGAATCTGCCTCCTCCAACCAGGAAAAGTGCTCGGAGGCCTTGAGGAGCTTGAAGAAAGGTAGCCCTTTTTCACTGAGGTGTGATATGAAGCGGCTTAAAGCAGCCATGCAACCTGTAAGCTTTTGTATATCCTTGACACATGTTGGTCGTTTCATATTGGTGATAGCGGAGACCTTGTCAGGATTAGGCTCAATGCCTCGAGTACTGACGATGTAGCCCAGCAATATACCGGATGGAACTCCAAAGATGCACTTTGAAGGGTTCAGCTTCCATCAGTACTTGTTCAGATAGGTGAAGGTTTCTTCTAGGTCAGCGATAAGGTTGTCAGTTGTCTTGGTTTTGACGACCACATCATCGATGTAGGCTTTGATGTTGCGGCGGATCTGCTGGTCGAGGCACATCTGAATGGACCTTTGATAGGTAGCCCCGGTGTTCTTAAGTCTGAAGGACACAGTTTTGTAGCAGTATGCACCGAAAGGTGTAATGAACGATGTTTTTATCTGGTCTTCTTCCTTGAGGGAGATCTAATGATAGCCGGAGTAACAGTCAAGGAAAGAGAGTAGTTCACAGTCGGTGGTAGAATCTACAACCTCGTCTATCCGAGGTAAGCCGAAGGGGTCTTTAGGGCAGTGTTTGTTAAGATCAGTATAATCAACGCACATTCTCCATTCTTTATTCTTTTTTTAAACGAGAACAGGGTTTGCTAACCAATCTGGATGATACACTTCTTTAATAAACCCGGCAGCTAAGAGCCATTTTATTTCTACCCTAATAGCCTCCTTTTAATCTGGCGCGAATCGGTGAAGTTTCTGCTTGATCGGTTTGGTGGTCAATGAGACATTCAAGGAGTGCTTGATCTTCTCCCGTGGTACCCCCAGCATGTCTATAGGTTTCCAAGCAAACACATCGGCATTGGCACATAGGAAGGAGATGAGCACGCCTTCCTATTTGGGGTCAAGGTGAGCCTCAATCTTCACGGTCTTGGAGGCGTCGTCGAGGCCGAGGCTGACCTCCTTGATTTCCTTGGACTTGGTGGAGGCACGGGGAAGCTCTAGCTCTAGAATCTCCATGTCATCGGTGGGTACTATCTTGGCTTCGGTGACCACGCTAGCCATCTGGATGGAGAGGTCGGTGGCTTTGGTGAGAGCGAGACTCTCTGTCTCGCAGGCGTAGGCAATGGAAAGGTTGGCCCGTAGAGCTAGGACTCCTGCAGGCGAAGGCATCTTCAACACCAGATATGCATAGTGTGGTACGACCATGAATTTGGCCAGAGCTGGTCGGCCAAGTATGGCATGGTAGGTGGTGTCGAAGTCGGCGACGTAGAAGTTGATATGCTCAACGCGGTAGTTGCTTGCCGTGCTGAACTATACTGGTAGGGTGATCTCTCCAAGTGGTCTGGATGCCCTTCCAAGTACCACACCCTAGAAGGAGTCCGAGGGTGTGAGATCTGATATAGCGAGGCCCAACTCCCTTAGGGCTCTAGCGAAGAGTAGGTTCAGAGCACTGCCACCATCAACAAGGACTTTTCTAAAGAGAATCTTCTGGATGGTTGCGTCGAGGACGAGGGGGAAATGCCCTATATATGGTATGTCTGCCCACTGGTTAGTCCTACTGAAGGTGATGGGGACCTCAGACCATGGGTGATAGCTAGGGTCGGTGGTAGTTTCTTCTAAAGCGACGGCGAGCACTCATCGAGCGGCAAGCTTCCGTTCCCTTCGACTCTCAGTGGAGGCGAGGCCCCCGAAGATGGTGGCGACCACCTTATCATGGTCCTGAAAGGTGTGTTGTTGTTCCTAGGTAGTCGGTGACCTCTGGCTCCATCGTTTGCATCATCATCGAGCCTCTTGTCCTGGAACTCCTGGCCAGACCAATGTAGTCCTTCATCTTGTGTTTGGCGGTCTTATGAAGAGGGCACGGGCCGTCGAGGATCTTTTGGTACTGCTCGTCGTAGTTACGCTTGGCGCGAGGTTGACTAATGGTGGCAAAGATGTGTTCTGGCCGGCGGCGGTGATTTTGGCCAGGCCTGTGTCCTCCTGTTCGCTCACGATCGCTATCGCGATGGTAGCCACGGTCGTCGGGACGGCGGTCACTGTCGTCGTATCGGTGAGGTGGTCGCTGAGTGCCTGCATCCTCGTTGAAGCGCACCTCGTCTTCCTCTACATCGGCATACTAGTTGGTGGTAGTTATCATTTCATTGATACAGATCGGCGGCTTATGGTTGAATTTGGAACGAAGCTCGCGATGGTGGAGTCCTCGAATAAAGGTGGTGATGACTTCAGCTTCCATGATGTTGGGGGTAGAGTTCCTCATCTCAGAGAAACACCGAATGTAGCTACGAAGGAGCTTCGATGGCTTCTGGTTGATGTGGCTGAGATCATGCTTCGTGTTGGGTCGAGTACACATGGCCATATAGTTGTCGGTGAAGACTTTCTTCAACTCTTCCCATGAGCCAATAGAGTCCGACGCAAGGCTGGTGAACCAGCTCATGGCGGGTGGTGTGAGCATGATGGGGAGATAATTCACCATGACGCTGGTGTCTCCTCCCGCGGCATGGACGGTAGTGGCATAAGCCTACAGCCACTGAGTTGGGTTCATTCTTCCTTCGTAGGGCTTGACTTCGGTGATCTTAAAACCACGGGGCCATCGAACTGTTTGGAGTGCCCTTGTGAAAGCCGGAGGCCCCTCAGGGTTGTCGACACCGTAGTCTGTGGCGTTGTGGTCAGGGATAGGCTCAAGGGCTGAGTCCGGATTGTCGTACTCCTTTTTGTAATCCTAGCGGCGACGCACTTTGTCTTCATGGCGACCAAAACAACATTGCTCGATACGCCGCCGTGCATCCCGGAGGTTGCTAAGATGTACTCTAGCATCCTGTTCGACCTCCTGGTCATGTTGGCGATGGTGTTTGGCGTGATGCCCCCCGAGTCCCCCTAGAGAGGTAGCGACTGGTCGGTGAAACGGCTTTGACTTAGGTGGCGATTGGACCTCGGCGCAGCTGATCGGTGAATCATGCTCGTAGAGCACGAAGGCCTCTGATCCTCGCAGATCTCATTGACATGACAATGAGCCGCTTTAAGCATGGCGGCGATCTTGGCGAGCTTGGGCATTTGAGGGAAACGAGCGAGCTCATTGGCGGCTACTGCCAAATTAGCGCTTGGAGTCTTGAAGACGTCGTGGCCGTCGACGCGGAGGAATTCTTCGTCGAGGTCGCGGTAGAGCAGGAGCGGTCTTCCCTAAGAGTCAAGCCAGTTATTCTGAGCAGCCTCGGCCCTCGCAATGGATGCCTCATTTTCTCGTCGCTGTGCATGGTTGACATTCTGGTTCTCCCGAGCAACACGCTCCTCCTCGGTTTCGCCGTTTTGAGGAGGGCTGTCGATACTGACGTTGAAGATTGCCCCACCTCGAAAGGGTGGAAGGAGGAATTGATCGGAGAAGGTTTTGGCAAGGGTCTCCATAGAGCCCTGAGACTCGGAGCCTAGAGTTTCTTCCAGGATGGTCTGGAGGTGCGCCCCAGGGCTTCGGCCTAAGTGTAGCGTGTTGACGGCTGGCGGAAGCTAGACGGTGACCTAGTCGGCAAGTCTGCCCCTTAGGGCATGTTGGTAAGCGGCGGTGGCGTTGGTGAATCCAAAGGGTAGGGCCGTAGCCCCTGCAGTTTCCCGAGCAGCCTTCGATAGATCCAGATCAGAGGGTGGTCGGTGTTGAACCAGAGTGTCCAGTGCTGATTCGGCGACAGAGAGACAATTGGCGAGCTTCAGTCCGACCCGATCAATGGATTCGATCAGATCATTGTTGTTGATCGGCCTCCTCTGGTAGCGAGGAAGTGGACGACGAGTTGTTGCCGAAGGAGACCTCGGAATCGGCTCCGAGATCGGATCTGCAGTTGTAGGTGCGGGAGTGGCCGGCGTAGAACCGATCTGCCCCGGCTCGAGGAGCTCTCCGACTCCATCAGCGTTGATGACCCACGAGATGGATCCGACTGTGAAGATCTGGCCGGGCTGCGGAAGAGACGAAGAGCCTGCGGAAAAAGCCATCTTGTTCGACAAGGAAACAGCACGCTGGCCCCTACCTGGCGCACCAACTGTCGATAGAATATCATCGGCAGTCCACCGAGGGGTATCCCACGATGGAAGATTTGTCGGTGGGGAAGCGTGAGATCAAGAACAAGAAGGCAACAGAGACACACGAGTTAAACAGGTTCAGACCATCAGTATGACGTAATACCTTACTCCTGTGGTCTGTTGGTTTATATTAGCTATCGTATGATATGCCGTGATTTTAGAGGGGGTCCCTGCCCGCTTTATATAGTCCGAGAGGCAGGGTTACAAGTCGGTTAGATCTGAGAGATAACCGGAAAGTAATAACTGATTATAGGAATCTTGGGATTATACATATCCTAATAGATCTCGTAGTATCTTCAGGATATCTTCCCGATGTCTTGCGGAAGGTGCCGAGCAGAGTCGTGCCCCGCAAGGCTTCTTCTTGTGGGCTGGGCCACCCCTAGGGGCGCAGCCCATGTGGTCGGCTGTGGGTATCCGGGGTCGTACACCCTACACCCTCTCTCGACTGTTTTGTACCCCCTACTATGAACCATTTTTTGTACTAATAACACAAGCAGCAGCAGCAAACTAGACGTAGGGACGTTTAGCCCAAACCAGTATAAACCTCGTGTCCTTTAGTGCACCATCCAAGCCTAACGCGCAATAATCATAAATTTACTAGCCGATGTTTGTTTGAAACACCGACACTTACATTAAAACAACTGCATGTGTAGAAGCAACGAGCCACTGTGTCTGGATATCTCAATTGAAACATGTCGGCCGGACGACCACAGTCACAGTTAGGGAAGGGAGTTCAGGAGGGACGGGGGCATCTTTGCCAAACTCGTCGGGGTACAATTCTCTAGGACGACCCCATTTTCGCCACAACTACTCCCGAAACATATCTTTCATCCAATAAAATGGTTCAAAACAACGTAAATTAATGTAAAATATAATCATTTGCACTACAACTCAAATAATATAACCAACACTTATAGCAACAAAAACATACATGGTAAACATACTTCTAACTAAATAATTAACCTTAACATTGACAAAATCAAACTAATATCTTCCTTCAAACCATAGCCCATAGTTCTCAAACATAATTTTTCTCCTAACCTTAACTCCCATTCATAATATCCTATCCACCATTCAAATGAAAATCAAAAGTGCGTCATTACCTTGAACGAGGACGGGGAGGGAGGGAGGTGGCCGGGGAATGGAAGGGAAGGGAGGGAGGCGGCAACGGAGGGCCGGGCGGGCGGTGGGCGCGGCGGCCAGGCGGTCTTGCTGCTCGGGTAGGGGGGAACTGGCCGCGGGGGTTTTATTCGGCTCTGCCGCGCCACGGATCAGGGCGCGGCACTGCCGCCCCAAGATCGGTGGCGCGGCAAGCCCAGACATGTCACCGGTCAGCGATTCCGGTCGTCGCCATGTCAGCCCGCTACCGCACCGCCATGCATGGCGCGGCACAGGCTTTTGGCCGCGCCATAGCAATAGGCGTGGCCAAAAGTGTTAGTTTTAAAAAAAACAGACAGTGTTAGATTTAAAATTAGTTTTCAAAAAGTGTTAAAATTAAAAAAAAATCTCACCATATATAACATGCACATCTTTTATTTGGCACCATTGATGTTTTCTTCCATGCATGATTATTGTTTCATGCATGATTATTGTTTTCTTCCATGCATGATTATTGTTTTCTTCCATGCATGTGGTCTCAGGTGATCGATTTGTTTTCTTCAAAGCAGGCGGTAATTGCAGGGATGGCATTTTCTTTTTCTATCGCGCCTTTCCTTTTCTCGCTCGCCCGTTAGACAGCGTGGGAGGTGGGATCGATCGCATGGGGTGGCAGACGGACGAACCAAGGCAATTGTCGTATCAAAATGGTGTCCACAATTTGTTCTTTTTAGTTGTAGGAGATTCAGGTATAGATGGGATGGTTTAAAGTTCCGGCACACTCATACCAGAAAGATGCTCATCATTTAGTACAAACTTATTAATTTACAGACTTTAACTTTAGATTTTGCTTTTATACCAACTTTCAAACATGTTGTGGAGCTGCAATGACTTTGAAAACGCAGCAGGATTGAACGGATTGGATGTTAATGTGGAAAGAATGAAGGCAGCGAAGAGCGAACCCCCTCTTTCAGTGACTTGTCTTTTGAAAACACTTCCGTCTGTGAAGGTCAGCCCACTACGAGTATACTAACCACACTTGCAATTGGCCGGTGAGAACAGAGAAGACCCAGCACAACAGGACAGCCCGATGGGTCCGGTACACGAGGGCCCCCTTGACCCGGACCGGGAGCCAGATCTCCCGTCCCGTCCCCATGCGGCCACGCCCATTCCGATTCCGGGACCGGGAGTAGCCTAGCCGTGCGTCCTTGAAGAGTTGAAGTCAACACGCGCGCGCGGTCCCCGGTCAGGAATTCAGGATGGGTGCTATGCTACGGCGCATGACGGCAGGTGACGGACTCGGACCAGCGCGCTGCCCTGCCCATGAATCGGCTCCTCGCGGCCTCGCCCCGCCTTCCGCGTGCGCAGCAGAGAGACACAGACGCGGCACGGGGCACCTGCGGCGGCGGGGCGGGGCCGGGCTGCGCGCGCGCGATCCCGTCCCACATGGCCACGTCCGCGTCATTTCGCTAGGCGCCGGGGACGGACGCCTGATCGCTGTTACATCACGACCGCGTGGTGGTGGGGGTGGGAGCTCTGTTGTTCCTCTCGCAGCACGTTTGTTTCGGCTTATTCGCTGATATCTGGCTTATAATTCACGACTTGAATAATGTTTTTCTCTTACATCAAACCAGTCAGCAGTATTTTTAGCCATGACTTAAAAGCCAACTCAACCGAAACGAACAGGCTGTTGGTCCGGGGTCCGTGCGGCTGCATGTGCGTGCGCGTTTGCCTTTGCGTTTCTGTGGTCTGCACGACTGCACCGCGTGCATTAGTCTCACAGCACGTGCGAGAGTCACTCTATCAAGTATCAGCTCCTCTTATCTTTTGGCCGAAACATTGGTACACACAAAAAGAGTGTCACCACTCGTCCACTCGCCCATAGGTGCCAATGCTGTCGTTGTTGCACACATTGGGCGTCATGTCACGATCTCTTTGTTAGTGGTGGGACCTGAAACTTTGATATGTGGGCCGGGGGCTACTTATAAAGTTAATAATGCTTCAAAGAGTACCCCAGAAAAATAAAAGGTCAATTCATTTACTCATGAGTATCTTTTGGGCTGAATTTTATATAATAATTTCTGTTAAATAGCAAGCGATGCCAAGGGATTACACGCAAGCCATGTGGGGCCTGTTTGGGAGGGTGGTCTGACGGCCTGACTGCGCCCATGGGCTGCAACTTCCCTGTGTTGGCGCACCTAGCCCAGCCTCGGAGCCTGCGCCGCACGAACCTTAAAAGCAGGCAGCCGGTAGGAGGCCTCATGCGCCGGCAACACCTTCCTAACACACCTCCTCCTCCGTGCCGCCCCGGACCTCCTCCTCCCCCACGCCGCCGCGCCCGCCACATCGTCGCATGCCGTCGGCCACACCATCGCTCCCTGCGTCCTTCGGCCTCTGGGTGTGGTCGCCGGTGTGGCCGACGCGCACATCCAGTGGCTACAAGGTACTCGAGGCGGATGCGCACCCAGGGCGCGTACCCGGTGGCGAAGAGGCCCTCGACGGCAAGCAGGTCAGGGACGTTGACGGCGAGGTGCCAGCCCTGGAGGTGCGCGGCGATGTTGGCTGCGAGGAGGAGCATGGAGAGCACGAGGGAGGTGCAGAGGAAGCCGTAGAACCTGGTGCGCACAGCGGGGCTCTCCTCGTGCGGCGCGGCGCCTGCGTCGGTGTTGGTCCTCCCCATCGCCACCCACCTCCGCGCAACGGCGGCGACGGACAACGCGGCGGTGCGGCGCCCATGATCTTCCCCGCAGCGCGGTGCACCTTGAGCAGCAGCACCATCAAACGCCACCGCATCCGGCCGCCTAGGTCGCGGGTTCTCCATGGCCGCATAGGCTGCTGCCGTGGCCTCGCCGCCCCAATGCATCGCGGGCGGAGCTGCGCCCCTCCACGGACGCGCGGCACCACCGTGGCCATCACCGGCCACCAGCCAGCTGGAATTAGCCTCATCCTCGGTGCCGAGTGGTGTTCTTGTTTCTGCCCGCCATGTGCTCGACAAAAGCCAATGACAAGAGGAAGGGAAGTTTTGGTGGGTAACGTTACCAAATTGCAGGACCAAGGTGGTCATCACCCTATTCGCTTGTTGGTTTCAGCCAGACCAAACCAGCCAGCCAACAGTGTTTTTCTCTCACAACAAACCAGCTTCAGCCAGTCCAAACCAGCTCAGAAACCAACCAGCGAACATGCCGCATATCTCTCTGTCCAGGAAACCAAACACGATCTAGAGTGGGCTTGGCTCTACTGCAACACAACACCAAACACGTGAAGTTGCACCATGGGGATCAGACTTCGGCTGGCCGCAGCCAGGCTAGCCGCCCGGGCTGGCCAGGAACACCCTCCCAAACAGGCCCGTGGATTCCTGGTAGGCCTTCCTCGCTACTGAAACAGATCGATTATGTGTCTGCACCCAGAAATTAAATATTGGAAAGAGATAACAAAATAGCTAGGCCACTCTTTAGTCGGAGTTTCATCAAAATGTCATCTATATTGTTCTAAAAAAAAGTGTCAGCTATATTAATAAATTCACATAAGCATTTGGCAATGTTTTTAAGAAGAAATAGAAAAAAAATGAATTTTATACGTCGATGTACTCCCTCTATCCCAAATTCTGTCGCCTTTGGTTTCCGTGCTGCAAGTTTAACTCAATCGGTAGAAAATAAGTGCAATATTTGTATCTTTAAATAAATTTATTAAAAAACTAAATTCAAAGATCTTTCTAATAATACCAATTATGTACCATAAATATTAATATTTTTTAATATATATTTTGTCAAAGTTGTTTCTCGGAAAACGAAAACGACCCATATTATGGGACTGAGGGACTGTAGATGGGTCGTAGAATTAAATGTCTATTTAGTTTGTAGTCCCTTTAGCGGTAGCACTTAATGCGCAATGTTTTGTTTAAGCCAATGTTTCCGGGAGCCCAAAAGAAAAAGGCAGCCCATTGTAAAATGCACTTCTTTCGCTCATATCTTAATACAAAGAAGTGTAGGGTGATAGGAACCCTCCCAAATCATCACTCAAGAAAGTGCTACAATCACGTGAGAAAGAGTTTCAACTATGACAAAGACGAGCACACATTTCTCGAGGAATGATTGGGGAATAGTCAAGTACAAGAGGAAGGTGAAAGTAACAAAGCACCAGAAGCACAAGTGTCGAGCATCTAAATTGACTTTTCAAAGGTTCCAAGAACATTCAAATCTGCAGCCAGAATTCTTGGGAAGATAGGACAAAATAGCTACTCATCATTTCGTTCTAAATTATAGTCTATTTTAGTTTTCTTCTCTAATAAATCAGACATTTCTAACTTCAACTAGGGTTATACAAAATACATCAACATCTAATTAGTTTTATTAAATTTTCTATGCAATATATATATATATATATATATATATATATATATATATATATTCATAATGCATTTATTTGAATTTATAGATGCTAATATATACATTTTGAAGAAAAATTGACTAAAGTTAAACATGACTTAGGATGAACCCATAAAACTAAAGACTTGTTGGTTGTACTCATATTTACCTTAAGTCAATTCACGTGTATCGGAGTGGTACATACAGATTGAATAGCAAACAAGATATAAAGCGAACCATACTTTGGGAAAGACAAATATATGTGATCTCAATCATGGCACTACTCCAATAATGTGGTGGGAGAATTTTTTTGCCCACTTTTGTCATTGGGAACAATTTACAACGTGGCGCTGAATGGATGCGCGATATATAAGCAATCCCCTTTATTTTCCACTCAGACAACTTTGCAACGTGACATTCCACATTTCCTTTCTTGTATCAGAAGCTGAAACAGCGACCTTCTCTCTTTTTATCATACTGTTTTACCACTTTACTGCTGGCTGCATTTAACTTATGATTACCATGCATAAGCACTAAGTAGTGGAGTCAATTTATTCCAACATCCAACAGGCCAGATTTTCTATTTTTAGCTATTTTTTTGAATTTTTTTTCATAAATATGCCCCAGGAGGAAAGATTTCAGAATCTGAACCCTTAGCTCGGCGCCATCGTTGCTGACGCCGAGCTAACACGTCTTGAAGCAAACGTGGCGGTGACATAGCAGGAAGCTCGGCGCCAGTCACCCTGGCGCCAAGCTCGACGCCAGGGTGACTGACTGCTAAGATCTACGGCACCGAGCTCGGTGCCAAGATCTACGGCGCCGAGCTTGTCACCGCCACGTTTGCTTCGAGCCCAAGAGCTCGGTGCCAGCAACGATGGCGCCGAGCTAAGGGTACAGATTCTGAAATCTTTCCTCCAAGAACATATTTATGACAAATTTTCAAAAAAAACAGCTAAAAAATAAAAAATTCGGTCCAACAGGTTACACTACCAGGCTTCTCCCCCACTTTTCTTTCTTTCTTTTCTACTTCTTTTGGAGAGAGAGGCAACTTCTTTGTTCTTTTTTTTAGAGACGAACGAGACAGAGGAACGGGCCCGTTGAAAGACTGCAACTACTACTTGTACCCATCCGCGGGATTATGGAAATAACAATGACGACCAACTAAATTTTCTATAGAAATACTATACAACACATATGTGTTTTAGCACATAAAAAATACATGGATTTTTTATCTCTCTCCTTCTCTTTCTCACCGGTGATCACCGGCGCCGGCGACGGCGACCGGCGAGCTCGCCACGGCACCCGTGGCGGCGGCGGATCTATGATTTGTCCTTCTATAGAAAAAAAAAATTATGATCTATGATCTGTGATATGTGGAGGCTAGAGGTAGAAGAAGGGTGACGGCTGTTGGATCTTAATCCTATGATGAAAAAAATTCATGTATTGAAACTGCATAAAACACATAGTTGTGTAGTAGACGGAGTCATTTTCTAACCTTTGGGCGGAAATGAATGGTCTCGCCAGTCCCCAGCATCTGCTAATATATAAGCAAATCTGTGTGAAAGATAAACCTGTTCCAGAAGGACAGGTGAAACCAACTCCAATTCGGTCAGACGGCGTGTTGAGGTAATATAAATACTTGGCCCTGGTGACGCGTATGTATCTTTTGAACCTTCCACGCGATTGTAAGTTAGTTGATCCGTGTAATAGGACGTGGATGAGTTCATACATTGGCTTTGTGTTGAATGAGATATTCCTTTTAGAGAATGTTAGAGCATCTTCAAAAGCTTTTATAAATCTTACTCTCTAAATCAATTATTTAGAGGGTCATTTGCATAAAAATTATTTTCTATATATTTTCACTCTCCAACAGTTTTTTTGTATATCTCATGCGTACTCTAGAGAGTCATTCTTGTCTTTTATTTTTTGCTAGCGAAAAATCCGGAATAAAATATGACTATATTTGGATGACCATTTAGAGAAGCTGTTGGAGAGTAGTTTTTTACCAAAATATCTATTCCTAGCATTTAGAAAGGATATGGACAATGTCTTGAAGATGCTCTACTGAGATATAAGTGTCTAGGGATCATATGGGCAATAGCTAGTAGGGGGAAAACATTCAGTCAAATAAGTCAAAAGTGAAGTATTTGCATACCCCTTTTTTTTTACACAACCTGTTATTAAAAATAAAATGCCGCTTAATAAAGATAAATGCATATGTAAATTGAGCTTAGCTCAGTTAGGCCAAACTATTTTTTTTAGTGGTAAGTAAGTTACTGTGCTTCACGAAAAGGGTGAATATGTGTTTGAGTTGAAGCAGAACTTGCTCTGGATGGCGGGTGGGAACGAAATGGCCAGACCTTTAGTTTTGATGAAGTGCTTATTTTAACACACCAATGTGATGTGCGCGTCCTCAGCTCTAAGAAGTGGACGAACCTTTGGTCCTTTGTGCGTCTTTGATGTTCGCGATACATAAATGTGTGAAAATCCTCGCGTGTTTGGAGAAAAGATAACAAGGGCGGGCAAACCGGTTTGGTTCACTAGCTCTCGACTGTATTTTTTAAGTACGTGAGTTGCCTCTATAATAAAAAAAATGATAAGAAGACACAACCGAACCAACCAACGAAACCACCCGTTAGCATATGACCAAACAAGATAATTTTCGCTTGCATATGAGCAATAACGACAAAGATCGAGTTTTAAAACAATGGGCTGCGCCAGGCCTGCTGGGAGTTGAAACGCAACCATACAAAAAGATCACCTAGCTAGCACGTAAACCCGCCCTACCATCCATATAAAACCGAGAAAATTAAACAAATACTAGCAGCACACATCACTCTAACATAAACAGTCTAACTGCTGCCCTACCGATAAGAACGGGGCCGGTTTCGTCCACCAGTTGTTGGCGCGTCCCCGTCGGCCACGGCTAGGCAGGCTGCGTCGATCGATACACGTCGATGCGCACATCAGCGATCACCAACGTCATATGATAATCGTTTAAAAAAACACAACCACGTGTTTTATGCAGTTTCAACACATAAATTTTTTTGCACCATAGGATTAAGGTCCAACAGCATCCACCCTTCTTCTACCTCCAGCCTCACAGATCACAGATCATAATTTTTTCTATAAAAGGACAAATCACAAATCCGCCGCCGCCACCGCCACCGCCACTGCCATGGCCGGTGTGGACGCGGGCGCCGGGGCGAGCTCACCGGTCGCCGTCGTCGACGCCGGTGATCACCGGTGAGAAGGAGAGAGGAAGAGAGAAAAAAATCCATATGTTTTTTTTTTTTTTTGCTAAAACACATATGTGTTATATAACATTTCTGGAATAAAAACAAAAGCCATAGGATACGTTTCACGGAGCTTTCACCCGCTAACTAACCGACCCCAGCCCCGGCCGGCATCACCAATGATTCAAGCACTCACTCCAGCTAATTCCATCACCTGCCGAATTAGAGTAGCGATAATTAAATCTCCCGGTCCCGGGCTACTACCCCCAGAAAAAGTAAAAAAGGCGACGCTTCCCCAACCTTCACCCACCTCGAAGCCACGCCCACACGAACAAAGCCGCTGCCTACTCGCCTTTATATACCCTGCCACCGCGCCGTGCCTCCGTGTTCTCTACCTCGCCACTTCGCCAGCGACCGACACCTTCTCTAGCTCCAAGGCTCTCTTCGCCGGCGAGCGTCGTGCTCCTTGGTCCGTGCGGCGAAGCGACGAGGACGTACGAGACGAGATCGACGCGGGCGGTTTCGATTTGCACATCGTCATGGGGCTGAGGAAGCGCCTGCTGGGGTGCTTCGGGGCCGGCGGCGGCGAGCAGGAGCAGGGGCATGAGACCGCGGCGGCGGCGGGCAGGCGCCGCGGCGGGAAGCCGACGCTGCGGCGGCTGAGCACGGCGAACCTGCGGTCGCTGTCGCTGCAGGACCTGTCGCGGAAGCTGGAGACCACCAAGCTGCACGCCTTCACGCTGGACGAGCTCAGGGCCGCCACCAAGAACTTCTCCACCACCAACTTCCTCGGCGAGGGCGGGTTCGGCCCCGTCTACAAGGGCTTCGTCGACGGACGCCTCCGCCCGGGGCTCCAGCCGCAGCACGTCGCCGTCAAGTACCTCGACAGCGACGGCGTCCAGGGACACCGCGAGTGGCTGGTACGTTCTTCCCATCTGAATCAACCACTGCTACTTGCGTGCTGATAAATCTGAATCGAGTCCTGATCTGGTTGCGCTGTCTTGTCCTGATCAGGCGGAGGTGGTGTACCTCGGGATGCTGAGCCATCCGCATCTGGTCAAGTTGGTGGGCTTCTGCAACCAGGACGACCACCGGATGCTGGTGTACGAGTACATGCCCAGGCAAAGCCTCGAGAACCATCTTTTCAAGAGTAAGCACTACTGCTGCTAACACACTAGTTCTTAATTTGGGTGCCTCTGATCGATTAGTTGACTAACAGCTCCTGTTACATGTGCCTGGCTGCAGATCTCCTTGCGTCGCTGCCATGGTCGACGCGGCTCAAGATCGCCGTCGGCGCGGCCAAGGGGCTGGCGTTCCTGCACGAGGCCGAGACGCCCGTCATCTACCGCGACTTCAAGGCCTCCAATATTCTTCTCGACTCGGTAAGCCTCACCAAGTCCAATCTCTCTCTTTTTTCCCTCAGCATCAATCAACAGCTAGCTTACAGCACATTTCCACAAAAGAACGCCAACCCGACGACCTCTTTACTGACGAGCGAGCAATTTTAGGACGGTAAAGAATTGCCCCATTGGGTGCGTAGTCGTTGTCATGCACGTTGCAGATTCTTTCTTCAAGCGAACTGTATTTTTCTTCGCTCTATATAAAACAGAAATGCTATATGTTTCTTACCTACACGCCAACCATGCTAATTGCTCCCACGTTGTCAACCGTTCCGTGTCAAACCCTTCTTTTTTAAGGATTCAACACTCGTGCTCAAATCTGATTTGCTTTGCAACTACCGACAAATTAGTAGCAAAAGCCTCTGGTTTTATTCTAGGTGCCGGCCGTTAGGGATAACCTAGCAGCTGGAGCATTATAATATCGTGGTTAGTTTGGATTTTGGATCCTGATGCTTTGTAGCAGTTGCAAAACGCAACAAACAGTGATGTCTTCATCCCAACCACTACAAACGCACAGTACTTTTCCTCAAACAACTGCTGCCGAATTTTGAATCGTGTCTGACCTCAAGTTTGAAATTCATTTTCAGGACTACACGGCGAAGCTGTCCGATTTTGGGCTGGCGAAGGAGGGTCCGCAGGGGGACGAGACGCACGTGACGACGCGCGTGATGGGCACGCACGGGTACGCGGCGCCGGAGTACATCCTGACGGGCCACCTGACGGCGAAGAGCGACGTGTACAGCTTCGGCGTGGTGCTCCTGGAGCTGCTCACGGGCAGGCGCTCCGTCGACAAGCGCCGGGGCCGGCGCGAGCAGAACCTCGTGGACTGGGCGCGCCCTTACCTCCGCCGCGCCGACAGGCTGCACCGCTTCATGGACCCCAGCCTGGAGATGCAGTACTCGGCGCGCGCCGCGGAGAAGGCCGCCAAGGTCGCGCACCAGTGCCTGCAGAGCGTGCCCAAGGCCAGGCCCAGCATGCGCGACGTCGTCGACGCGCTCGAGCCGCTGCTGGCGCTCGACGACGACGTGCCCATGGGCCCCTTCGTCTTCACGGTCGGAGGCGCCGCCGCTGAGGCGGAGGCCAAGCCGGCTCAGGCCGTCGAGGCCTGCGCGGACGGTGTCACTGTCACCAACGACGATGACCAGGTGGAGGCGGAGGCGGAGGCGGGCAGCCGGCAGGGCAAGAGGCATGTCATGTCGGCCGTGCACGCGGAGAGCCCGCTGCGGAGCCGGTACGCCAGCGCCGTGAAGAGACCAGAGAGCCCGCCGACCCTGAGCAGGGCATGAGTGTATTGCGAATTTACAAGTGTACATAGCTAGCTGACAGATTGTTCATCAATTCTTGTGTTCATCTGTTTTTCTTTTTGTGATGCTATTAATTCGTTCTCTCAAGAATTTGAAGGGGAGAGGTTTTTGTTGCTATACAACACATGTGTGTTTTTTTATTGGTTGGCACATGGATTTTCTGTCCCTAGGATCCGTCTCGCGCGTGTCTGCTGGGTCGTTCGATGTGGCGTTTCTATTTTGTTTCTCTGACCTACGGACCTCAAGGCCACGCATCGACTCACTTCTCCGGTGGGTGAGACCGGCTGCAACCTTTCCCCTTCCTCTATCCTCTTCTCGCCCAGGCGTAGCGGCGCACATTTCCGGGCACGACGCCCACCTACCTAAGGCCACGGCGGGGCAGTCCTCCATGGCCGCGGCCGGCGAGGGCCCGTGCGAGGTCCCCCAAGCGGCGGTGCGGGTCGCGACCGGACGAGGTCCCCGAGCGGCGGCACAGGTCGTGCCTGGACGAGCTCTCCCGAGCAGCGCGGGCGGCGGCCGTCTCCAACGACGAGGGCGCAGTGCGCCATTGCTAGAGGTCGGCAGGTACCTTGGTACGGCGCGCGCTGTCCCTTGATTTGAACTCTGTTGTTGGGGGGTCATTGGTTCAATAGATCTGGTTCTGTAGTTGTTTGATTGATTGTTCTAGGATTTGATGGTATGTTTGATGTATTTGTGGTTCGAGTCCAGAGAGGATGAAGTCGCTTGCTTTCGCCTCATCTGGACGGGCGTCGTCTCGCTGGAGATTTTGTCTTTTGTGTGTTGGATTTGCGTTGTGTGCTGTCGCTTCTTCGCAGCCGACGACGAGCGACCGGGCGCTGATTGGAGCGGTGTTTGTTACCGAAGCGGGGATGATGTCAGGCGAGGTGGAGGAGGGTGATGTGTGGGATGTCTTGTACGCATGACGAAGGAGATGGGGCGGGGTTGGCAATGGCCATCGCCGGAAGCAAGCCGATGGTTGTCACTCCATCGCTAGGCACGTGTGTGGATGTGGTGTGCACTTTCAGTTATTGCGTGTGTTCCTGCTGCCAGTTTCAGTTCACTTCTTCTCGAGGTGGTCGGTGGCTCAGCTTCCTTGGGATCTTGCAGCTTGGGGGAAGCAAAGCAAGCACCCAGGGAGGGAGGGAAGGAGAGAGAGGAACCAGACATTCCAATGTTTGTTTGATTTTTTGCAAGTAATGATGGTATTTGACATGATTTTTCAACTTCTGTATTTGGTCCAAAAAGTGAAGTAGGATAGGCTGTTAATTCAGCAACTGTAAATGTGATTCAGCTACTGCAAATGTGATTCCTCAACTGTAAGTGTGTCATTGTCAGCGTTGTGGGAGCTTGATGAGGAAATAGCTATTGCCGCTATGGATATGCAGTGCCCTGTGGATGCGAGCTACTGAGTGGAGGATCGGATGGTGTAGGAGCATATCCAATCTACCACAAGTTCAGTTACTGCAGCAGCAAATCCATGGTGTTTGTGATTTTTTTTCCTTGGTGCTTGTAAGGTGCTTGTGATCTTTTTGCCTGTGTGGTGCTTGTATGGTGCTTGTGATCTGCTTGAAATCTCAGTTGTATAGTGTTTATTCCTATATCATTCTCTTTTTGACTGAAGGCTGAAATCCAGGTGGGGAGAATCGCCCACCTGGGTTTCATTTCAATGTTCGGCTTAGTTCAGAGAATCACCAGCAGTTTTTTGTTCCCAGTTCAGTCTTCATTTGATCGTGCTGCTAATCTTCTGTGTTTTCTTCTGGCTGATCATGCTCTTTTAGCAGCTTGCGCTCGTATCTGTTTTATCTTGGTCTGTCATTTTTACAAGTTGAGCAATATCAGTAGTAGCAGCCATTGAGCAATACAACCGAACTCTTGCTTTTCAGATTGACAAAGTGCAGTCAACTTCCAGGTAGCAATTTGCGAATTAAATCTCTGTGCAACGTCCCTTTCTTACTACATATTCATCTAGTATTTAATTCTTGCAAGCTAGTATCTGTGCTTAGATAGTCTAGTTGCTCAGTTAATCGTGTGTAGTGGTCATCTGATTTAGTATTGACTGTCTTTCAAATCTTGTGGCTATTCTGGTGCTTTTAGTTTTAGTTTCAGGTAGCACTTTTGGCCTGTCCAGCAGTAGTAGCTTTAGCTTATAGTGTTCTGCTAGTTTCCTGTCTGCAGTTCAGTAGTTTTTCAGTTTCCCTACAGACTCTGCTTTTCGGACAAATCATTTTATTTTGTCTCAATTTAGCTCAGTCAGTCCTTTTTGGTGCTGCGGGTTTTTCTATAGGTGAACAATTCTTGATTAGTATCTGGTCTGGCTAGAACAGTACTGCAGCAGTGAGCTAAATTTTTAGACTGTTTTTAGCCATGATTTTCCTTCTTTTTGCTTTATATTACCTCAGATTGGTGTTTTAGACTGACGTGAATATATATTTTTTGTTAGCTCGTACTAGTGCTATCCCTGTCTGAATATTCATTTTGTGTCAGGTTTTCTTTTTCTTTTTTCTTTTTTTCGTTTGCCATTAGGTGTGCTTTTCAGAATTTTCTTTAGGCTTTCTTTTTTGTCCTTTTGATGTTTATGACTTATATGAGCACTGTAATGTGCAGATCTGCTTTTTTCGTAGATCCATGCAGTGTGTTGCTGGTCTGTTTTTTGTAGTGTTAGATCTTTTCATTTTCGGCATCTATGTGGTACTAAAATACTGATTGGATGGTTCTGGAGTATAATTTGTCAACTCTTGAGCTGGCTGATTGATGATGAAACAATTACCCCAAGCGCTTTTATTCCACTGATACCAGTGATGGAAAGCTATATTATCATAGCTTTTGTGGTTTTCGATCTGAAACTGCAGATCAAGAATTTGTTCTGTTTTTTTCTTCAATTTTGTGTTAGATTTTTCTTCTTCCGGCCATGTGAAGATAAAAACTTAACTAGAAGATGATATTTGGATCTGTTTTTTTAGTTTTCTTTTGGTTTAAGTAATGGGAGAACCGTAGCGTTAGCATGGGCAATAATGTTATATATAAAAAAGTAGACTTTCGGCTTCTGCCAACTCATTAGCTTGAATCTAACTAAGTATTGGACTGTTATCTTGTGACAACATTCTGGGCTTGCAGCTCTATAAATGATGATCTTACTCGGTTACTCAGATTCCCCTTTAGGACATCTAAATGGATGATGCAAATTCGAGTTTCTGATGCGCTAATGCCCAATGATATATAGATTTATTTGTTTCCCTTTCCATTTCTGGGATAAAGTACTACTCTGAATATTCACAATGCCGTAGTTTCTAAAACTCATCAATTGAAAATCTGTTGTAGGACTGATTTATTTCTATTGTTTGATTGTTTGGGCATTTTAGAATGAGGATGGAACAAAGGTTGAATATAGGGTGTGGAACCCCTTTCCGTGTTTGATTGTTTCTATTGTTTCCGCCTGTCGGTCGCCTCCTCCTCATTTTAGAATGAGGATGGAACAAAGGACTGATTTATTTCTATTGTTTGATTGTGTGGAACCTCCATGCAGACCTCAAGGCCACGCAGGTCGCGCTCGCCACTAGACACATCGACCTCGCGGACCTCCACGCCCGCGTCCGCACCACCGATGACTCTGGCTCCGTGCTTAGATGGTTAGAAGCCCTCCTTGTGAGGGCTCAGCACAAACCTAATTGCTGTCTATAGAATCAGATTTGTCTTTATGCTAACATAGTCCAGAGTTTTGTGGTGAACTGATCAGTCTCCCTAAAGTAAAATTTCAAATGGTAGTGAAAATGGCACAGTTAGCATACTTCCAGTCTAGTTCAATTGAGAGGAAGATGGCACTGATTATGGTGGTAAAAACTAAGAGTACAATGTGAAGCTAAACTCTTAATATTATCTCTGTAACAGTGTAACAATGTAACTATATTAGCACGCTCTATTTGGTGGCGTGGTCATGGTTCCTTTTATCCAAGTATCATGGACGGGATAGGTAACAAAAATATAGAGTATTCCTCAGAGATACTGTTAATTGTGATTTGTGGCAACACACCTCTTTTTTGTCCTTGTCCTTTCATAGAAAAAATTATTTCTTGTGATTTGTGCTAACATACCTTTTCATCTGTTTATTGTGATTTGTGCCTGCCCACACTAAGTTTTTGTTCTTGTCCTTTCATAGAAAAAAATTATCTCTTGTGATTTGTGCTAACTCACATTTTCCTTTGTTTATCGTGGTTTGTGCTTGCCCAAGCCAAATTTTTGCTATTGTCCTTTCATAGTAAAAAAATGTCTTTTGTGATTTATGTTATCACTTCATGAACTTTGTTAATTCTGATTTGTGCCAATACACGTCTCATTTTTGTCCTTGTCCTCGCACATCAATATAATACAAACCCCAGAAGCACCATTTTCCACCTGTAGCTTGTTTTATTAGGTGGTTTTCTGTCAATGACACTGCTACAGGAGCACTTATGTCTTATGCCAGTTGTACTTTAGTGATACCAAAGAACTATTTTTTATCAGACAACTTAAAGATTCAGTAAATCAAACAATTTAAAGATTCAGTTACATAATTACAGTTTGCTATAATATAGATTGCAAGTATCAGGCACTGCAATTTTAGTTCTAAGCATACGCAATATGCTGTTGTTGAACCGTTAGCCTTGTTGTTACTAAATTGTTACTTGTGATTTGTGCTAGAGCTAGTATATTTGTTACTAAATTGCATTTTATATTTGTCATGATTTTGTGGTTGTGTCCTAGTTTGTCATCTATCTTTGTTAATATGATAAACAAGTCATCCTTGCTGGCTTTACCAGTGTTGTGCATGTCTGCTGCATTTTCCAGTAGCAGTAGGTGCTGATGATGAATGTAGCTTTGGTTTCACTGCCTCACTAGGTTCTCAGGACCACACTGCATCTTTCCTGTGAACCCTATTTGCTTTAGAAAACTGACAGTAAGCAAAAGGTATCTATTTGAAGTGCCAAAGGAGCAGCAGGATATGGTTGTCAAATTTGACTTTCACGGGCAGCCAACAGAAATCAAGCATGGTAGTGTTGTTATAGCAACAATAACTAGCTGCACAAACACCTCAAATCTTAGTGTTATGCTTGGTGCTGGTCTTGTAGCTAAGAAAGCCTGCGAGTTGGGTCTTGAGGTTAGTCCTCTAGTAATGTAATCATGGGCTGTTATGCTGAGTGCCTTTTCTGTGCTTTCTGCTGATGTGAGATGGCACTTGTTTTCAGGTTAAACCATGGGTGAAGACAAGCCTTGCCCCTGGATCAGGAGTTGTCACGAAGTACTTGCTTCTAGTGATTCCTATTTACAGTGGCCTTCAAGAATACTTAATCATCAAGGATTTCATACTGTTGGCTATGGCTGTACCACTTGCATTGGAAACTCTGGTGATCTCGATGAATCTGTATCAGCTGCCATTACAGAAAATGGTAAGTTAATTCTACGATGATTGACTATTTAGCTGTAACAAATCAAGCATGGTAGTGTTGTTATAGCAAAAAATGGTATTGTGAGCAGGCTCCACATTCATGAGCTGGATTCTGTATTTATATACATATACAGTATAATTGCATTAACAACATGTAGTATTTGCACTATTTGAAACATGCAATTTTCATGTTCTTGTTTTGTAATTTTTGTAGATCATAATCATTGTGCATTTTTTCACCGAGAACATCTCATTATGTGTGAGTAAATATTTTGTTTCGTAGTAATTTCATCGATATAGTGCATTACACTTAATTTGCATATAAGATTGCAAAATCTAGCAGCATCTGAAATAGTTGGGTGCTCTGAGTTAATTTTGATTTGTGGCAGAGTTTCTTTTTGTAGTGGCAGTGTTATTATTTTGTCAATAAGCTTGTACGTGTGTTTACTAACCTTTGTTGATGAGGTATGGATCAGTCTTGTAGTTCTTCTTCTTGAAATTTCCTGTTCTTCTTTGCAATCTGATGTCTCTCCCTTTACCCTGCTCTGCATGAGCAGAGCATAGGCTTTCCCCACGCAGCAAATCTGTTTTTGCTTTGCTTCTCTCCCGAGTCTTTATATTCCTATGTATTCATGGTTTTGGGCTTTTATTATGGGCTGCTGCTGTTAAATGGGTCAATTTATAATTTTAGTTATATTCCTATGTATTCATGGTTTTGGGCTTCTCTTATGAGTTGCTGCTTGCTGCTGTTAAATGGGCCATTTTGTCATTTTAGTTAATGGCCAACTTTGGTTGCACAGAAATTATAATAGATTTCCTCTAAGTGAGCCTTTTTTTAAAAACGTGTGCTACCTTATGCTAAAACACATGGTTTCTTCTATCTTGGAATGTGTTATACAAGCAACCAACAACCATGTGCTAGCTTGTGCTAAAACACATGGTTTTTCCTCTGTTACAAATTGTGTGTTTTGTAGCTAGCAAACAACCATGTGCTACCTTTTATTGAAACACATGGTTGTTGGCTAAACAGACTCTTCAGTTTTTTTGTTGTGTTAATATACTGCCGAGAATACCTCAAGTTGTGAGGTATTTGTATATCGAAAGTTGGATCCAACATGTATTGCAAAAGATGTTCAAAGTAACATTAACATCTTTTATCTCTTAATTTCTGTGTGTACGAATGCGTTAAGATCATGGTTGGAGGCTGATAGGTAAGGACTAAGGAGCCACAAAGGCTTTCGCTTTGCCCTAGGAATGAGGTGGTCCAAGGACACGTGTGACCGAGCACGAGAGCACTAACCTGTATTTCGTCGACCAACTACTACCACCATATGAAACATGAAAGCGGCAAAGTCTTATTTCGTCGACATCCAGGACGGAGGGATTAATAGTTTAACACAACAAGCATCTTGTTATATAGTTTGTGAAGAAAAATTTGCAATTTTTGAAAACTAATGCTTTGTAAATGCTAATCTACAAAATCTTGGGAAACATGAGGACCCAGTTTTGGCAGAATAGTGACAGTGTGACAGCCGATTTGCAGCGTAGTCACACAAAAAAAAGCCGATTTGCAGTGCAAATCGGATCAAATCGGATGTCCCTGTTTCTACAATATGAAGACCTGGTTTTATTAGTGACAAAATGAATTCTGTTAGATTCGTATTAAAAATACTTATGATTATGATGTTGTATAATATACTGTCAAAGTATTATGCATACTAGTAATATATCAAGAAAAGGTGAGTTCAACGAGTAATGCACAGAGCTTTATCATGACTAAAAGGAAAACTTTGGCTAAGACTGAAGACGGTATCTACAATTGTTGTTACTGTGTAAAATCGTTGAAGTAATGTTTTCACATAATTCCCCCCAGCAATTTTGAAGCTCTGAAACGTAAAGGCCAATTCAAAACGCTTCCAGTTAGTAGAACGCATCAACCCCAAATGGACTGGCTGAGTTTTCTGAAGTTTACAGGACAAAATATCAGTTGTCATCTCACTGAATCCGAAGCAGGGAACTTCTCATTTCTGAAGAGATGAACTGCGATGTTCTTGTCAGAAGTCTTGGTCTAATACTCCTCTACGGTGCACCAACATTTGGGTGCACTAATGCTTCAGCAGCTGAATGTGCAAGGGAACGAGGAAAAAGAGTTAAACAGTTGGGCGCTAGGCATCATGTATTGGTGATGCAATTGTCGCGACAGTTCACATTCAACAAAAACTGAAAATTCTGGACAGTGAGTCAAAGTGGTGGCACAATTTTGTGAACTGACAAGGTAGTATTGAATCGAATTATATTGTATATTCTGACTATTTTAGTGTCTACAAAAAGACTTATATTCAAGGGAACCAGTAAACACAACCAAAAAATAGTATACCATTTTCTGAAACACAGGTAGAAACCATAATCTGTATATGTTTGAAACTATATGACTAGTAGAATAACTAAATAAGAACCCAATGCAAAACCCAAGAGGATTTTGATGCAGCAACTAGCCAACTATGTATATTTAAAACTACAGATAAGTATCTGAACATCTGAACTAAAGTATACGGTAGGCAAATTACAGTTTCTAAACATCTGGCATGCAACAACAAGTTCACTGATCTATCATGGCAAAGGCCAAACTACAAAACTGCACACTTTATCGTGGTCGCAAAATCTATCCACGATGTAATACGTTTATTGGAGTCCAGTAGCTAGGGCAGCTCGGCCTTCTCGTGATGGCTCCTCGCCACCACGGGGTAATGTTTCCTCCAAAACTCTCTTAATGAAAAACCGGCAATAAGCCCAATCGAGAAAAAAAAGTATTCAAGTAAGCATATGTATTCTTATTAGTATGCAGCCTGTTCGTTTCGGCTAAATTAGCTTATAAGCCATGGCTGAAAGTACTGCTGACTGGTTTGGTGTAAGAGAAAAATATTATTCGTTGGCTGATAAGCCGAGTACGAGCTGCCAAACAGGCTGATGATCAATCAAACACCTTTCATGAGAAGAGAAACACACAGTGCTGCAGAGATTAAAAAGGGGCGTACCCTGTGTGGGGTCTGGGGAAGGGTGTCAGTGACAAGCCTTATCCTCGCGCGGTGCAATGCGAGGAGACTGCAACTCAAACCTGGGACCTTCCGATCAGGCGGTAAGACTTCACTGCTGGCACTGGCCGGGACCTTCCGGTCATAGTGCTGCAGAGATTACCAGGAAAAAAAACCCAGCAAGTTCTCACCTGGTGAATCAGTGGTGAGGACGATGATGTCCATGGCCTGCTCATTGGAAGGCAGGTCGATGACCAGAGGAGTTAGCCGCCCGTTGGAGCCTAGGACGTTGGCTTCACCCACACCCAGTTGGGCCGCTAAATCTCTCCTCAGGTGGGACACGGACCGGCCATCGAACTGTAGCATCTCCAGACAAGCGGGTTGATGTTCCCCTGATCGTTCGCCCGCACATAGTGGATCGTCCGCCGAAGCACCGCTTGCGGCTGGACGCCCCGGCGTCGGCGGCGGATCGGGCCACCGACGGGCACCGCTGGAGCTTGATGTGTTAAAACCGTGAACACTAAGATCATAGATATAGCCGGGTTCGATTCGGGATATGATAGACACTGTACATCTTAATGCTTGTGAAACTAGAGAGACAGAGAGGGAAGGGGGAAAGTGTTGAACCTGACACCGCAGAGGGGGAGGGTTCGGAAGACGCCATCAGGTTCGTCGGTGTAGTCTGCGCTAGGGCAGCGACGGTCGGTGAAGAGGGCGATGAAGACGTCGTCGTCGATGGAGCGGGCGGCGTGGCTGGTGGCTTCCCGTCACTAGCTACGCCCCTCTCTGATCGGATTAGGGTTTGGATGTCGGTGGGGAGCTCAACTCAGATCAACCTCATGATAAAAGCCGCCGACCCCACATCTTTTTATAGCGCAGGGTGACAGGGGCCCTCCAGCCATGGTGGGCTGGGCGCCCCCGATCAGGGCGCGAATCAAAGGTCCAACTGGGCCGTTGGGTCCAGTTAGGTTAGAGATCAATCAAACAATTTCCCCCTTGATCTCTTTACATCTTTCACTTTCATATCATTTACTTTTGTTCATTCTATTACAGATTAGCGTATAGAGCATGTCTCACTGTCACGGTTCATTGCCAATAGATTTAACAGCTACAACACACTACTCTGTTCTGAAATAGATGCTTATCTTTGGGTCTTCTTTTATCCAGGAATTATAGGCTTTCCTTTAAACTCATGCCGGCTACATGTTCTTTGAACACGTTGGGTGGTAAGCCTTTTGTACGCGGATCCGTGAGCATCTTTTCTGTTCTTATATGCTCAAGACTTATAACATGATCCCAGACAACATAATACTTTATGTCAATGTGTTTGACAGCACCACTTGACTTATTGTTGTGAGCATACTGTACTGTCGGATTATTATCGCAGTATAACTTAAGTGGTCTATAGATGTCGTCAACCATCTTCAAACCGGGTATGAATTTCTTTAGCTAGTTCATCTGCCCCGTTGCCTCATAACACGCTATAAACTCGGCATACACTGTGGACGATGTAGTGACGGTTTGTTTTGAGCTTTTTTATGAAATACCTTCCCCTGCGAGAGTGAATACATATCCAGACATGGATTTTCTATCATCTCCCGCATAATCAGAATCTGAATATCCCACTATATGAAATGAATCAGATCTTCTATACATCACCATGAGGCATTTTGTTCCTTGTAAATAACGCAAGACTTTCTTTACTAATTTCCAGTGTTCTATTCTAGAATTGCTCTGAAATCTGCCAAGTAACCCGATAACAAATGCCAAGTCAGGGCGCGTACATACTTGAGCATATTGCAAGCTTCCGACAGCTGAAGTATATGGAACCGCTTTTATTTGATCGATCTCATATTGGTTCCTAGGGTATTGAAAATTCCCATATCTGTCGCCCTTGACTATAGGAGTAGGTGAGGGACTACATTTATACATACTGAATTTCTTTAAGATTTTCTCTATGTATGCCTTTTGTGACAGTTCTAATACCCCTTTATTTCTATCTCGGTGAATCTCGATTTCTAGAACGAACGAAGCTTCACCAAGATCTTTCATATCAAATTGAGGATAAAAACTTCTTTGTTTCCAGTAGTAGACTGACATCACTACTAGCAAGTAAGATATCATCCACATACAGGACAAGGAAGATGAACTTTCCATTTTTAAACTTTGTGTAGACACAATTGTCCTCTACATTCTCTTTAAACCCAAAATTTCTTATTGTCTGATCAAACTTCAAGTACCACTGTCTTAAAGTTTGTTTTAATCCATAAATGAATTTCTTTAGGCATCATCTCATTCGTTCTTTTTCTTCCATGACAAAACCTTTCGGTTGTGCCATGTAAATATTTTCCTCCAAGTCCCCATTGAGAAATGCCATCTTTACATCCATCTGATGTAATTATAAATCGTAATATGCCACTAATGCCATTATAATTCTGAAGCAATCCTTACATGAGACTGGAGAAAAGGTCTCATTGTAATCAATTCCTTCTATTTGCGTAAAGCCTTTTGCCATAAGTCGCGCTTTATATCTCTCTATATTCCTTTGAGAGTCAAGTTTTGTTTTGTAGACCCATTTACAGCCTACTGTTTTGGCTCCTTTAGGAATTATTTCTAAATCCTAAATTTTATTGGCATTCATAGATTTCATTTCATCTTCCATAGCCTCAAGCCACTTTAATGAATGATCACTTCTCATGACTTCTTCAAATGAGGTGGGATCATCCTCCATTTGAAATTTCTCAGTGTTGTATAATTCATAGTCAGCAGGAATAACTGATTTTCTAACTCTTTGAGACCTTTTAGGGGCCTCCATATTTGGCACATCTTCTGTTTGAGGCTGTTGTTGCTCCCCCTCATTTGTGGCAATGGGTTCTACAGGATCCTAAAGAACAGGTTCATCATCACCATTCATTGTTGGCATAGGTGGAATAACAACAGGTGCTGGCACCACAGTATCTTGCACTGTCGGTGCAGCGACAGCAGATAGTGAAAAAAATAGCTCATGAATTATCGGAGTGGGCGCATACACCCGCTTCTCTTCAAGGTCAATTTCTCGAGCTACCATACCCCCCTCATCATTTCATCATCTAGAAAGACAGTGTGTCTCATTTCTACAAACTTTGTATGTCTATCTGGACAGTAGAAACGAAAACCTTTTGACTTTTTTGGATAGCCAATGAAATAGCAACTTACTGTATTGGGATCTAGCTTCCCAATGTTTGGGTTAAATACTTTAGCCTCAACAGAACTCCCCCACACACGTAAGTGGTTTAGTGAGGGTACTCTTCCTGTCCACAACTCATACGGTGTTTTGGACACCGACTTACTTGGTACTCTATTGAGAATATGAATGGCGGTTTTTAACGCCTCCATCCATAGGCTCATCGGTAAGGTGGAGTAACTTATCATACTACGCACCATATCCATCAGGGTACGATTGCGCCTTTCAACTACTCCATTCTACGAAGGTTCGCCTGGTGTAGACTACTGGGCTACTATGCCATTCTCCTATAAGAACCTTGTAAAAGGTCTAGGAACTTGGCCATATGAGGTATGTCGACCATAGTACCCCCACGGTCGGACCTGACTATCTTAATCTTTAAATTATATTGGTTTTCAACTTCTGCCTTAAATATCTTAAATTTATCCAATGCTTCTGTTCTTTCTTTGATTGGATAAATATAGCCATAACGGGAGTAATCATCTGTGAATGTTATGAACGAATCATAACCATCCACACTCTTTACTGGAAAGGGACCACAGATGTCTGTGTGAATAATCTATAGAATTCCTATGTTTCGTTTGATATCTTTCTTAATTTTCTTTATATACTTTCCTTTTATGCAATCTATGCATTGTTCTAAATCTGAGAGCTCTAATGGAGGAAGAATATCATTCTTAACTAGTCTTTCTATTCTCCCCCTCAAAATATGGCCTAAACGACAGTGCCATAATTTCGACAACGCATCATGAGCTCTCTTTCGTTTTCTGTTTACATCTACAGACGATGATACATTCACATTATCGCACGCAATGTTCTCATCATCGCATATAACATTCACATCATCACGTAGTGATAACAAATAAAGCTCATTTTATAAGATAGCAAGACCAACACATGCATTATTAAATGTTATCTTACATTTGCCATTTTCAAAATGACAATCATATCCATCATTGTCCAAACATGAAACACTAATCAAGTTCCTCTGTAACGAGGGAACATAAAGAACATCTCTAAGTATAAGTTTGAAACTATCAGCAAGCTCTAGAGAAAGATCGTCAACGGCTTCAACTTCTGCTCAGACTCTATTTATGACTTTAACGTGTCTTTCGCTTCTTTCTGTAGTCCTCGTCGAACGGAATCTCTGTAAAGAATTAGCAACATGAACAGTTGCACCTGAGTTAATCCACCAAGTAGATTTTGAATACTGTACATACAAGGATTTATTTATAAATGTAATAATGTTCTCACATTTCTTTGCCATGATTATCTTTAAGTAATCGGAATAATTTTTTTTATAATGTTCCGTCTTCTTATAATAAAGACATTGGTCTTTCTCTACTATGAACTGGTTCTACTGAGGCTTATGCAGCATGGGACCTTTTCCTTTGACTTTGAGGAGAAGTTGGTATTATTATTCTGTTTCTTATTGTCTTTCAAATAATTAATAGAGCCACCATTGGCAGTTTTCATTCTCTTCTCTTCTTGCACACACATAGCCATGAGCCTTTCTTTGTCCCATTTCTTGGGCTGTATGTTGTAGTTGACAACAAAAGTGTCAAACTCTTTTGGCAACGAAGCAAAAATCAGATGGATAAGGAACTCATCCTTGAGAGTCAGATCCATTGATTTTAGCTTGGATGTCAAATTGCTCATCCTTCGTATGTGCTCTCTTATACCACCATTATCTGAGTATATCTCTGTCACCAGCTGCTTTATCAGCTGGGTAGCATATGTTTTTGAAGAGCCAGTGAACTAACTCTTATTCTTTTGAGATACTCGGTGACGGTGTCACACTTTACAGGTTCAATCGTGTTCTTTATCACAGCAAAACACTTCTTGTTGGCAGTGACCCACTTCCTATGCTCAAGGTCATAGGACATTTTTTGGGATGCAAAATCCCTCTTTCTGGTTTCCCAAGCTGTATAAACCTCGTTTGTCTTCTCACTGGTGCCACAGGCTCTGTGGGACACGGTGTGGTGACTACCCAGTTCACCTCAGCCAAGATAAAGGCCAGATCGATCTTTTTCTTCCACTCAATGTAGTTATCACCTTTGAGAGTGGAGATCTCTTTGATACAACTCATCAAGTTGTATCTGCCTGAAAACACAATTCAAATAGAGTGAGAACATAAATAATAACAATAACAATTGCATGCCTTATTTCCAACGTTGGTCAAAATTAAAACATACAAGTGTTCTCTACACTAATTCTACATTACCGTTGGGCAGCAATAGAATTAATGCATGACAAAGCATCATAATATTGCCATTAATCAACATTGGTCAGAATAATAACAATATTATGATCAATTAAAACATATCCATTTTTCAAAATTAAATTCTCCCGTTGGTTCGAATTTAATAATGAAAATAACATCTTTAAATACGCAGCGGAAAAATCATGACAATTTAGTGAATTTTACCCACATGAAAATTCATTTTCTATTTTCTTTTGAGCCAATTTCCATTTTTCAATTTCCCTGGAAAAAGAAAAATATAAAACCTGGCTCTCATACCATTGTTAAAACTGTTGAACACTAGGATCATAGATCTAGCCGGGTTCGATTCGGGATATGATAGACACTGTACATCATAATGCTTGTGAAACTAGAGACAGAGAGGGAAGAGCGAAAGTGTTGAACCTGACACCGTAGAGGGGAGGGTTCGGAAGACGCCATCAGGTTCGTCGGTATAGTCTGCGCTAGGACAGCGACGGTCGGTGAAGAGGGCGATGAAGACGTCGTCGCTGATGGAGCGGGCAGCGCGGCTGGTGGCTTCCCGTCACTGGCTGCGCCCCTCTCTGATCGGATTAGGGTTTGGATGTCAGTGGAGAGCTCAACTCAGGTCAATCTCGTGATAAGAGCCGCCGGCCCCACCTCTTTTATAGCGCAGGGTGACAGAGGCCCTCCAGCCATGGTGGGTTGGGCGCCCCCGATCAGAACGTGAATCAAAGACACAACTGGACCGTTGGTTCCAGTTAGGTCAGAGATCAATCTAACACGATGCAGCGGAGCATAGCACTGGTGTTTAGGAAACCAAAACAAGCAGGCGACACTGGCAACTCTGAATATACGTTGCGATCAGAACACAATGTTCAGACGTAGATAACCAGAGAGATGTGGCAAGAAAACAACAAGGACAGAACCATCCATAGCGAATAGCCAGAATTCTCAGGAAAACACATCATGGGAAGGAATTCAAATGATGACAAGAACTCAGCAGCCTAATGAACCAACGCAAGATTATTAGGAATATTCCAAGAAAGGTTGCGAAGTTAGTTTCTTGAACTGACAGTTTGGATAGCTAGTACGAAATGGGAAGACGGATAGGTGTAATCTCATCAAGAACTGCTCCCTGATAAGACAAAAGAAAGGCAGAGGAAAGAATTCAATAACCCAGAACCATTTCTCCCTAAGAGAATGCAGTAATCTTTTAGCCCACAATGTGCAAAGATTTGATTGCATCAAGATTCAGTAACTAACAGCCTCATCAGTAACAAGGAGAAGAACCCAATGATCAAGTTTGAGTGGTTCTTGAAAATGAAGAGCAAGTCGCAGAGTCGACAGATTCCAAGAGCCGTTCTACGCCCGGATAAATACGATGCAGAGGAGACGGCGAACTCACCGGAATTACAGGCGGAAGTTCAGGCTGGTCCGCTCTCGGGGGAATGGCCTCGACCATCCATTGCATCGTCGTACGTGGCTGCGCCACGCGCCGAACGTGCGATGGCGAATGAGGACGTCGTCGGACCTGTCGTCCGCGCCGAGGACCTCCCACAGGACGTCGACCTGCCCCGGGGCGTTGTAGACGCGCTGAACGGCGCGGCAGGTGTGGCGGGCGCCTTCACCCTGGCCCAAAGACGGCGCCGGAGGCGCTTCCACGCGTACGAGGGCGAGGTACCGGCCGTAGGCGGCGCCGTGGAGGAGGACGTAGGCGGTGCACCGCCCACGCCTCGTGCAGCGTCCCACGGCGCCGGCACAGGGTGATCCCCACCCCGTCCTCCTCGGCGTGAAGGTACGTGCCGTGCGCGCGGCTCCGCAGGCGCAAGTGCACCCTGTCGGGGAAGAACTCCATCGCCGGCGCAGGCGCTGGTACTGGTACTTCTTCTGCGAGGCCTCGAGGGCGTGGATTTCTTGGTGCGGTCGCGAGGAGGAGTTTGTTGGGACGGTTACGTTTGGGCGCCGAGGCGGGGCGGGCCGGGGAGTTTGTAGGCGATGATGACCGATGGGATTTGCGGGCATAGTTCGGTTGCTGAACACGCCTGAACATACCACTAGTCGCTCGGCCCGCGCATATTGTCCGTTTTCCCGCGCCCGCATAGGCCCGCGGCGCCACGTCACCAACATCGAGAAAGAGAGGAGGCGGCGGCGGATGCTCAGCCAACACCGGGAGGAGGAAGAGACACCGAGGCTAGACAGTAGAAAAGCGAGGAGGGATATACAACACTTGATCTGTTTTTGAAACATTCAGATGCAACACTTACAACATACGTCTGAAGACAGATAAAATACTTGAAACATGCTTCTAAAACACTTACAAAAACACCTAAAAACACTTGAAAACCATGTAAAACATACATAACATCCAGATAAAACACTTGCAACATATATGTGAAACATATGCAACATCCAAATAAACACACTTGCAACATACGTTTGGAAAAAAAAGATAAAACATTGGGAACAAAAGTTTGCAATATACTTGGTACAACCATTGCAACATATGCAACATCCCAATCTACTTTTGCAACATCCACATGAAATACTTGCAACATCCAAATGAAACATCTGAAACACTTCAAATATACTCTGGCAACATGCATTTTCAGCGCGCAGTGTCACCTTGCTGCTTGGACAAATTGCAAAGCTTGATGCCGGCGCGGAAATCGTGGTGGCGCATGGAGCTCACCGATGCTCCCCTGGGTGAGGACCTGCTCGCCGGCCTGGACGAGCACCTGCTCGGCGGCATGGGTGAGCACCTGCGCGAGGCACGCAAGCACCCTGGGCGAGCATCTGCGCAAGCACCCCTGGGCGAGCAGGTGTTGCCTGGGCCAGCACGCCATTGGCGAGGGTAGCGAAGGAGGCCGCGGCGAGCGGAAGCCACGGTGTAGGCGAGCGACGCAGTAGAGTCGAGCGTGGATGCCAGTTGGAGCGGTGGATAAGGCCATGATGGTGGAGGTGGAGCGCGTAGAGAGATTTTTTTAAAGGGTGCGGACGGAGCGAGCGGACGGATAAGACAAAAAGTGGGGAAGCCGCGTCCGTACATGATAGCATTACCGTTTTTTTTTTCTTTTTTTGTTTCAATGGGCTCATTACGCATCAACATCATAGTATGTTACGCTAACAAACTCGAACTAATTAAGTCTGCTGAAAGCTGGGAACATATGCTCAGAGTAGTTCTGAGGGATCAGTGAACTTGTTAAGTACTCCTAGATCACAGATTCACAGTGTTGCTCAGATTTTTCAGAATTTCTTCTGTTTTGATATACTACTAGGATGATCGGCCCGCTTCGTTGGGCCTTATCCGATGCCTCAGTGCGTCTCAATCTGTTTCGTTTTTACGTTCAGTACTACATCGTCATGTAAGCCTTGGAGATATTGATTTTCTTTTTTCCGCGAACGTGCGGAATTGCGGATACACTGGAGATATATTGATGGACTAAAAGAGAGCTTAGGACGCGTTTAGATCCAAAATTTTTTGGGTTTTAGCTACTGTAGCACTTTTGTTTGTATTTGACAATTAGTGTCTAATTATGGACTAATTAGGTTCAAAAGTTTCGTCTCGCGATTTCTCACCCAACTGTGCAATTAGTTTTTTTTTCGTCTATATTTAGTACTCTATGCATGTGCCGCAAGATTCGATGTGATAGATACTGGGCAAAAAAATTTGAAAACTAAACAGGCCCTTAGTATGAAGTGAGGAACAGACTTACTACTATTTTGTCAGAGTTCTTCACCATGCATTTATGTATTATTTGCTCTTACTAGAGGGAGCAGCAAAAAGAGATAAGGCCCTGTTTAGATTCCAAAAAATTTCGATAAAAAATGTCACATCGAATCTTGCGGCACATGCATGGAGTACTAAATATAGACGAAAAATAAAACTAATTGCACAGTTAGGTGAGAAATCGCGAGACGAAACTTTCGAACCTAATTAGTCTATAATTAGATACTAATTACCAAATACAAGTAAAAGTGCTACAGTAGCCCAACAGTACCCCAACCCAAAAAATTTTGGGAACTAAACGCGCCCTAAGTTCAATCCAGCCATGACAACTAAAGACGGAGAATATGATGTCAGATTTGTAGATGCACCAAGTGCCAATATAAGCTTAAACATCCAGAGTAACGAACTATCACGTTTGATCGTTTGAATAAAGTGCGCCTTTGTCTCCACGAGTGGAACATGTCCCTTGAAGTCTCAGGTATGGATGACTCAATATGCTCAACTGCTAAAAATGATTTTGCACTGGAAAATACAATAAGAAGCATCCGAGCAGCAGCAAAATCCATATTTATTAAGCAAACATGCATATGTTTTGAGCTATACGCTTTGCATCACGAACATCGTGCTATACAGATAGCTAAACTTTTTTTGCTCATTGAATCAGTAATACTAGCTGGCAAAGAAGGAAGCTTGTTGTAGCTTTTTTTTTTAGAAAGGAAGGTTTCCCCTGCTTTTGTATTTCAAAAAGCAAACGTTTCACAGTTTTAAGTTTCGGCACACTGCCAGAATTCAAGGCCTTATGGCTGGAACCTGATACAAGACATCGAGATCATCAACTTTTACTACCCACAGCAGCTAAAGCTTCAGAAATTATGTTACAGACATTCCTGGCAACACAGCAGTCAAAGAATAAATGTGGGACGGACTCCTTGTTCAGAGCAGAAAATACAAGAAGGATCACTAATATCTCTTCGTTTAGCCAAATTGTCTCTAGGCTAGTTATAGCATACTGTATCTATCAGATCAAATGGGAGGCAACAGGTTAATTGAAGTTGCATAACTAAAAATTAGAAGACATAATAAATCTTTGTAGCAGACTCGTTTATTTGTTTGTATCATATATCAAGCAGTCATTTAAGAACACAATGGAAGCACTGGATCACTATTTTCTTTTCTGGGCATGTCCTCGTGAGACGACCAAACTAGTCTTCACCGTGAGCAGTAAGCAGAGGATGCGCTTTGCAGACTAGTTGCAGTTGCAGGTGTTAGATTTCTTAGGACTCAATCGAGTCAAGTTCACCAGAGCGGGTATATAGAATAGGAATACATGTTCAAGATTTACAGAGAGGCAGAGAGAAGGGGAGTGAGAGGTAGCAGACCATCGAAGGCCGTAGTGGTCGAAGCACCGGCCGGGATCTCGTTGGCGGACGCCATCTGCGCGCCGGCAGCGATGTTCGGTGGAGAGAGAAGTCGGTGCAGTGGCGTCCTTGGCGGCGGCGTGTGCGTCGGGGTGGCGTTGCCGGCGTCGGTGGTGCTTCCCGTCGCTGGCAGCGTCCCTTCTCAAGATCGGGTTAGGGTTAGAATGTCGGTGGGGTGACTGGCGGCGCGGTGAACCTCGTACTGCGAGCCCCGGCCCACACCTTTTCTTTATAGCGCTGTGCGACGGGGGCCCACCAACCATGTAGGGTTAGGCGCCCCCGATCAGGGCGCGAGAACAAGGCCCAAAAGGCTGTCGGGCCTAACTAGTGGGAGATCAAACCTAACATTCTCCCCCTTGATCTCTCATCTATTCTTCGTTCTTTAATTTCATACTCAAAACTTTCAATTCATATTTTTCTTGCTTCCATCCTATTTCATCACAGATTAGTGCATAGAATTGCCCCATCGTCACAGCAATTAGTGCCGTTAGACTAACAACCACAATACACTTCTTCGTTTTGAAATGTAAACTTTCTTTGGGTCCTTCGTATGTTCGGGAATCATATGCTTTCCCTTAAACCCATGCCGGCTACGTGTTCTCTGAACACGTTGGGTGGTAAGCCCTTTGTGAGCGGATCCGCGAGCATTTTTTCTGTACTTATATGCTCAAGATTTATTATATGATCCCGAACCTTATCTTTCACAACATAGTACTTTATGTCAATGTGTTTGGCAGCACCACTTAACATATTATTGTGAGCGTACTGTACCGCTGGATTTTTATCACAATACAATCTCAGTGGTTCATTTATATCATCAATCACTTTCAATCCGGGTATGAATTTCTTCAGCTAATTCACCTGCCCCGTTGCTTCATAGCATGCTACAAACTCGGCATACATTGTTGAGGATGTAGTTACGGTTTGTTTGGAGCTTTTCCACGATATAGCCCCTCCTGCGAGAGTAAATACATATCCTGACGTGGATTTTTTTTCATCTCCCGCATAATCAGAATCTGAATACCCCTCTATCTGCAGGAAATCAGATCTTCTATACGTAAGCATGAGGCCTTTCGTACCCTACAAATAATGCAGGACTTTCTTCACTAATTTCCAATATTCAATTGCTGTATTCTTTTGATATCTGCCAAGTAACCCGGTAACAAAAGCTAAGTTAGGGCGTGTACACACTTGAGCATATTATAAACTTCCAACAGCTGAAGCATACGGTACCGCTTTTATTCGGTCAATTTCATATTGGTTCTTGGGACACTGATGTTCTCCAAACCTATCGCCCTTGACTATAGGAGCAGGTGAAGGACTGCATGCATGCATACTAAATTTCTTCAGGACCTTTTCTATGTATGCCTTTTGCGATAATCCTAGAACCTCTTTTCTCCTGTCTCGGTGAATCTCTATTCCCAAAACGAACGAGGCCTCACCGAGATCTTTCATATCAAAGTTTGAGGACAAGAATTTCTTCGTTTCCATTAGTAGATTGATATCACTACTAGCAAGCAAGATATCATCCACATACAAAATTAGGAATATGTACTTTCCATTCTTGAACTTTGCATAAACGCAATTGTCATCAACATTTTCTTCAAACCCAAAACCTTTTATCGTTCTATCAAACTTCAAATACCACTGTCTCGAAGCTTGCTTTAATCCGTAGATTGATTTCTTCAGGCGGCATCACATATTTTCCTTTCCTTTTACGACAAAATCTTTCGGTTGTGCCATATAAACATTTTCTTCCAAATCTCCGTTTAGGAAAGCCGTCTTTACATTCATTTGATGTAACTCTAAATCATAGTGAGCTACAAGTGCCATTATAATTCTGAAGGAATCTTTACATGAGACTGGAGAAAACGTCTCATTGTAATCAATCCCTTCTCTTTACGTGAAGCCTTTCGCCACAAGTCGCGTTTTAAATCTTTTTATATTTCCTTGGGAGTCATATTTCGTTTTGTAGACCCATTTACAGCCTACTGTTTTGGCTCCTTTAGGAATATTTTCTAAGTCCCAAACTTTATTGGTACTCATTGATTTCAATTCATCTTCCATGGCCTTAAGCCACTTTGATGAGTGGTCGTTTCTCATGGCTTCTTCAAATGAGGTGGGATCATCCCCCATCTGACATTATTCTGTTTCATAAACTTCATAGTCATCAGTAATAGTTGATCTTCTTATTCTTTGAGACCTTCTAGGTGCCTCCGGCACTTGTTCCACATTGGGCTGTTGTTGTTCTTCCTCATGTGCAACATTTGGTTCTATAGGTTCCTCAAGGATAGGTTCCTCAAGGACAGGTTCCTCATGTTCATTCATTGTCGCCACGGAAGAACTTGCAACAGGTGTTGGCACTACAGTGTCCTGCACTGTCGGTGCAATGGCAGCAGGTAGCGTGAAGAATGGTTCTTCAACCATCGGAGTGGGTACATGTACCCGCTTCTACTGTAGGCTGATTTCTTGTGCTACCATGCTCCCCCTGATCATGTTATCCTCCAAAAACATAGCGTGTCTTGTTTCTACAATTTTCGTATGTCTGTCAGGACAATAGAAGCGATATTCTTTCGATCTTTCTGGATAGCCAATAAAATGGCAGCTGACTGTCTTGGAGTCTAACTTTTCTATGTTTGGGTTAAACACTTTTGCCTCAGCTGGACAGCTCTACACACGCAAATGGTTAAGTGAGGGTTCCCTTTCTGTTCATAATTCATATGGTGTTTTAGGCACCGATTTACTTAGTACTCGATTAAGTATGTGAATGGCGGTTTTCAGTGCCTCCATCCATAAACTAATCGGTAATGTGGAGTAACTCATCATGCTTCTTACCATATCCATTAAGGTACGGTTACGTCTTTCAGCCACTCCATTCTGCTGAGGCTCCCCCGGTGTGGAGTACTGAGCAACTATGCCATTTTTTGGTAGGAACCTTGCAAATGGTCCAGGAATTTGGCCATATGGGGTATGTCGCCCATAGTACTCTCCACCTCTGTCTGATCGTACTATCTTGATTTTCTTATTGTGCTGATTTTCAACTTCAGCTTTAAATATTTTAAATTTATCCAATGCTTCCGATCTTTCTTTAATTGGATAAATATTGCCATAATGAGAGTAGTCGTCTATGAATGTTATAAACGAATCATAACCATCCACACTTTTCACAGGAAAAGGACCACATATGTCTGTGTGGATTATTTCTAAAATTCCTGTGCTTCGTTTGGCATCTTTCTTAATTTTCTTGACATACTTTCCTTTGATGCAATTAATACATTGTTCTAAATCTAAAAATTCTAAGTGCGGGAGAATTGATTCCTTAACCAATCGTTCTATTCTCCCCCTCGAAATATGGCCCAAGCGACAATGCCATAATTTTGAAGAGACAGTATCAATTCTCTTCTGCTTCTTAGTTACATTCACAGATGGGGAATCATTCACATTCTCATCTCATACATTATTCGCATTCTCAGCAAGAGATAATAAATAAAGCTTGTCTTGTCGGAAGGCAAGACCAACACATTTATTATTAACCAGTATCTTACACTTGCCATCACCAAAATGGCAATCAATTCCATCATCATCAAGTTTCGAAACACTTATCAAATTTCTACGCAAAGAGGGAACATAAAGTACTTCTTTAAGTCTAAGTACAAAACCATTATTCAATTCTAAAGAAAAAACTCCAATGGCTTCAACATTGGCTTGCACTCCATTTGCAACTTTAATCGTTCTTTCTCCTCTTTGCAAGGTTCTCGTCCCACTTAACCCCTGTAAGGAATTTGCAACATGAGTAGTTGCACCTGAATCAACCCACCAAGTGGATTTATCATAACATAAATACAGGGATTCATATACAAATATAATAAATTCATCACCTTTCTTTAGCAGAGATTTCAGGAAGTCTGGACAATCTCTCTTGTAGTGTCCCTTCTTGAAGCAGTGCTTGCACTGATCTTTTTCAGCTCGACCATACTGCTGATTCTCAGAATCCTGGGGTTTCTTTCCCTGTGAATTGGAGGAAGATGCCTTATCCCACTTAGGTTTCCCTTGTAGTTTAGAATTCTTGCCATTAAAGTTCTTTCTTTTGTTATCCTTCACAAAATGAGCAGATTCACCTTATGAGGACTTAATCCTCTCCTCTTCTTGAGCACACATTGAGATGAGTCTTTCTATGCCCCATCTTTCAGGCTGCATATTATAATTCATAATGAAGGTGTCATATTCTTTTGGCAAAGAAGCAAAAATCAAACGAATCAGGAAATCCTCCTCCTTCAAATTCATTTCCTTTAGCTTAGATGCCGTAGTGTTTATCTTCAAAATGTGCTCTCTTATGCTACCACCAGTGAATTTCTCATTCACAAGCTTCTTAATCAGTGAATTTGCTGTGGCCTTGGTAGACCCAGTAAACTAACTCTTGATTTTCTTAAGATATTATTTAGCAGTAGCACATTCAGGGATTGAGCCCCTTATCTATTCTTCTATGGTGGCCTTGGCCACCAACAGGCACTTGCGGTTGAAGAGAGTCCATTGCCTAGGTTCAAGGTCATATTTTATTCTTATTTCAGCATGATTACGCTTTCGAGCAGCGAAATCAGCGTCAGATTCATTTTCACCTCTCACAGGGTCCTCTGGCTCAGTAGGACATGGTGAGGTGATGGCAAAATCGACCTCTCCCAATGCAAGTTCTAATTCATACTTCTCCCGCCACACACGGTGATTGGTCCCATTGAGTGTCGGGATGTTCGCAATGTTCACAATGCATTTGTCTCCTGAAATCATACCAGAGTAAGTAAGAAACATTTATACATAAAATTTCATGCTTTAACTCAACGTTGGTCAAATTAAAACTTATAATTCACCCATGCAAACATTTTACATCACTGTTGGGTAGAAGTAAAATTAATGCACAATTTCTCATGGATCAAAATTATAATATTGTTATTAACAACGTTGGTCAGAAAATAACAACATCATAATCTCATCAAAAAAAATTATCAGAAATTCATAACTTCTCTTAAAATTAAATTATCCCGTTGGTTCAAATTTAATCAAAAGAGAACAAAAATTATCATGCACAGCGAAAATATTAATAATCTTTTCATATTATTATTTTCCAGAAGCACTAAAAAATTCACTGTTTTCTGAGCAAAATATCGTTGGATAAAATTTGCACAGAAAAATTGTATCAAAATCATTCAAATTCATCAAAAAATATGCATTAAAATTGCTCCTGGAAAATAATAACAAAATTTTTCTTCTTTCATTTCAGCCCAGCGCGGCCCAAGACGGAAAAAACCGACTCGGCCCAGTCCTCCGCGCGTGCGTAGGCCGCACCCAGGCCGCAACCTGGGCCTGGGCCGGCAAAGTCGCTCGGCAGCGCGCGCCCGCCTGGGCCTCGAGTTGGCCCATCCAATCTTGACCGTCCATCTTGATCCGACGGCCAAGCGTCCGTTTCGGCCGGATAAAACCTCCGACGCCGCACGGGTGCCTGAAACCCTAGGTCATTCGGCCGCTGCTTCTCTCTCTCTTCTTCGCCGCGCTCTCTCTTCTCTCTTCAGCCGCAGCAGCGAGGCGAGCGCAACCGAAGGCGGAGGAGCGGGCGATCCATGGCGCCGTCGCTGGCCCCCTCGCCGGCGCGCGTGCTCCCCTTGGCCGAGCCCAGCGAGCAGCGCCCCGAATCGGCTCTTCTTCTCCCGCGCTGGCGAAGAGCCGGTTCGGCTCTTCTTCTCCCGCGCTGGCGAAGGTGAGTCCACCCCCTTTTTACCTTTTTCCCCGTCCTTTCTCTCTTCTGGGATTAACCCGTGGTGGGGATGGGGAAAAAATTAGGGTTAGGGTTCGATTTTGCCGATTCAGTTTTCTGTACTTTCGATTTCTTTTCTTTTTTGTTCATTCGAATGGGAAACTAGGGTTAGGGTTAGGGTTCCGACCCTTCTTTTCTTTCTTCTTCCCCTTCTTCCCTCTTTCGGATTTGGGTCTAGAGTTTTCTCTTATCCGAAAGGATTTAGGTCTAGGGTTCTTCTTTCTATTTTCTTTTCCCGATCCGGTTTCTTCTCTAACCTAGCTCTGATACCATTGTTAGATTTCTTAGGACTCAATCGAGTCAAGTTCACCAGAGCAGGTATATAGAATAGGAATACATGTTCAAGATTTACAGAGAGGCAGAGAGAAGGGGAGTGAGAGGTAGCAGACCATCGAAGGCCGTAGTGGTCGAAGCACCGGCCGAGATCTCGTTGGTGGACGCCATCTGCGTGCCGACAGCGATGTTTGGTGGAGAGAGAGAAGTCGGTGCAGTGGCGTCCTTGGCGGCGGCGTGTGCGTCGGGGTGGCGTTGCCGGCGTCGGTGGTGCTTCCCGTCGCTGACAGCGCCCCTTCTCAAGATCGGGTTAGGGTTAGGATGTCGGTGGGGTGACTGGCGGCGCGGTGAACCTTGTACTGCGAGCCCCGGCCCCCACCTTTCCTTTATAGCGCTGTGCGACGGAGGCCCACCAACCATGTAGGATTGGGCGCCCCCGATCAGGACGCGCGAACAAGGCCCAAAAGGCCGTTGAGCCTAACTGGTGGGAGATCAAACCTAACAGCAGGGACTTATTTTTTCCACGTAGGCACAACGAGGAGAACATGGCATGTAGACGTAGGAGTAAGGCCAATGCCCTCTCTAAGGCCATTCTTGACATCTGTGCCTAATATTAAGTTTGTATATCAAGAAAAAATGCTATTGTTGTAGCAGGTTTGAGGATGACAGGGGAAAATAATAAGAGCATGTTGAAAGAATTGCTATCTAACTTGCTATTACTATTTTTAGCTAAAACTCTAGAAAAATGGTCTCCAACAGACTAGGTACACAACATTCAGATAAAACACTTACAACATATGTATGAAACATATGTAACATCCAAATAAACACACTTGCAACATACGTCTGGAAAAACAGATGAAACATTAGGAACAAAAGTTTACAATATACGGGGTATAACCATTGCAACATATGCAGCATCTTAATCTACTTTTGCAACATTCACATGAAACACTTGCAATATCCAAATGAAACATCTGAAACACTTGAAACATACTCTTGCAACATGTATTTTCTCCGCGCAATGTCATCTTGCTGCTTGGACGAATCGCGGAGGTTGACATCGGTGCAGAGATTGGCTGTGGCGCATGGAGCTCACCGGTGCTCCTCTGGGCGAGGAGCTGCTCGCTGGCATTCTCAAGGCCGTTCTTGACATATGTACCTAATATTAAAGTTCCTATATCAAGAAAAAAATGCTATTATTATAGCAGGTGTGAGGATGACAGGGGAAAATAATAAGCAAAGAAAAGTAAGGCCAGGACATGGGCCTTTTTTTTTTAGAAACAGGACATGAGGCCTAGTTAAGCGTATACTGAAGGATGGGTCGTCAGGCCTGGCCCGCTAAGAAGGTCCAACCATAATACTCGCCAAGATTTTTATACAAAAACACTAAGCGCGTGTTTAGTTGCCCAAATTTTGGAATCTGGGCTACTGTAGCACTTTCGTTTTTATTTGACAAATAGTGTTCAATCGTGGACTAATTAGGCTCGAAACATTCGTCTCGCAATTTCCGACCAAACTGTGCAATTAGTTTTTTTTCGTCTACATTTAATGCTCCATGCATGTATCGCAAGATTCGATGTGTTGGATACTGTAGCATTTTTTTAGATTTTGGAGTGGGAACTAAACACGCGCTAAGATGCTTAGCAAGTCACAGACGTTGCGAACTGTGAAATCCGGAGATGCGCCTAGCCTACCACAACCAGCAGCAAGTCATCTCACGGCACCGCTGACCGAGAGCACGCGTGGAGCACACATCGGTGTTGCCGTGTTGCTCACCGCGCCGCCGGCGCACAGGCAGAGGCTGGACTCTGACAGCGGCCAGCGGGGGCGGGGCGGACAGGTAGGCAACGGCGCAACGCACAGCACCACTGCCGCAGTAGCCCAAGCACGTCAAAACGAATGTACTATGTACGGGGCATGCCATCTCAACGCCATTCTTCATTCTTGGGTCGTGTCGTATCTGCCATGTTTTTTTTTGCTTCTTCTACAAGAAAAAATGTGCCCGTGGGTACGACTGTACGAGTACCGATAGCCGTTTTCTGAGTACTGTACTGAGGATTTTCAGCGCTATTGATTTTGTCGGTTTGGGCCTGATACAAGCGGTAGAGTTTTACCGTCTATGAATTCCGAGGCTGTTTTTTTTTCTAGAGCCTCGAGGCTGTTTGGTTGTGCAGCCAGGCGAAGGTTGCCTGCCAGGCAGCAGCCACCAGGCGTCCGATTTTTCAACTGCCTGTGGCCAGGATGGCTTGCCTGGCAGGCAACTACCTGGGAGGCTCGTGTGTCTCTGTTCCTCCTGGCCGGCCGATGGGGTCAGCACAGAGCAGAGCACCGTGCCACCGCCGACGCGCCCATCGACGACCATTCCGTTATTCTTCCCATTGCGTGCCGTGCAACCTTGTCGCCTTGTCTGTTGTCTTGTCTGTTAGTCTTCGCATCACTTGTCGCCTTGTCTGTTGTCGGGAAAGCCAGATGGAGATGGCCAAGCTGCTGTCGCTTTCCGTGCAACCTTGTTCCTGTTCGGGTGGGTGTGCAACGGCCAACGAGCCAGCGGGCAACAGCTTCGGCTCGGAAGGTTTGATTGGGCGATGGGTCCGTGTCTTCACCAACAACGCGCGCCTGATCATTGGTAAATCCATTTATCCATGGGAAATGGAAAGCATCAGCGACGTTTTCTATCTACAGTGTCGTTATTTTTTTAAAAAAACAAAGAAACAGAAATGCTATATGGCAACAGAGCGTTTTTTTGGGGGATTTCACATGCGATTTCTAGGGTGTCCGATGAGCACGGGGACGGCGGTGGAGGCCGTCTGATTCGTGCCCACGACACCGTCTACTCCTCGCTCACGCCCGCCGTCTTCTTCCTCGCCAGCGGCCGTCGTCTTCTTCCCCAGCTCCAGCGCGGCGGCTAGGGTTCCGGCAAGCCTCTCCCCCCTCTTTCTTCTCTAACTTCGACGGGTGTCGACGAAATATGGTCGGCAGTCTACCTAGGGGTATGCCCAAGGTAGTAGATTGTCGGCAGACAGATGTGCAAGCCACAAACAAGATGGTGACGCAAGACAGACACGAGGTTTTATCCAGGTTCGGCCGCCAAAAAGGCGTAATACCTACGTCCTGTGTCTGATTGCATTGCTGTATGTCAATGAAAGATGTTTTTTAGAGGGGTCCCCTGCCCGCCTTATATAGTCCGGGGGGCAGGGTTACAGATCTGGAAACTAATCCTAGTCAGTTACAATTAACATAGGTGACCGGATAAGGATTCCTATTCTAACCGACCAAGATCTTACTTGATCGCCAAATCTGTCTTGACTCCTTGCGCGGGACTCCGAACAGGTTGGCCGGGCCGCGCGTCGTCTTTTTGTGGACCGAACCCACTAATTCGGGCCGGCCCAATCTTAGCCGTAAGGGTATAGGGGTTAATACCCCCACAGCTAATCCCCGAGCACCATGTATTATGCTGCGACACGCCATTTTAACTTTCTCCGAATAGTAAAGCTTGAGTCCTTGACATTTCTGACCACCGTTGTCGCCGGAGAAGTAGGTTGTCCAAAGAATGTATGGTGCTCTTAAGAAAAAAGAAAAAGATTTTCATCCTGTGAAGTGTGCCCACTTGTATTTCTGAAAAGAAATGTAAGTGAATCTTGAAGCGTAGCATCCCTGATCATCAAAGGCGTAGGGGTCGAAAAACAAACACATTCACCGCAAGGTGAAGTGTGCCCACTTAGTCCCCGAGCCTGGTAGTAGGTGACGTAGGCACGTGGTGCCAGGGTCTAAAAAAATTCCCAGTTAAGTTGAGAACCCAATCGTCGTACAGGCGATACGAGATGCACCGGCAGGTGCATCGTACCGATGTAGTCCCCGGGCTTGCTGGAAGGCGAAGTATGAGCCTTGTAGCAAGGTCTAAATAAATGTCTCTCAACTGTATGTGAGTACAAATCACATGTAGTCGAGGAGAACGATCTCCGAGCAGTGGTCGGGACAGTTCCTGAGCACGATAGTAATCCGTTTAATCAGTCAAAGCATTAGGGTCGATTAAATAAACACATTCACCGCAAGGTGAAGTGTGCCCACTTAGTCCCCGAGCTTGGTAGTAGGTGACGTAGGCACGTGGTGCCAGGGTCTAAAAAGAATTTCCACTGGAGTTAAGAATCCAATCGTCGTACAGGCGATACGAGATGCACCGGCAGGTGCATCGTACCGATGTAGTCCCCGAGCTTGCTAAAAGGCGAAATATGAGCCTTGTAGCAAGGTCTAAATAAATGTCTCTCAACTATATGTGAGTACAAATGACATGTAGCCGAGGAGAGCGGTCTCCGAGCAGTGGTCAAGACAGCCCCCGAGCACATTAGCAGTCCCCGAGCACAGTAGTGGTCGTAGTAGTTCCCGAGCACGGCAGTGGTCTGGGCAGTCCCCGAGCGCGGCAGTGGTCTGTGCAGTCCCCGAGCACGGCAGTGGTCTGGACCATCCTTGAGCACAAGACATGCAGCGGAAAAACGAACGCCGCTTGTACTATTATTTGGTGTATTTATTTATCTTCTTATTTTGTCAAGTCCAAGCGTACACGTCTGGTCAAAAAAGCAGACAGGTATAGCACGTCATACTGTCTTCTTGCCCTTTCTAGCGAACAGTCGCTTGGCACCTGTAAAGAGGTGCGTCAGTGTGGGCCCTCTCACACTAGCAACGAAGAGGCGCGTACACTGGTAACGAAGGGGCGCGTTTATTGGCGTAGATCTCGAGGTTGTGAAAACAACCATCTGCGGCACGTGCACACGTCTACCAAGAATCTCGGGCGGATGAAACGATGGAACTCTTGGTTATTTATAATATAGAACTGGTAAGTTATTTTTTACCGATCCCAATTATCATTCGCCGCCGCAGCCTTCTTCTTCCTCTTGCCAAACCCTGTTCCTCCGAAATCATCACCAATCACCCCTCCACCGTATCCACCCCTTTAGCAAGGACAGATTAATGGCGAAGAGGGATGCCCAGAAGAAAACCGGAGTCATGGCGAAGGAGTGGTGGAAGTCAAGGAGCAATGAGCAGACCATCGAAGACCTCATCACCATGGGAGTGCTCCATAACAAGGCACTCACGGGATGGCACGCGCCGGAAGGAGAAAGCTACCCCGATCCACAACCAGGTGAGATTGTGGTTTTCGAGGATTTCTTCAAGCGGGGTTTTGGGGTTCCAGTGCACCATTTCCTTTATGAGCTCTGTTTGTATTACGAGATTGGGATTTGCAAACTGCATCCCAACTCGATTCTTCTTGTCTCCACCTTCGTCCATCTTTGCGAAGCATATAGTGGCTTTCAGCCCCATTTCGACCTCTTTCGCCATCTATTCTGTCTGCGGAAGAAAGGAAGTGGCGGCTCGAAGATAGCCGGAGGCGTATACCTTAATCTGCGTGACAAAATGAAGGCCCAGTACTTGCACTGCCCTTGGAACACGTCGCTGGACGACTGGTACAAGAAGTTGTTCTACATCCGCGAAGAGCCGAACATGATCACCCTGTGCGACATGGGGTTCATTCCGAAGAAGAAGAACAACTGGTCGGAGAAGCCCGAGCACTTGGAACAGATCGTAGAACTGCTTGGGATGATCCCGTGGGGGAAATTGGATGGTCCAAGCGTGGTCAGGAACTTCATCAGCTGAAGGATCCAGCCCTGCCAGAGGAGGGTACATCCGGGCTACGAATACCAGGGTAGCGCAGATCCAACGAGGACCAGGAAAGAGGCGCTTGACAAGATAGAAATCAAAGCCAGGATTGGAGAGCTATTCAACTTAGCTGATCCGAATTATGTCAGGTTAAGCGACATCGAGCACGCCTTCAAGCTGGCCCGACCTCCCCCAAAGGTAAATTATGCTGCCTTGTACCTGTAGAGTTATGTTGTAACAAAAATTGACTATATTGTTGCCTTTATGTTTCCCAGAGTAATGGTCGTGACAGGGCAGCAGTGTTCGTGTCTCCACCCCCTGGTGTGGATTGGCCGCAAGTTGCCGGCCCAACCGCCCAGACCAGTGCTAGGGCCGAAGACGTCGACTGGGCCGTACTCGGGGTTGGGGAGGAGGCAACGGCCAGGGCTGCTGGCAAGCGGCCAGCGACCAACAAACATCGTTAGGCCATCTTCCCACTGTCAGATGATGAAATAGAGGATGCAGACATCTTCCGACTCATCCCTCAAAAGAGGAGGAGACAACTGGAGTCGACGGAGTAGGGTGGCTCCTCCGTGCCAGTGGGGATCGCATCACCGACCACTACAACGCAGAGGACAAGCAGCAAAGGGGTCGAGCACCAAGCCCCGGCGCCGGTACTGGTCATGGAAAAAGACCCGGTGGCACCCGCCGAGCACGTGGAGCAAGCACGGTCGAAGAGACACTCCTTCGCCACGTCATTCCGTGCTTTCAAGCTGTAAGTACTTGCAACCTTGATGTAAGCTTACAATTTGTATTGGATACTGTTGTCTTTTGAACTTATCTCTGATATATTAGGTCGGCATCCACCGAAAATCCCGATCAGCTAGCCGGGTGCGGCATGGCTTCGCCAGCAATGGCGGAGAGAACTGCCCAGCAGCTGGCTATGGAGGAACCTGTAGAAGAAAATCCACCGGAACCTTAGCAGATGAGCGGACAGACGACAGTCCCTGAGCAGCTAGTCGAGAAGAGAGCTGAGCCAAGTACAAGGGCTCCAAGCACTAACCCTGCTGAGGGGGATACTTCGCGCCAAGGGAATCAGACCAAGCTGAGGAGCAGCAGCCGGAGGTGGCCCAGAGCACGCTTGTCGATGCTACGGCTCATGGGAAAGCCATAGTGGTCATAGAGACTACCAACTCCAGACAAGCGCCGCTACCCAAACAAGAGGCCGAAGAGGACGAAGTAGAAGAGGTCCTGGGCCGTCCCCAAGACAAGCGACAACATGTATATGTGTCGTGCTGGCGGAACGACTAGTGGGTTATGCATGAGGAAATCCCAGAGGTCGAAGAGACCATGAAAGTTGAACGAGCGGCAAAACGTCTAGTAACAGAAGTCCAGGTATGTTTGGCTTGACCACTTGATCCTGCTATCCAGTTGAATTGTCTGACTTAGCTTTTTTTTTGCATGTAGGGCTTGATGAAGACCGCAAGGTACCGGAAAAAGTGCTTCGACCAGATCGAGGGAATCACAGCAAGCAATAGAGAACTGGCGGCCGAGGTGGAACGCTTGCGCCACCAACTTGAAGCCATCGACCAGGAGAGGATGGAGCAAGAGGCACAGAACCAGAACTTGGTCGTCCAGCTCAGTAACAAAGAGCAGGAAAAACAAGTAAGTTGTCATTTTATCACAACAAATGCATGACACGTGTTGTTGCATAGTTGGTAGTAACGGCTGTAGTGCAGGCTTAGAAGCTGAAGTAGTTCGTCTCCAAGAGGAGAATAGCCGTGTGGCCATAGAGTGTGGTCGCCTGAAGGAAGACAGCAAGAGACTGGCACATGACCAGTCGTAACTCCAGGACCGCACAACCAAGATGAAGGAGGAACTGAAAAGTAAGTGTTCCAGACCACCTTGCTCACTCTGTTGCCCGCCTTATCATGTCTTGGCGTAACATTTTAATGTCTTGTGCGTGTTACAGTTTTAAAAGTCAATGCCAAGATGCATCTGGAAGCCGTGATGAAAGATCGTGACGGCTGGAAGGTGCGATGCTTAGAGATCACCGAGGATCAGGACACATGGAAGAACCGGTGCCAGGAGGTGGCAACTGGCATTTTGCCCATCCTCGACCTTATCGACCCAGCGCTTACAGAGGAAGTGCCAAGGACGTCGCAGCTCAGACTGGTCGAGAGATGCCGAAAGGCATGAGGATGGTTCCAAGAGTTTGTGAAGGAGGTGGGTGAGTACACAGGTGCACATGTGCTAAGCATGGTGCGTGCCCACTACCCCCTGATCGATCTCAAGCGCCTGGAGGCTGGGTACCCGAAGGAGGTAGACCCAGACAAGGCTGAGAAGCTTCGGATGACCCAGCTGGACTTGTCATCAAAGATAATTGGCGACATTAACCTGTGTGGAGGTGGGACAGCACCTGTACAGGGTATGCCATCGACAAGTCAGCTGGAAACGCCATCAGTTGCGAGCCAACCGACAAAACCTACGGTCTCGACCAGCCAGACATCGGCGAAGCCATCCCCTTCAGCTCGACCAGTACAAGAGTCCCCGAGACTCGAGTAGGATATCGGAAGCAGCGAGCAGCGGGTGCCGCGTGTCCCGACCAGCCAATAGAATAGGCTAGAGCTATAGAAGAAGGACGTAGTTGTGTTATTGTAAACTTGGGCCTCTTCAGGCAAGCTTGTAATAACGTAACTGTATATCATCATAAGCTTGTTTGCGTTGTGTAAAACATATTTAAGCTTGAAACTCATTTTGGTGTAACTAAGTGAGAACATATTAACGTTCTGTTTAGTTGTACCATTTTACTCGACACGTCATCCCAAAAAGTTTGTGCGGCCCTAGTTTGCCATGTGGTCAGAGTGTGAGGTGTGTGACCCGTGCACACGTAGACACGGACAAGTCAAACCAGGGGGGACCTGCCGATCACCCGTAGCGTAGAGAGCAGATCCCATACACGCGTTGGGAGGAACCAAAGACAGGGCCTGCTCCAAAAACCGTAGAAGGAATGGTGGTCAGCTTTTACTGGCTAAGTTGGAATAACCATAAAATTCGAAGTGACACATTAGAGTGGTCGGAGGAATCATAATAGCTTTATTGAAGTAAATCGAAAGTACAAGAGGAGTACATATCTCAGTAGTTAAGCATAGAAACGTCTAAGCTTGTCGATATGCCATGAATTTGGTACGTCCGTACCGTCCAGGTGAGCTAACCTGTAAGACGTTGGTCGTGTGACTTCCTTGATCATGAAGGGCCCCTCCCATGGGGTTGCGAGTTTATGGACACCAGCCTGATTCGTCTTCCACTTTAAGACCAGGTCCTCGACCACGAAGAACCGCTCTTTAACATTCTTGTTGTAGTACCTGCGCAAAACAGCAAGGTATTTGACTGTACGCACACAAGAATCGAGCTGCTTCTCTTCTACACTATTCACTTCTAGCTCCCGTACTTCATTGACCTTGCCTTCGTTGAAGTTCTCTACCCGTGCTGATTTAAAAGCTATATTTGCTGGGAGGACTGCCTCAGCGCCGTAAACCATAAAGTATGGTGAGACGCCAGTGTTACGACTGGGCTGAGTTCTGAGGCCCCAGACCACGGCTGGCAACTCTTTGAGCCATCTTCCAGGAGCTTTGTCATTTTCCCTGTACATCCTCTTCTTCAATGCGTCCAAGATCATGTCATTTGCCCGCTCGACTTGTCCATTAGCTCTAGGGTGCGCCACCGAGACGTATTTTACTACTATGCTCCTTTCATCGCAGAAGTCCCAAAAAGCGTTCCCGGTGAACTGAGTACCCAGATCAGTGATGATGCTGTTGGGTATGCCGAAATGGTGGATGACCTGGTCGAGGAACGTGACAGCCTTGTCTGAGGATGCCTGTACCAGAGGCATGTATTCTATCCACTTAGAAAATTTGTCGATCAGCAGAAAGACGCATGTAAATTTCCTAGGAGACGGTTTGAAGGGCATGATCATATCCAGTCCCCAACATGCGAAGGGCCAAGAGGCTAGTATTGTCTAGATCTCATGTGCTGGTACATGGATTCTCTTAGCGAAGAACTGACAACCCTCACAGTGGTGGACTAGCTTCTCTGCGTTGGCTACTGCTGACGGCCAATAGAACCCTGCTCGGAAAGCCTTACCGACCAGCGTTCTTGAGGTCGCATGGTTGCCGCAAGAGCCAGAGTGGATTTGGTCCAGGAGATGTTCACCATCCTCTTGGGTTATACACTTCATCAAGATTTCCTCCTTTACGTTCTTGCACCATAACTTGCCATCGACGAGCAGGTACTACTTACTGCGACGCATCAGGAGCTTGTTTTCTGTCCGATCAGTGTAACCGCTGTCATCTGTTAGGTACCTAATGAAAGGTATTCTCTAGTCGGGCTTATGAGTGGTCAGAGGTGGCTTGGTGGTGCTCGACGCCGGAACCGTAGCCACCAATTGCTAGTCTGGAGGCTTGTCTACCGTGGAATCTTCCTCTTTGATGGAAGGCGTGAGCAGGTCTTGGACAAATACGCCATGTGGGACTTTGGCTCGGGATGATCCTAACTTTGACAGCGCATCCGCTGCTTGATTTTTGTCCCGGACCACGTGTATGTACTCGATGCCATAGAACCTGTCTTCCAGCTTTTTGATCGATTTGCAGTATGTATCCATCTTTTCGCTGGTCGTGTCCCAGTCCTCGATTGCCAGTGATGAAAGCCTCGATTGCCTTGTTGTCGGAGATTGATGGGACCTTGATGCGCATCTCCGAGAAACGCCGGACGTACTCGCACAGTGGCTCATCTTTTCGATCTCAAATTCATTGCAGATCATATTTGTTGTCGGGTTGCTCGCAAGTAGCAATGAAGTTGTCGATGAAGGCTTGCTTGAGCTCTTGCCAAGAATCAAAGTAGTTCACCGGCAAGCTGACCAGCCATTGGTGACCTGCATGGCCAACAACGACTGGGAAGTAGTTAGACATGATGTGCTCGTCAGCCATGGCTGATCTGCATGCAGTTTCGTAGAGCATGACCCATAATTTGGGGTTCTCCTTACCGTCGTACTTCTGAAGTTTCTCGAGCTTGAAGTTCTTGGGCCATATGACTTGGTGAAGGTATGGAGTAAACTGCTTCAAACCTGGCAGGCCGTGGACAGTGTCATATTCCATACGGTGATAGCTTTCGTGGGATGCACGATCGTTGGCTCTCTGGTTGATGCGAGCGCGCAGATCACGTCCTCCGAGGTAATAGCGGAGATCGTTATTGCCATCGCGGCGATCTCGGTTGCCATCTAGATTAGCCCTACGACCGTGGTTATCGCGGTGGTTGTCGTGGTTGTCTCGGCGGTTATCGTCCCGGACGTCGTGGCGGTTGCCATCCTGACGGCGGTTGTCATCCCGACCACCATCATGGCCACCATTTTCGCCTTGACGGTTGTCTGATGGGTCGTTGTTGCGCGAGCCATGTTGGTTGAGTGGCTGTGAGCGACTTGAGTATTGGTGGCTATGGCTTGACTCGACTGAGACGGATGGAGCCTGGTGAAAGGTCCTAATAGCTAGAGGGGGGTGAATAGCCTAATAAAAATTTCTACAACAAGACTTAACCAAATGGTTAGATAGTTATGAGGCGAAGCAAGTATTACGCTAGCCTACTCAAAATGCAAGCCACCTACCACAATTCTAGTTTAGATAGTGTCAATTCACACAAAAGCAATGACACTATCCTATGTTAGTGTGCTCTCAAAGGCTAACTAAAGAGTCACACCAACCAAGCATGCAAGCTCTCACAACTAGCTACACTAAAGAGCTTGTCAACTAGTTTGCGGTAAAGTAAAGAGAGTGATCAAGAGGGTTATACTGCCATGTAGATGAATGAACCAATCAATCACGAGGATGAATAACAATAATGACCAATCACCTCGGAATCAATGATGAACACAATGATTTTTACCGAGGTTCACTTGCTTGCCGGCAAGCTAGTCCTCGTTGTGGCGATTCACTCACTTGGAGGTTCACGCGCTAATTGGCTTCACACGCCAAACCCTCAATAGGGTGCCACACAACCAACACAAGATGAGGATCACACAAGCCACGAGCAATCCACTAGAGTACCTTTTGGCGCTCCGCCGGGGAAAGGTCAAGAACCCCTCACAATCACTACGATCGGAGCCGGAGACAATCACCACCCTCCGCTCAACGATCCTTACTGCTCCAAGCCATCTAGGTGGCGGCAACCACCAAGAGTAACAAGCGAAATTCGTAGCGAAACACGAACACCAAGTGTCTCTAGATGCAATCACTCAAGCAATGCACTTGGATCACTCCCAATCTCACTAAGATGATGAATCAATGATGGAAATGAGTGGGAGGGCTTTGGCTAAGCTTACAAGGTTGCTATATCAATGAAAATGTACAAGAGAGTGAGCTTGAGCCAGCCATGGGGCTTAAATAGAAGCCCCCACGAAATAGAGCCGTTGTACCCCTTCACAGGGCACAGCACGGGGTGACCGGACGCTGCGGTCCGATCGATCGGACACTATCCCTCAGCGTTCGGTCACGTGATTCACGCCACGTGTCCTTTGCTTCAAATACTATTCATCAGATTTCAACGGTCGTCTGCTGACCGGACGCTCTGGTAAAACTGACCGGACACTGAACCACCAGCATCCGGTCGTTTACAGTAAGGGTCCAAATCCGGTTTTCTTTGATCGAACGCGTCCGGTCCACCTTGACCGGACACAGACCAGCGTCCGGTGCTAAACCCTAGTCACTGTGTCGCCATGTCAGTTTGACCGGATGCAGAAACCAGCGTCCAGTGCATCTCAGGTCCAGCGTCCGGTGTTTTCAGACCCAGCGTCCGGTCAGTTGACCGACGCCAGCGTCTTTGCGATCAACTCATTTTCACTTCTAACTTTTTCACCCTTGCTCCAATGTGCTAACCACAAGAATTTGCATCCGACGCAATAGAAAATAGGCATTCCATTTTCCCAAAAGCGCCGAATCCGAGAGGGACCCAAACCCATCTCAACCCTGCAAACACCACCTCCTTTGTAAATGTGCCAACACCACCAAGTATATCACCTTGTGCACATGTGTTAGCGTATTTTCACAAATATTTTCAAGGGTGTTAGCACTCCACTAGATCCTAAATGCATATGCAATGAGTTAGAGCATCTAGTGGCACTTTGATAACCGCATTTCGATACGAGTTTCACCCCTCTTAATAGTATGGCTATCAAACCTAAATGTGATCACACTCTCTAAGTGTCTTGATCACCAAAACAAAATAGCTCCTATGGTTTATACCTTTGCCTTGAGTTTTTTGTTTTTCTCTTTCTTCATTTCAAGTTTAAGCCCTTGATCATCGCCATGCCATCACCATTGTCATGCTATGATCTTCATTAGCTTCTCTACTTGAAGTGTGCTACCTATGTCATGATCACTTGATAAACTAGGTTAGCACTTAGGGTTTCATCAATTCACCAAAACCAAACTAGAGCTTTCACCTAGGCTTGATTTACAATCTCTGCGGTCTAGGCCATAGCAGCCGTTAGATAGGCTTGTATTTCGTCGCGCACTGCTTGGGTTTCTGGGGTATTGGGTAGCCGTTGCATCGTCGCCATAGCAACGGCTACGTTGGCGCTTGGAGTCCTGAAGACCTGTTTGTCCCTTACCCTGTCGAGAGCATTGTTGAGGTCGCATGGCTGGACCCTTATGCGTCGTGCCTCCTCTTCTGCTTCAGCTTCGATTTGCCGGTGATTAAACCGATCAATATTGCGTGCCTCGCGTGCAATCCTTTCTTGTTCTGTTTCGCCAACTGCTGGCGGTTCATCATTGCTGACAACATTGATTAAATCCCCTCGCCTTGGCGGGAAAGACGGGAATTGTGGGAACCCTGGGGCGTGGTCTGGGATATCCAGATCGTATTCGACGCCTTCATCGTCGTGATGCTGGAGCTCGGTGTGGACGAAGGCATTAGATGCGATGCCAGACGAGGAGCTGGAGTCACCCTCTTGGACCGTGTGGACGAATCCTTCTTGATAATCCTCAATCCGGATCATGTTGACGAAGTTGCTTGGCCTCGGCCGAGGCTGATGTACAAAACACAGATTCGAGCAGCGTTGTATGTCATACACGTAGTTGGAGGTAGCGTTTCATAGGCCGTAGGGCTAGGCCTGGTAGTTCTCCGTCGAGGCTTCGTACTCGGAGAGCCGGAGACCCATCGTAGAGGCTGGCCAACGACGAGCGGAGCGCCCTTCAGGAGTAGATATGACCACGAGATCTGTACCAAGTCGTGCAGGATGACTGGCCTGAACTGGTCGGGTAGATCTGTTGTGGGGAGCGGTTACCTGCTCATTAGGTTGACTTTGAATTGTACTTACCAGAGCTAGGGTTTCAGCGAGTTTGGTGCCGACCCGATCGATGGAGTCGAGCAGGTCAGTGTTGTCGATCTGCTTCCCTTTGTAGTGGGAAAGCAGACGACGGGTTGTCGGCGTGGCTGAAAATGACGCAGGTGTGGTCGGAGCCAGATGTACCGTGGTCGGAGTCGTAGCCGATGTAGGTGGAGCAGTGGTCGACGCAGATTGAATCCGCGCTTCTTCCGTGGTCATGGCGATGAAGTCGTCGGAGCCGGTGGTCTAGGTGATCTGGCCGACGGTGAACGTGAGGCCGTTCGGTGTAGCCACGGAGCCAGAGATGATGACCATCTTGTTTGCTTGGAGAGCAGTACGCACACCCCCTACCTGGCGGCCACTATCGACGAAATATGGTCGGCAGTCGACCTAGGGGTATGTCCAAGGTAGTAGATTGTCAGCAGACAGATGCGCAAGCCACAAACAAGACGGTGACGCAAGACAGACACGAGGTTTTATCCAGGTTCGGCCGCCAAAAAGGCGTAATACCTACGTTCTGCGTCTGATTGTATTGTTGTATGTCAATGAGAGATGTTTTTAGAGGGGTCCCCTACCCGCCTTATATAGTCCGGGGGGCAGGGTTACAGATCTGGAAACTAATCCTAGTCAGTTACAATTGCCATAGGTGACCGGATAAGGATTCCTATTATAACCGACCAAGATCTTGCTTGATCGCCAAATCTGTCTTGACTCCTTGCGCGGGACTCCGAACAGGTTGGCCGGGCCGCGCGTCGTCTTTTGGTGGACCGAACCCACTGATCCGGGCCGGCCCAATCTTAGCCGTAAGGGTATAGGGATTAATACCCCCACAACGGGTATAGAAGGGGCCGGCCAAGGGAGGTAGAGGTAGGCCATGTGGTGGGGATGGTGGCCGGACGGTTTAGGGGCCCTGGCCATGGTGGAGGCGACCAGGCCAGGGAGGGGCGGGGGCGTCACTGCATCATTGGTGAGGATGGCTATGGCGGAGCTCTGGCGAGGGGGGCGGTGGTTGGCAGCGGGGGGAGGACGAGCAGGAACGGCGGCGGGCGGCTGGAGAAGGAAGAAGAACAATGGCAAATAAATCATGTGTGGGGTGGAGGTCAAAACACGCGAATGATAGATAGACAGACAAACTCCAAAGAAAACATGAGTGTGATAGAGTTTGTGAAATATGATGGCGGAATGGCACCGCGTGAACTAGTCGAGTGGCTCGATGTGGGTTGACAGGAGCTAATGCTTATAATAAATTACTAAAAACAAACATGAACATTGTTTCCACTGTGCACGAAAAGAAATTGAGACGGCCCACAGTACATGAAGCCAGACATGACACGCCAATTAGGAAGGACGCGCATTCATTAAGCTGATCATCTCCGATGTTATGGACCACGGCAGCATCTAGCCAAGATCTTTTCAGGCCCATGTGTCCTAGAGCGGATCTAGCAGTGGGGCGGAATGAACTCGAGCCGTCCACCCATTGCAACCTGTTGAAGTTTCTCTTTGAGCCTATGCTCAATTTTAAACGTAGTATACAAGATATGAAGACCTTCATTTTAGACCATATAGGCCCCGTTCGGCTGGTACAATTTTGGTTAAAATTAACTGAAAAATATTGTTCTGACTGAATTGGTGTGAGAGAAAAATACTGTTCCGGTTGAAAAAAGAAACCGAATAAACCGAATATGGAGTAAGCCGAACAAGACCACAAGAGAGGAGGGGCTGGAACTAGAAGTTGAGAGCCTGCTTTATTTTTAAGGGCCTGTTCGATTAGTGACCTGGCAAACAGCGCCCCCGTGAAGAATTGATTTCACCTGCCGAACGATTGAAAATCGACGTTTAGGACCGCTGTTTGGCCCTGTAACTAATCAGGCTTTAAATGCCCTTTCGTCCCCCAAAAAAAATATTATTCAAACGTTTTTCAACTTTGATAGAAACATATATAAGAAAAATATTAATATTTATGGTCCATAATTAGTATCATTAGATACATCGTTAGATATATTCTCATAAAAAACGTATTTGGGGATATAAATTTTGCGAATTTTTTTTTACAAACCTAGTCAAATTGAGGGATTTTATAGTGATATTTTTTTAGAAAAAAGAACGGAGGGAGTAGAACGGTAGAAGAGAGGAAGTGTTAGAAAGTTGGAGCCTTGGAGGTCGAGGATGAACCGATGAATTCCGTCCTCCTGTCTTGCCTGCAGCCGTCCCCATCGCTCCCTTTGGAGATACGCCAAAAAGGGCTGGGGAACGCATCGCCTCCCTGGTCTCCCTCTGCCCCTCTCTTCCGCACACGGAAAAGGGACGCCGGAGCCGGACGCCTCTGTGACGAACAATGGAGAAGGCGCGTCGCCACCCTTCCGCGCGTTGCATTCGACGTTGCCCAAAGTCCGACATGACGAGTGGGGGCTGACGTGCCCCCGCGATAAGCAGCCATGGAAAAGTGACTCGCTCGGTCTAATTCGGCGGGCGTTTTGCAATAATTCCACAGCTGCTGTTGTCCACGCAAAGAGCGAGAATCGATGACGCACATCCCAAATCCAGGGACAGTTCGCCAGTGGCCTTGCTTGTTACTGTATACTAGTAGGCTTTGTTTGACGCATGAGACAGACAGAAAGCCGTCCGCAACCGAATCCGCCATTTAATTTTTCTGGAGATTTTTATTATCGCCAATACACGAGCCATCAGATCAGATGGTTCACCAAACTATGCAATTAGTGAGTGTTTGGTTCCTCGTACTAAATTTTAGTCGCTGTCTCATCGGATGTTTGACATATGCATGGAATATTAAATATAGACTAATTACGAAACTAATTACACAGTTTACGACTAATTTGCGAGACAAATCTTTTAAGCCTAATTAGTCCATGATTTGACAACGCAGTGCTACAGTAAAACATGTGCTAATGACGGGTTAATTAGACTTAAAAAATCGTCTCGTGGAGTATCGACGAATTATGTAATTTGTTTTTTTATTATTATCCGAACACACCATGCGATACCATCGTTTAATACCTCCTAAATTTTAGTCACTGGATCCAAATACCCCCTTAGTTTAGGTAATTCTCAGTTCAAGGGGAGACCAACCCCACAATCCATCATCATCAACCCCACAATCCATCATCATATTGCTACCATTAATCTAGCTGACAACACTACAATCAACGAGAACAAGCAACTGTCAGCATGTAGAACCTAACACCATGCATAAGGGTCCAGGTATAGACCTTGTTTGCAGCCTGTTCGGGAGACCGTAAACGATCGTAGATTATTTACTGCTGGCTGGTTTGGTGTGAGAGAAAAACACTGTTCCCGGCTGGAAATTTACGATCGTTTACGAGCAAGCGAACATGCTGACCACATCATAAAAGTCAAGATACTAAACAGTTCTCACTGTCTTTTCTTTTCCAAATTCATCAATGGCCCACACATCATTAAAAAGATTATTGACGCGCAGCATGATCCCTCTTCGATCTACGTCACTTTGGTTCCACTGTGGTATGTTGTCTTGTGTCGAAGTGGGAATGAAGTCACCTTTTCGATATAAACAATAATAGCAGCATCACACAAAGACAAGGCATTTCCAAGATATTTATTTATTGCCAAATGGCAAGTCATAGTTACTGTATAATGCATGACTGATGATAGTGAGGAAAAAAACACAATCCGATATGTATCATGAAGCATTTGGGTACCATCCAACAATCCCATGATGGCCCGTGAATGGGTAGATCAATAATCCATATTCCATCAACTGGTTCACAATAACATTTGCTAACACTGATCTCACCAACACCGAGTAAAATTAACAAAAACTAGATCGACACATAAGAAGGCAATTGGGCTACAAAAAGCTGAACATCGAGCTGAAGCTGTAGCACCAGATATATGATCGATCACACCTGCTTACAAGTACTAGCGAACGAAGTCCAGTGTGAATGCATGTTCTTTTACTATAGCAACAATGTTATGTGTGCGCCAACAGCCAATTTTTGTTCCCGGAAATGGCAGTAATCTGGTTCTGGTTGCTCAAAGGATATGCTACGCCTCAATTGTCACCTGCACACAGAAAAATTGATAACGAACATTCAGGGAATTTCTCAGCATGTAAATAATACCAAAACAACTGAACATTGCAAAGAGGAAACAGATTCAGCTACTGTAAAGATGTTAGATTTTAAGGGGGGGGGGGGGGGGGGGGGGGGGAAAGGGTCAGTGAAAGAGCTGATTATTGACTAGTTGAATTCAGCTACTGTAAGATGTAAGCGCCCTCTTCGATAAGTGGCTCCTCCAACGTATGCCAAGAACAATCAGAAGTCCGTCCGTCCCCAAGCGGCCGGCCAAGCCCAGGACCACGCGGCGGTGCTGCCGGCTGCTCAACAGCTGAAGTGCGTCCGGCAAGTTCGGCCGTCACCATCCTGTCGGTCGTAGAGTGCGCGTCGCCGTCGCGCTTGTGAGTCCGTGACCCAACGCCGTAGGAAAGCACGCGGCTCACACGGTCGTAGTACATCCCGATCCCCATGTCCGGCGGTCGGCGCTCCCCACCTCAACTCCTCAAGTCACTGAGATTTAGGCCGTCACCTATGAGGCTATGACCTATCCTTCACCCAACCTCAACCTGCACTGCAGGTATCCCGGTTGATGTTCATGTTTTCTAGAACGCAACCCTCGTCAATCAGCATCGATCAGGGCGTCGCTGTAGCAACAGCTCGATCGGCTGCGGGCCTTTGGCGACTGGCGAGTAGCTGCATGCGTCGGCCATCAGTGCACCACCACCTCCAGGCTCCAACTCCCTCCGGCCTGTGCAGCTGTTCTCCACTTCTCCTGCCCCCCAAAGAATTGAAACCACACCGTCTCTCTTAAATCTGTCGAGCCCAGGAGTACGAATCGCGGCCCCTTCCTCAAGCGGATGGGTAGGGTCCCCGCTTCAGAATTCCCATTGAAATCTCTTGTTTTGAGGAGCCCAAATCCCAGGAATAGAGAGAACGACAGTAGGTATGTTCATAACATCGATCTAAGTAAATGAACTCACTTGGTGTTGATGTAGAGCAAGGCGAGGATGATGCTCATAAGGCAGGCTAATGCAGCCCCGAGCGTCATATCGGCGAGGAGCCTGATGGTGGCCGTGGCGGGGGCCGGGACAGGCCCGTTGCCAGCGACAGCACCTCCGCCGCCGTTGCCCACGTGCGCATAGACGAGGGTGATGCCCAGAAAGAAGGTGACGGAGGCAACGCAGGGCAAAGCACGGGCAGCACTGGTCCCGAGCGCACGAGCTGCGTGGTCAGCTGCCGCTGCGGGCTGCTGGACGAACAGGACGAACTGGAGGACGCCAACCTGCAGGCACAACAAGAAGAAGGCGAGCTCCGAGACGCGCCGACGGCGTGGTGCGTGTGGCGGCTGTAGAGTGTAGATGACCGCCGCGGCGATGAGGACGGCATCCATCCCGGCCAGCGCCAGGATGGCCGCCTTCAGAACGCTGTCGTCGAAGAGGGGAGGCGGAGCGGACGGGGATGCCGTGGTAGTGGTGCCCGCACTAGTAGTACCCCGCTGGTCGATGCAGGACGGAACTTGGAGAGCCATGACCGACACGAGCAGGGCGAAGCAGGCGATGTTCGGAGCTGTGGCCGCCATGGGTGGGGGGCGTGGTTTCTTGTTCTCGTGGATTCGTGAATCGCGCTGGTCTGAGGCTCTAAGCGAGGGGAATGAGGCAGTGGGAACTTGGACGGGGGAAATGCCTCCGGGCTTCCGACAGTCAATTTATAGTGAACTCTGACGTAAGGAGGATTGAACTTTGGAGAGGTAGCATGGAGAAGTTTGGTGGTTGGATAAGCTCGTCAGTTTTACCGGTCTCTTCAAGGTGTAGTTTGCATTAGCATAAACACATTTTCTCCGGAACTTGGTCAAAGGAGAATATTTGAGCTATGGACAGAAATAGAAGCCAAAATTTTATTGTGTATCAGTGTCACTGACTCACTGTCCAGAAGCACGCGTCAAATTGTGCTCTCTAGGTGTTTGGTTCTTTAGTCGCTTATAAAATTTATGTCACATCAAATGTTTAGATATTAATAAGAAGCATTAAATATAGATTAATTATAAAATCAATTACATAGATGGAGACTAATTTACGAGACGATTTTTTAAGTCTAATTAATCTATCATTAGCACATGTTTACTGTAGCAAAAATGAAAATATAAAAACAAAAATGAAAAGAATAATAAAAACAAATAAAACAAAAACAAAAATAAAAATAAAAAATAAATGAAGCTAAAAAATAAAAAGAAAAACGAAAATAAAAAGAAAAAAGTAAAGGAAGATAAAAAATAGACAACATTAATCAAATAAAAAACATAAAGAAAAGAAACACGGAATAAAAAATATAAAAACAAAAAGAGAAAAAAGAGAAAAGAAAATCATAGAAAAAAGGGAAGAAAAGAAAAGAAAAGTGAAGAAATAAGGAAAAAGGAAAGATAAAGGGAAACTAACGTAGCTGGCTAAACGTAAGTAACCGTACGTCGCTTCTATCCCTGTGCTGACTCCTGCACGCTATGAACCCATGGTTTCCCACGCGACTAGTTTCCAGCGCAGACTGTTCGGCATGAGGATAGGGCCTGGCCGTTTGGACCCAATGAATCCCTGGCATAGTCAGCCTAAGAAACATCGAACTTGTTTAGTTCGTGAATTCAAAACACACTAGATAATGTAGCACTATAAAAAAAATTTCTATTACGATTGGCCTAAAATAAGAGACATATGTGGCGAGTGGCGACGTGACATCGATATTGCAAGACTTAAGGACGTCTAGTGAACTGTCCTAGGACACATGTCTCGCCCTCCTGGTACCATATTTTTGCATTTGCAACTTCTCATCATTCGAACTTTCGATATTGAATTTAAATTCTTCAAAGCATTAAATGGAAATAGACAATTGTTAAGTAGAAAACCAAATTCCAGTTAGGAGGAATTAATAATTCAACAGCACATCCTTCTCGTGAGGAGCCCGAAATTAGGTGAGATGAGTGCTCAATATAAGGTTTCTTTGGGTTTTTCCTTTGCATCGGTGGAGACTGAGGCTGACGATTAGACTCTGATGATGGAGCATCACACAGGATTGGGTGGCAGAGCACATGTTTTATGACGCCTAGGTTTTCGACACATGTTGCAAGAAACAGTTAAAAGAGAGAATATCCAGCTACTTCAATACACGGGTTTCACCGGCCGCGCCTAGCAAAGTAGCAAGTGGTGTGGGAACTACACAAATTGTCAATATCTACAAAAATTTCTCGAAAGCACTAGATGTCACAATAAATATCTCAAATATGATTGAGTCACCGATGTTTTCTGAACCAATGATCTTTAAAAGAAAAGAATTATTGTAATCTATTATAAATAAGGGTACTTAAGTAATTGTCACTTATATTATCTTTGTTCTTTGAACGTCGTCCTCTTTGGTCCGCCAGTTGTTGGCCGCCGGTCTGCAAGGGCTCATCGCCTTGCTTCTAATCACTGCCGCCGCTGCAGGGTCCAGGGCTCACCACTACCCTTCCAACAAAGTGAAACAGAGGAGTTCCCCGTAGTCTAGCAGCAACTCTCCATGGCCTCTCACACACCCGACGTCCTCCAGCTGCAGCTCCAGAAGCCTGGGCATCGCCCATGCACAAGTCAGAAGCCTGGCCATCGCCTGGCCAAGTATGGCTTCAGGGAAGCAATTGTCTGGACCAGCGATCGAGGTGCCTCTCGTCCTCATCGCCACTGGAGATCGATGGTCGCCGGTCGGGACGGGATTCGGCATCACGGCACCGGCCATCTGGTCATCGCCGGTCGGGCCGGTTATACGTGTGACAAGTTCTACCGAATGAAAATACCATTATACCCTTTTAATAAATGTGAAGATCAGTTCCTAGCCCACTAAATTTAAGTTGCGGCACACGACTTAAGTTCCTTTTATTAGGTTCCTCTATATTTTTAACCATTAGATCTAAACGAATGAAAGGCTCACATTATTTACAAGCACCGTAAAATTTCTCCTTATTTTGAGGCATTACAAGTGTGTATGGATAAATTTGAAGATTAGATGATGTAAATAGGCTACCTCTTTAAGCTAACGCATGGCTCTCGGTACCCAATAAGTAGTCGAGGAGCCCATTGTCTTGTTTGGAATGGTCCAGAGAGACTTCAAACGAAGACCCTAAGTTAGGGGCAAAATCGGCCGCATGACATCAGAATATCAGATATATTATCAGGCTTCCATGTTCTAACATTTTATTTGACAGGAAGTGCACTACTAATTTCAGTTCACTTTGCTGAACAAGACCCTGCACGCACCCCTTGTCCCAATTAACGCATTACGCTTGCCGTGCCACTGTCAAAATTGTTGGGAAAATTAAACCCATCGAATGATTCATTTGATTCTGATCTTACACGCGTAAGTTGCACTAGTGAATTCTGTCTGATCTATCGGCGCAAGAATGCAACGTAGCAGCCGAAGAAACCGAGGCCATGTTCACCTGGAAATAGGAATCCGCAGACATCGACATCGTCGCTCAGTCGTCGCTCAGACAACTACAAGTCGAGTACTCCAAAGGTGGATCGTTGTGTATTCCATTAATAAAAAGTATATGTTGCAAGAGCAAGACTATAGCTAGCGACAATCTGCACAGACAGGCCACAGGTCCTGAAAAAGATCGAGGTCAATTTTTAGCTTTTTCTTCCAATCGTGTGTGTTTTGCACTAGCACGAATGTACTAGTAGTAGCAGCAGTCCGGCCTGATCAGTTCGCTCGTCCTTTGTCGGTCCTGTGGAGAAACCACCATCGCCACGGCGGGCCATCTCCACCCCCCTGCTGAGCAAAACGGAACTCCCTTTTGTTTTGCAGAAAAGCCAGGAGGAGGCCGGCCCGGCCGGTCACTTGTGTTGGCAGTGGTGGATTCCACTTCCTCCGGCGCGGCACGGCTAGTCGTAGAAGCTAGCGTATCCCCGGAGGAGACTGTCGTCGTCTTCTCATTTATTTGCTAGCTTTTGCGTTGGTTTCGTCGACGTCGCACCGAGTGCGCGATGTGTAATAATGGAGAGCAAAAAGAAGCTGCTGCCGTCGACGACTCGGCGGTTCGTCGGATCGCGCGGGCGCTATACGTGATTCTCACAGGAATAAGCTGAGCGACGAGTCGCCAGTGTGACGTCTGGTCCGCCGCGGCGGCGCTACGAGCGAGAATGTTGTTGCTCAGTTTGGTCAATATATTACTTCCACAGTCAGCTGCAGATGATGCACCTTCATTCACACGATGATTTAGCTGACCCCAATAAAAAATATGGCATCATTGTTGTCCAGATGCATAATTTAGTCCCTGCTCTACTTCCATCAAACATGAGACAAAATTCTGCCAAATACTCCGAATCCAACATGATGCCTAGCAGTAGATCATGGCAGTAAGAGAATGGATGAGCTAGTCGGCTATATTGCTTCTCTGATACAAACAAGAGCTCAATCACTGTATTTTCCTCTTTACAGTTTCATTCCAAAGTAGTTCAAGGGCAAGAGATATACCCAGATTTCAGCCGAAGCACAAAAGAACTACCTTTGGTGATCTCATTGGTATAGTCATATCTCATTGGTATAGTCTTTCTTCTGAAAAAGAAGTATTGGTATAGACACAAGAAACTATAAAAAATCTTAGTGCTCTATTCTGCACATGCATTCTGGACATCGTGGATGTCTAAATATGCTTCTTGCAACAGGCCTCTCATGAACTTGCTTAGTTTGCTGTATGAGTTTTCTTACTCTACTTTCAAATTCATTCCACTCAATCGTGGCATTCTTCACAAGTATGCTGGCTAGCCGGTGCTTGTTTGGCCTTATTGTGGGAAGGTCCCCACCACCATAGTACATGCGGTAACCTTGAACAAGAGAAGAGAATTGACTTCCTGGGTCAGTCATAGCAAATGCATCGGCAGCTGCACATGCAATGAAGTCCAGGGCCGCCAACTGCAAACCAGAGGAGCACAAAGAAATTATTCAATTAAGCGTAGGCATAGTTCACAAGATACTAATGTAAATTAGCAAATGTCACAACCATTTTCTTATCCTTCATGTCACTCTTGCGGTTACTGGTTTACTACTCATATGAATTAAATCTAAATTGAGAGCAGAAAATAAAATTAGCACTTCTGTTACTGGTTTGCTGCCCACATGAATTACCTCTAAAGAGAGCAGAAAATAAAATTAGCACTTCCTGACATTTCACCTTTTAGCCTCTATGTATGTGACAGCAGTTTGAGGACATAATCTATCAGTCAATCTACAAACAAATAATCAGGTAGATACTACCTGAATTTTCTATTTGGGTGCTTATTTTCTATGTTTTACATGCTAACACTGTCTATATATCTTTTCTACCTAAATCATGCAAGAAGAGATCACATGACAATATGACATATCTCAAGGAAATTTACCTGAGATGAGAAGTTCCTAAATGGTTCAAGCTCTGATGGAGACAGAAGGGTTTCTTTAGTTACTAAAGTAGGATAAAGACGACTTAGACATCCTATCCTTCCCTCCATAAATTTCAGCGCCTGCAATGTATATATTTGTGCTGCGCTTGAAACCAATAGCAGCAAGCATAAGCACAGCCTCTTCAGGTGCAAGGGGACATTTGCCTTCAGACCATAAGAAAGTAGCAGAGGGCAACCTAACAAGATACCGTTCTGTCAAAAATGCTCGTTGATTAAAAATAGCCAGCAACAGATCAATATTAGGATGCCATTTTTGTTTAATGTGGTGTATTGTCATGTAATGCAGAACTGCAAACATACTTTGTCGTCTTCTTGAGTTCTGACAGAACAGGAAAGTGAATTTGGCGATAAGCTTCAAGTTTGTCTTCCTCATCTTTGCCACCACCAAAGTAACACAATGAGTATGCAACCATATCAATCTCAAACCGGAGATGAACAGCCAGATATTTGGATGCATCACTCTTGTTCACACTGGGGTCAAACTTGATGGCAAACTGGCCTAAAAGATTATCCTTCAAAGGCGACGAAGAGGCCCTATGGCCATGCAACCTCTCTACAAGAACTGCACCAGTTTCTTGAATTTTGTGTACAAAGCGAAGAGCATGAAAATTACATCTGCATCGCAATCTCTGTGGAACAGTAACCATAGAGTCAGAGCATGCACTTGTTTTTTTTTCCTTATGGGAGGAACAGAACAAAGAGAAGAAAACAGCAGCACAGTAACCAATATTCATCTGTAGTACTATCAGCTGAGTCATTCATATCTTGATAGTTCATCATATAAGTTAGACTAGTGTACTGAAGGCTTCTATAACACTGATACCAAAATAACCATTTCCCGTCCCAGTAAAAGTGTAAATGTATCATAGAGTTTAGTGTCAAATAATCATATCTTGACAGATCAGCAAGTTACACTAGAGTACTACACCATTCTAAACAATTATACTAAAATAACAATTTCCTATCTCAGTAGGAGTGTAAACACATCATAGTGGGAAACAGTTCAAGAAAATTAACAAACTCTGATATGCGGATAAATGGTATTGGTAGCAATCAGCACAATATGGCAACTCCAGTAAAAAGTACTCCCTCCGTCCCAAAATAAGTCCCCATCTCGCATTTCAAGGTGTCAAACAATCTCAATTTTGACCGATATATACAAAAAAAAAAGTACTAATATTTGTGATACCGGATAAACATCATTAGGTTAATTACATCATATATTTTCATAGTAAACCTATTTGTATTTTGGAGATACAAATTTTGATACTATTTTCTATAGACTTCGTAAAAGTTGAGATTGGTTGCCTATTCAAAATGCTGAGTTGGAGACTTATTTTGGGACGGAGTGAGTATGAGTGTACTAGAAGTCTAGAACAGGTGCAGCTGAATATTTTCTTATGACAAACAATATCTTTATGAATACATAAATAGGTCAATAATGGTACTGCATAGTAGATTTGTCTCAGAAAATACATTCCTACTGTCACAATTTTATTAGATTCTACAGATATATCACAATAAATTGGCAACCCAAATGATGTTAAAGAGAACATTTCAGTGTCCAAAATGAACTTACGTCCCATGACTAGTTGGAGTAATACCTGAAGGTCAGAAGGTATTGGGTCAAAAGATAAGCGATTGCCAAATCCTATAAAGTGAACAACTCTGTTTCTCAGTAAAATTGGCAGTATTTTTTTCACGTATAAACTGGGCTTTGCCTCTTTCATGACATCTGTATCATTAACCTGCAGAGGAAAAGTTAAACAATAATGAATTACAAATTTATCTTTCTAACAATGTACTTTCTATAACTGACAAAATTGAGGTTAGTTACTTACAAGGCTACCGATTGCCTCCAAGTCTAATGACTGCAGCTCTACTGGAAGATCCTTTACAATCTGAATATCAGATTTCAGATATTTGTTAAAATAATCCTCCTGATATATATCGCCAAACTGACTAAGATATTGAACTCAATTTGTCATTTATGGAGAATATAATAATCAGTTATTGAAATAAGCTATCTGAAACATTAAACGTAAGTTGTATTTAAAAAAATGTGTACCTTTTGTCCAGCCACACATTACTGTACAAGAATTTTGGGAGGACAAGAGTTGCATTGAGCAACCGCGAGATTGTAACTGCATTACAAATCTGTTAAACAGAAGAAGGAAAAAGAAGATTGAAATCAATGGCATAACTGCGAAACCAATTCACGCACCAAAAAAATGAATTACTTCTCCAAGCAGATTTGCTAAGATTGCCAGCAATGTTAAGGATGTTAGTAGATTACTGAACTACTCACAGCAACCCTTTGCTGGTTTATGCCACCATTCGCACTGATCATGATGTAGCCTTTGGTTCCCTCTTCAATTACGAAGAATAGATGTCAAAGAAACAAGGCACTGGATCAAACATATGCTGGAAATATGAAAATTAAACCAATGCCACTATCAAGATAAATGCACACCGATAACATCGAGAAACATAAATCAGCAACTACCTGAGGCTTTCCAATCCCTTTGGTCAGAACACGATCTCCACATAGTAGCATTTATCAGCTCTTCCCACAAATTCTTAGGTTCAGGCCTGGTCTCTGCCTAGGTAATTAGCATTACACATTATGTCATTACCAAACACATATTTCAACGTGCATGTACGTGCAATATATAGTTTAGAATATGTAAAGAGCATGTAGCTGCCTTTATTAATGTTACCTCTGCCAAAGCATGGCCTGCCAAAGCAAGCAACCGGGTGAGCATAACCCTATGTGCCCTCTTCCCCTTAGCAGCACCAGCCACCTCTTCCTTAAAACATTTCAGTAATAAAAACCATGCATTAGAAATAATGTACATAAACACCAAAAGCAGGCAACGGTTGCCATGGCAACCAAGAATTACATTATCATAATACAGTACTCTATCCATTTCTTTTAATAAGGCAAATTAGGATATGAGGAAGTCTTTCAAGGTATACTTTGACCATTAATTTAAAGGGGCGTACCCAGTGCAGAGAGCTCCCGCTCTATGCGGGGTCCGGGGAAGGGTGTTAGTGGCAAGCCTTACCCTCACCTGTGCAATGCGAGGAGACCGCGACTCGAACCCGGGACCTTCCGGTCACAGGCGGTAAGACTCTACCCGCTTACACCAAGCCCGCCCTTGAGCATATATATGAAAAAGGTAATCATGCATGTATTAATTAGGCAGATATTAAGGTTTCAGAAATGCTATAGCACAGTTCTTGGCTAGAATGGTAAAGCCCCAAAGGATCTGGCTCCAAGTCTGTATCCACTTGCATGGAGAAAGAAGACATCAGTCAGGGATGATGTGACCAACCATAACTGGACAAGGGGTCTTTGGACTTTGGAGAATGGAATCAGTACAGCAAATGGCAGAATTTATTCATCTTTGGGACCTTGTTCAGCAGGTTCAGCTATCTAACCAGGGAGACAAAATTGAATGGAAATGGACAGCAAATGGAGAATATAGTGCTAAATCGGCATATTTAATCCAATTCAGGGGATCCCACTGCACATTCAATGCAAAATCTATCTGGAAGGCGCATGCTGAAGGAAAGCATGGCTCCATGTTCAAGCAAAGATTCTAACTGGCGACAGTTTGGCCAAGTGGAATTGGCCCTGCAACCCTGTGTTTATCAGTTTATGTGGTCAAGCACCTGAATCGGCGACACATCTTTGCCTCCAATGCCCGTTTGATAAAGGAGAGATTCATCTCAGGAGGCGTGCATGAGGACATCCTTGGGTAGATTAATAATGGCTTGCTTTACTGAGAATATGTGTCAAGTTCTATCTATTATTATGTAACAACTTTTGTAAAACTCTGTTTTGCTTCTTCTCCTTAAATGATATGGTAGTGCTCCTGCAGTTTAGTTAAAAAAAAAGGTCATGGTTCCTAAGAGATCGATAAATTTCCATTGGGACAGTGGATGCAGTAATCAACATTCAGTAGCGGTACGCAGGATTTTGCCCATCTTTTCGAATCTACACATGTTAAAAAAAAACACAGCTCAAATCTTTAGTTTTGTGATGCCACTGTATTCTACTAGTAGATGAGAAGAAAAAAGGGAAAAGAAAACTAGAAAGGGAGTTTTGTTGCACTACAGGGGTCCAGGGTTCACTAACTACATTCCGAGATTGGGATCATTGAGCTCTTCTAGTCAAGTCGAGCTTTCCTCTCAAATCTAAATTAAAAAAGAAAAGTCTAGTCAAACTTCGGCGCGCGCGGCGATCATAAATCCTAATCCAGTGCTTCTTGATCTTTTCAATTTCATTAAGTTCTGATGCGCATCAGACCCTTACCTCTCTTGTAAGAAAGTAGTACACGAAGAGTACACAAGGTATAGTAGCAATAAGCCAACAATACCTCACTTTTTTTTCTCAGCAAGCCTGTTGCCCAACACCAAGAAATTCGTCATCCTAAATCTGTACATCACATGATCAGTGATCTCCTTTAATTTTCTTATAAGCAGATGGTCAGATCTATAAGTGACAGATTCCAACCTTTTTCCTACAAAATAATCGGACTGCTGTGTACTGTGAATGTGAAAGGAAGTACCTATCGAGTCCAAAATACGCCGAACGAGCAAAATTTGCAGAAGATGCAGCAGACCAAAGCGAGGAATGAAACCTGAGACAGAGAGGCCAGAGGAAGGACACTCACTGGGCAAACCTGCCGCGGTGCTAGCCCCGGCGGCCGGGCGGCCGGCGAGCCTAGGACGCCGCTCCGAGAGGCGGAGAGGGGCTCGGGCAAGCTGCCCGTGAGCCCCTCTGAGGCGGAGACCCGGAGTTGACGTGGAGCATGGAGTCGTCGTCTCCTGGCACCCAAATTTACTAAAAAAAAAAAAAAGTTTAGCGGTCTTATCACTGTTTTAATTTTTTCGTGCCCTCCATGCCACTTCGGTCACTTTAAGCTTTAACGCCGTTAAATTGTAGGTGTGAAAAGACAAAAATGCTCTTAAGTGTAAATATATCATTAATTTTTTTAGCATATTAACGAGTTCAAATGAAAAAAACTCAAAACTATCAAATCATATTTTTTTGCGAAATTAAATGAAAATAATTTTTATATGAAAATTATAGATCTCGACGAGATCTATATCTTTCTAGTTTTGAGTTTTTTCATATGAAGTCGTTAAGATGCTCAAAAAAAATTAATGACATTTTTATACTTAAGGGTATTTTCGTCTTTTCACACCTGCTGTTTGACGACGTTAGAGCTCAAACTGATAGAAGTGACATGGAGGGCACGAAAAAATTGAAGCAGTAGCGCTGAAGACCGTTGAACTTTTTCAGAGACACACAAAACATTACGATCTTTTTTAATAGTACACAGAGAATTGTCTCAAATTTATAATGCTGGCAAGGCTAGTGGAGTGGAGGCACCAATCATTCTGGCAAGAGAGAGGATGACACATATATCACGGATTCACGGTTATGGGTGTTGTGGCCTTGTAGAGTTGTAGTCCTCTGATTCCTCAAATTGATTCTCCACTGCTTCATGTTCGTAATGGTCCTCTAGCAGATGCAACATCAGTTGGCCTCCCGCCTTCGTAATCTTCACCATTTCAAAAACAGTCTGATCCTTGTTGATGATTAAATTTTGATTATAACTTGTTTACAGCGATTTATGCTCTACTAGAAATACACTAATACAGGAGGTGCTCTCTTCGGGCAGTCCCAATGAAAAAAACTAGTAGTTTCTATAACATAGGATATTGCATAAAAAAAAATAATGCTTTTCAACCCATGATTTCTATGAGTAATAATTATTTTCTCTTTCTCTCTCCCAACTCTATCTTCTTCATCCAATGGGAGTGCGACACGAGCTTCCTAGAAACTGGTGGTTTCTCCCCAATGGCGATTTCATGGTTTCTTGATGCATTGGGTCAAGAGTAGACCTGATTTCTTCATGAAGAAACCATTTCTATGATTTTTGCTCTCTTTCTTCATTAATTACGTTGCCGTATCAGTTTTTTGCCTACGTGGCAAGTCATTTAATGAGGGAAAAAGTCTACTTTACCCCCTCAACTATTGATGGTTGTCTACTTTACCCCCTCACCTATAAAACCAGGTATTCTACCCCTCAAACTATTGAAAACCGTCTAAATAACCCCCTAAAGCGGTTTTAAGGTGGTTTCGCTGACTTGGCATATTAAAAAGTCTACATAACCCCTTAACATATTAAGTGTTGACTACATAACCCCCTCAACTATAAAATCTGATATTATAGCCCTTAAAGTATCTAATAATATTCAAATGACCCCCTTGGATGGTCTTGTAGGTCCGCTTGGACACCGTATCCTGACACATTGGTCTAAGCACCTATGCTTGTGCGCATGCCACATTTTCTACCTCCACCTCCCAACTCTTTCTAGGCTAACCCACCACCCAACGAGAAGCACGTGACATCTTGTCTCTTGCTCCACTTCCCGACACTCGTCGATGACATTGAGCTCAAGCACCATGCCTACACCCTCATCATCTGGCCCCTCCCACATCCTCCATCAGGCTATCCTCGAATGACAAGGGTGTAGGCAATGTTTTCAAGTCATCCGAATCACGATTAATCGTCATAATCGGTCCCTGCTGACTGATTAGGGGTACCGTCGACTTGTACAAGTCGTCTGATTAATCGCGATTAATCGTGATTAATCGTCCTAGTCGGTCCCATGGCGACTAGGTTCGACTGGACGACTTGAAAACATTGGGTGTAGGTATAGTGCATGAACTCAATGCCGTCGAGGAGTGCCATGAGGTGAAGGAGACAGGATGGTGCTCATCGGGCGGTGCCGTAATCCTAGAAAGAGTAGGGAGAGAGAGGCAGCCAATAGGCCTACGTGAAGTATGGGTGCATAGGCCAGTGTGATGGGATACGATGTCCAAACGACCCTACAAGACTATCACGGGGTCATTTGAACATTATTAGATATACTAATGGCTATAATACCTGGTTTTATAGTTGAGGGGGTTATTTAGTCAACCCTTGATATGTTAGGGGGTTATGTAGACCTTTTAATATGCCACATCAGCGAAAACCCACTTTTAAAACTACTTTAGGGGGTTATTTAGATGGTTTTCAATAGTTTAAGGGGTAGAGTACCTAGTTTTATAAGTGAGGCGGTGAAGTAGACAACCACCAATAGTTTAGGGAGTTAAGTAGACTTTTTTCTTTAATGAGGATAGAAACCATCATCAATGCACCATTGAGACTGCCCTTCCGTATACAATTGGGTGGATAGTTTCGAGGCAATTCCTTGAAATTCAGGACGAGCAAATGACGTATCAAAAACAATATTTGGTGCATTTTTCTGCGACAACGGGCTGAAAATTTGACTGAAAATACTGTTCCGATTGAATTATTGTGAGAAAAAAATATTGTTCTAACTAAAAAAATAAACCGATAAAGCCGAATATGGGACAAGTCGAGCAGGGCCAAGATCGCTTTGCTTCAGCTACAGAAGTCTTCTACTCGCCTTTCCATGTTGCCCCGAGGCCGAAAATTAAGAAAATGAACGCTTGCGTAACAGAAGTGTAAAACAAACTTCTATCGTGTGTAAAACGTATGTGTTAGCTGTATACGCATTTGCAGGTCGAAAAGACACCTGGACTTTTTAACACCGGCACCAGGGCCAACCATTGCGCAGAACACTCAGACCGTTACACCACATTTCAACCACGGAACAGTATTTTTCGCTCGCAACATTTCAGCCTAAGCCAAATTTCAGCATAAGCGAACTGGGTGATCAAGTGGCAACATCTCATAAGTTAATTCATTTGCTTAAGAATACAGACATGTCCATCACAGACCAAAGCATTTCAAATTTTAGCATAACTCGCAAGTTAAATGCTCAATCACAACAGAAGCAACCATCTAAAAAAGTAAAACCACAGATCTGTACATGTTGGAGGCAAATATGAACCATACACAAAACAAGCTTGACAAAAGCAAATGTTTTCTTATGCTAATCAAGTCGTGTTATTATTAATTCCGTAATTCCTACAACCTCACACGGCTCAAAAAGAATCATCTTTTCTGCCCCCCCCCCCCCCCCCCCCCCAAAAAAAACAAACACCTACTCTGCACCCCCAAAAATAAACACCTACTCTGCACCAAAAAAAATAAACGGTGACATAGAGGAGCACCTCTTTGCTTGCTCATATAAAAATGGGCGATAGATCCATTAAATCTAATCTAAGGTGGAGGTGTAATTGGAGTTCCAGCCGTACAAATCAAGGAGGCCCTAGTTGCCATATTCAACATCTACTGACCAAAGGAAATAAAGGCAGCAGGCAATTTCCCAAGCATGTCTTGTGAAACTAACCATGCTGAGATTCACAAAAATCTAGAAGCAGGTCCAAAATACAGAGCAGGTAATTTCACAAGCTGTCTTGTGAAACTAATCATGCTGAGATTCACAAAAATCTAGAAACAGGTCCAAAATACAGCACCAGCACACTAAAATTTCAGTTATCAAAGAAAACAGGTGGACAAAATTACATTTATGGATTTAAAGCAACAAGTTGAACAATATTCATAAAACAGAAGCAACATTCTACAAAAACATCATCAATAGCCACAAGGCTTAGTGTTGTTATATTAACAAATTCTCGTATCAATACAGTAATAAAAATTCCACTGACAATACTTCGATCAACAACAGATCACAATTTACTTCTACCATAGAAAGATTTCAGCCTTTAATGATGAGTTTAAAACCAAGTCATTTTAACACAACTACTTTAATGAAACACAATTAAACGACTAGATTAAAGCAAGCAAAGCTTCCTATAGAAACAAAGAAATGAAAATACCACAGTGCTGATGACATGGAGGACAAGTGTATGGCAAATACTAAAGTGAAAATGCTATGCTATAACAAAAACATAATTTAATCTGAGGTTATTGTAATACTAGAAAGTAAACCCAATTCCAAGTAAAGTTTGTGTTCAATAGAGGCAAACAAATATGGCCAATTCGGTACACTAAAAATGCACTAATTGAATTGAAAATGTGTAGCTAAATCTCATCGGATTGATAAGACTTCATTGACTCAGATCACAGTAGGCCCTAGCTAACAGCCACACACCTAGGCAGCATTGAATTGTATAGCAAATTAAAGGAATGAAATCCAAACAAATTTAATCTGCATAGGACACAATGAACCTAACAGCAACGCCAAATTAAATATAGATTTATAAGCATGCAATTTAGATACAAGACACAAATCACAAATCCATGTCACATGCACACATTCAAGATAACAAGCAGTCAAACAAAAAGGTAGGAACATCTCATAGTAACTTATAAAATATCTTAAGACTTCATTGGCGCGAGAATATAAATCTGATGTCCATCACACGCAGACCGACACTTCAGAATTTATAGCATAATAGACGAGTTCAAAACTTAACCGCCACAGAAGCAACAAAAGATCTAAAAGAAGTTTAACATAGTACGAATGGCAGTGCGATCAAGAGGCAACCACGGGGATCAGCGGGAAGCCTAGACGCGGTCACGGCGGGGACCACCGTACTGCGGGCGGCCGAAGGCGGGGGCGTTGGAGACCTCTTGCTGGCGCTCGACGCCGGGGAGGTCGGCCATGCCGAGGGCCGCGAGCATCTCCATGGTCTCTTTGTCGACACGGATCTCCTCGACCTCGAGCGCCGACTTCTCCGGGACGAAGTCCATGCGACGCTCGCGCTCCTCCTCCTGCAGCTTGAGCGAGATGCCGCGGACGGGGCCCCGCTGGATGCGGCGCATCAGGTGGGTGGTGAACCCCGCCACCTTGTTCCGGAGGCGCTTAGAGGGCAGGATCGACACCTCCTCCAGCACCTTTTTGTTGGTGTGGAAGTCGAGGGTCATCCGGGAGTAGTACTTCTCGATCACCTGCCTGGAGGTCTTCTTCACGGTCTTGGTGCGGACGCGACCCATGGCGGCTGGTGCTGGCTCCCTCCTCTTCTCCGGCGGCGACGGCGAAGGCGGCGGCGGCTAGGCGCTGGGGCAGTGGTGGTGGCGGCGGCGCGAGGAGTAGGGTAAGGATTTGGGGGAGGAGAGAGAGGGGACCTACTTATAGGAGAGGCGGGCGAGCTGGAGCTAGGGTTTCGGGGTTTGTTGTCGATCTGAGCCGTTGATTTGAGATGGGCGGACAGATATGGATGACGCAAGTATTGGGCTTCGTTGTCTGGCCTGCTGGTGTTGGGAGTCCTTTTCGGCCCATAGGTTTATAGTGGACAAGTTCGTTCAGTAAAATCGGTTCATTGTTGCGTCCAACCGCTCGTACAGGGCCTGCATGGGGTTACCACCAGGCACCAGTGGCCTTTTTGTTGTGCGTCTTGGGCCCTGGAAAAGTTACTACTTGGCACACTAAAAAAAATGTATTAGACTTTGGATGTCTAGGATCGCACAAAAAAAAAAAGCAACTAGTTTTGGACCTGTAGCACGTAAAGTGTTTTGCATCCACTCAAAAAGAAAACGTAAAGTGTTTTGCAAAGTTTTATTAAGGGCGCTTCAAAAAAAGTTTTATTAATGATTCAAAAAAAGTTTTACTAAGGGCCCTTCAAAAAAAGTTTTATTAAGGGCGTTATTAGTGTGAGGAGAATAACAATTGTGCATCTAGCTGTAGTTTAGGCTTTCTTGGTCTAAGTGACCTTGATACTTGCTAGGCGTGTTCGTTGGTTGATTTCTAGATTAATTTAGGTTGGTTGGTGCTGATTTGTTATGAGAGAAAAACGCTGTTGACTAGTTAAATAAGTCTGACTGAAATCAACAAACGAACATGATTGCTCCGTTCAGCTGCGTTCCAGCGCTGATCGGCAGCCATCCTACGGAACTTTACTAACACAACGGTGACAAGCGGCAGCCGCGGGCAGCGTGGCTTCGAAGCCAGCCTACCCAATCTTCACTGTAGGAATTCTCATGAGCTCTGGGAGAATGAGGAAAGTCCTAGCCAAGTATAAACCTGTTTGGAAGGCTAGCTTTAGAACCAAAACATTTGTAAATTGCCGGCCTGGAAACTCATACCTGTCACGAAAATGTTTTTTTAATCGAATATAACTTGGACACATACAACCAACACACTTCACACTCACACCACACGCATACACACGTCCGTACACTCAAAGAAGAGATTGTGAGGCGTGTTTTTTTAATCGGGTACAACTTAGACATATACAACCCACATACTTCACGTTCACACCACACGCACACACACATGTGCACGTCCGTACACACGCAAATAAGGGATTTGGAAGCGACGCCTTCCGTGTGCGCGAAACGCGCACGCGTGTGTGCATCCAGAAAAAAGTGTGATCACTAGGGTTATGTAGCATCCCACTGGACAGCCCTATCACTGGACCACAGGTCCATTGGCTCGAAAATGTTATTGAGTTGACCAGTGAAGACAATTTAATTATGCTCGGTTTTGCCTTACCAAACCGAAAAAAAGAAAATCTCCTCTAGAGGCCAAAGAAAAAGTACGACGGATGTCCCCATCTTGCTCGCTCGCCTCTTCAGCGGCATCCGGTTGTTGGTGCGGAAGTTCTCCATGAGGTAGTCCTCAGCGACGGCGAAGAGGAGAGGCGGCGTTGCCGCCATCACGACTTGCTTGTGCACCCTGCTGCTGCTAGGACAGGGGGGACACGGCGGTCGAAATCCATAGCGGCGACGGTGAGCCCATAGCTCTCACCCGAACCGGCTATTGATGGCGTGGCAGCGTCGACCCATTAGCGCCGCCAACGAGCGCCTATCCACAAGGTCACCTTTGTTCCACACGGCGTCACTCGTGCTCTGCGCGTCTGCTCACCTCGTACGCACCTTGGCCCTTTCCATCGCCGCCTTGGCCGTTGTGTCGCGTCCTTCGCCTGCAGGGCCTTCGCCATAGCTGCATCTGTCTTAACACGGTGTGCTCGTTGGTCGGCTTCTGCGCCGTGAACCGTGCAAGCTCCTCATGGCTCTTCCGCATGGTGGACGGCTGGACGCCATGGCACTGTAAGTGCTCAGGCTCTGCCACGTGTGAGATGGCAAGATGGGATGACACGCGCGTGGGTACGCATGCACAGGCATGGGGTTCGATTCCTTCTTCTCAAAGTAACCGGAGAATATTTTACGAGAGAATCAATTGACCTTGTATATTCTTGTGCACCAGAAATTACCAGCGGAGGCTACTTACAGGTGTAAATGATTGCAAAGCATCCAAACATCTTGTCCGAGTATAAATATCGTACTCATCATAGGACACGCGCAAATGTAACTAACTACTATAGTTTCAACAGCTAAACATTGATAAGCTGTTCGCCTGATAAGCCGGCTGATGCTGATTTGTTATGAGAGAAAAACACTGTATCATAACTGATAAGTTCAAGTAAACACGTACACAGTAATGTAAAAACCAATACGGTAGAGTCAAGACGGCGGACTAGAGGATGGTGAATAGTTCTTTCTAAAATTAAATACGCCGGCTAACTGAAACAAACGTAGAATTAAAACTAGCGGTCTAGCCAAAACTACACCTCTCTATCTAAGTTCTCTAGCACCTTACAAAGATACTAATCAAGCAACTAAAGTGTCGGGCTAGCTATAGCTCACATAACCAATTATAGAAGTAAGGCCACACAAACATGTGCATCTAATACTTCAAGCATGTGGGAGCCCTTACACAACTAGTATGTAAAAGCACAAATCCTAAGCTCACTTGCAATGCTCAATAACAAGGCAACTAGTGCCAAATTAAAGAGCGTAAATTACTTTGCTACACAAACTAAGCAATGTAACTAACAATGTTACTTAAACCAAATTAGTTACGCAAGAGAGCTACTTCTAAGCTACATAAGCAAGAAGATAACCAGCAAGCTAAACAAGCTAACTAATTATAAGAGCAACTACACAAGCACAAAATGTATGAAAGTAAATACAAGCTTGTGTGACGAAAATGCAAACCAACGGGATGACAAGGTTGACACGGTGATTTTTATCCTGAGGTTCACGTGTTTGCCAACACGTTAGTCCCCGTTGAGACAAGCTCCAAGGTTGCCACCGGCCCACTTGCTAGTGGTGACTCGCAAGTCACTCTCCCACGTGGAGTGCTTACCACAAGCTCTAGCACTTGACACGGCTGGACCACTTGTTGCCCTTCGCGTCTCGCTCAACTAGAGTTGCTCTTCGCGATCTCCGCGGGGCGAGCACAATGCCCCTCACAAGCACTTCTCCGGAGCACCGCACAATCTCCTTATGTGCTTCGACGAAGCCACAAGCCACCAAGCCGTCTAGGAGGTGGCAACCTCCTAGAGTAACAAGCACCATCGGCTTGCAACATGATCACCTAGTGCCACTCGATCCAATCTCATAAAGCAATCGCACTAGAATCACTCACTGGCAATCGATCCGTACTTTTGCTAGCACAAGTGAGTTAGATGGCTCCCAAGCACTCTCAAGCATGGAGACAAAGCCCCCCAAGGTGCTCAACCTCAGCCATGCCTGAGTACCCCTTCTATTTATAGCCCCATCAATAAATAGAGCTGTTTTACCTTCACTTGGCTGAAAACGGGACCATCCGACCGAGCCAGCAGGGGCGTCGGACCATCCGACGCCAGGTCCAATGCCCTATTGTGGCCACTCCTACGCTGCCACGCGTCCCATTCAAACCAAGCGACCGTTGCGCGCCCAACGATCGCTTGCCACGCGCTGAAAAGTCATCGTCAGACTCACCTGTGTGAGACCGTCGGACCAGCAGAAGCCTAGGGTCCGACGCCTGCCAAAACTACACCGAGAGGGTCAGAGGCCGTCGGACCGAGTCCGTCGCCTAACCGTCGGACACACTAGAGTCCGATGCTTCTCCTCGCACGCTCACAAGCCGCCACATGTCCACGCTCGCCCGCGCCTGTGGAGGAATAGTGCGCCAAGCTTGTCCGACGCCGCTGAACCCCAGGGTCCGACGCTTTCTAGAGTGCGCTTAAGGGCTAGGGTTGGCCGTTGGACTGAGAGCCGCAGGGTCCGATGCCCCTCCTTGCCAGGGTTCGACGCCCCTCTCTCCACTCTTTTCTTCTCCGAGTTGATCTGTTTAAACTCCAACGACTTCTCCTTTACAAATATGCTAACACCACCAAGTGTACAACACCTTGTGCACGTGTGTTAGTTTTTCATAAATATTTTTCAAAGAATTAGTCACTCAACTTGCCACGCCACTCGAACCTAGCAACAACGCAAAGTAAGATCACTCGAGTGGCACTAGATGACCGATATGCAAACAAGTTTGTCCCTCTTGATAATACGATCATCTATCCTAGACCCAATCATAAACTTCTCTATACACCTATGACCAGTGAAATAAAATGCCCTAGGTTATACCTTTGCCTTGCGTATTCCATTCCATCTCCTCCGATGTTGATGCAACACATGCACCAACCAATCACAAATGATATGATCCACTTCATATCATCACGTGACCATATTGGTTCATCGATCTTGACCTCACTTGATCTTCACTGTTGCTTCGGTCCATCGGCACCAAGTCATCACTCAACTTTCCCTTCACACTTGCAACCGGTCTGTCGAGCCAAGCTTCATCTTGATCTTCTCCACCTTGGTCACATGACTCCATGTCATGTCTCATATGCAATAAGCTAATTCATCATATGTGTGAGCTTAGCACCAAGTTCAAGCCATCAAACCTCCATGGCATGTATTGCTCACACACATATACCTGTGAACTAATCACCTATGTATTTCACTTAAACACTTATTAGTCCACCTAGATTGTCACTCAATTACCAAAACCAAATAAGGACCTTTCAATGACTAAGAGCTAAACAATGCCCTCAAGACTAAAGTAACAAGTATTAGCCTTAGTGGACAGAACGGAATCAAGAAATTTATTATTGCAAAAAAGTGAAAGTTGAGAAAAGGAATTAATTAATAAAAAGCCCCAAATATGGCCTGTCTCGACTTCATTCTTTTTTTTTGAATCTGGGCAAACTTTACTCAATGGCTAACAAACCGTTAGCAATGATTACAACAATGTCATCTAGTAAAGAGTTTAAGATAATCTCCTCACCCTCAAGACAAAGATAACCTAACTTAGCCAGCTCATGAGCGGCTTCATTACATGATCTACCCACAAACACACACTCTGATTGTAACACCCTCGGTGTTACATCGTAAATCGTTTACTAAAACACTACATGAGCATCATATTTATGTGTTAATGCATGTAATAAAGAGTGTAGATAAATTTTCACAACTCAAAACGATCAACGAAAGTGCGAAACGAAAGTTAATTCAGTAGTAGTGTTATATCACTTAGGGTTTAAAACCAATTTTTATTAAGCAAAAAATGTTATAGAACATGTGTGTGATACTTAAATAAGGTTTGAAGTGCAAACTTTGTAGATGACGATGAAATACCTACGGTCAAAAAAGGATATCAGTAGCTAACATTTCTAATAGCTTGGAAATCGAATTTGAAGCAAATCCAGCACAAGACTTAGTCGATTTCTTAAGCCTAAAAACATATTTGCCTGTGCCTCTGCGCTGCCACCGTCCCGTCACCACGCTACATGCCAATTCGCTGCCCCACCGCCTACTGCCGCTGTCGTCGCATCACCATCTCGCTCTTGCCTACCGCTGCACTGCGTTGCATCTCTAGTCCACCTGGGCACTGTGCGCGTGGGGCCAGACTGCCGTCGCCATGCCATGTATGGCACTACGACGCGTGGGACACGCTGACCTCATGCGTGTGCCATCGGCTAGCGTCGGCCGAGGGGCGCATTGGGTGCGCCAGCCACATCGCGCCAAGGTGTACTCGTCAGCTACCCCCATGTCCTCACCGCCTCCCGTCCTTTGTTTCTCCCCTGCCCGCCTCTATGCGCCGATCGCCTCTGTTTTCGCCGTCGCTTCACGACCACGGTGTGCCAGGGTGCAAGCACTCACCTTCAATTCTGCGTGCCCATGTATGTGCCTAGACGTCCGCATGCCAACCGTACCCACCCCGCTTTGAATTGGGCCACGATGAACTCCAATTTGGAGTTTCCCCTCCGCCGTGCCATTAAGGCCAAAACCGGCCGTGGCCGTGGGCAGCCACCGCCGCACCACCCCTCGTCAATCCATCTTCACCACAAGCTCCGCCTCCACCTGCACTTCACCTTGCGCACCTCACTTGCACCTCTACCACCTTGCCATAGCCACTGACGTGGTCGTGCCATCTTAGAGCACCGCCACAGCCCACCACTCGCACGTCGCCAGCCTTGTTCAGGGAACCTCCAACCTAACCACCACCGTAGCCACAACTAGGGTAAGATAGTGATGTTGTAGCGCTAGCTAGTTTGGGCTTAGGGTGGCTGGCATGACCGCGTGAAAGCTCTAGTTTGGTTTTAGTGAATTGATGAAATCCTAAGTGCTAACCTAGTTTATTAAGTGATCATGATATAGGTAGCACACTCCAAGTTGCGAAGCAAACAAAGATCATAGCATGATGAAGATGATGCCATGGTGATGATCAAGTGCTTGGACTTAGAAAGAAGAAAGAGAAAAACAAAAAGCTCAAGGCAAAGGTATAAATCATAGGAGCTATTTTGTTTTAGTGATCAAGACACTTAGAGAGTGTGATCATATTTAGGTTTGATAGCCATACTATTAAGAGGGGTGAAACTCGTATCGGAATGCGGTTATCAAAGTGCCACTAGATGCTCTAACTCATTGCATATGCATTTAGGATCTAGTGGAGAACTAACACTCTTGAAAATGTTTGTGAAAAATATGCTAACACATGTGCACAAGGTGATACACTTGGTGGTTAGCACATTTGAGCAAGGGTGAAGAAGTAAGAAGTGAAAATGAGTTAGTGTCGCTGGTTATACAGAGACCGAACGCTGGACCTCTGAAGGACCGGCGCATCTGGTCATGTGTAACAGTGAGATGCTGGCGTTGGTCATATGACCGGATGCTGGATCACTTAGCGACCGAACGCTGAAGGGCTATGTCTGGTCGTGTTGTCGATCAGCATAGTGATTAGGGTTAAGCATCGGACGCTGGGGTGTGTCTGGTCAAGCATGACCGGACATGTCTAGTCGGCAAAAACATGTTTTGGACCCTTACTGTAAACGACTAGACGCTGAGGGTCCAGCGTCCGGTCAGCTCTATTGGAGCGTCCGGTCAACATGTCGACCATTGAGATCAAACATTCACTGTTGAACGCAAGAGACATGTGGCCGCCATCGGGCGACCGGACGCTGAGGAGCAGCGTCCGGTCAGTAGGACTAGAGCATTCGGTCACCCCGATTAGTGCCTAGTGAAGGGGTACAATGGCTCTATTTCATGGGGGCTTCTATTTAAGCCCCATGGCCGGTTCAAGCTCACTCTCTTGGCCATTTGCATTGACATAGCAACCTTGTGAACTTAGACAAAGCCCTCCCACTCATCTCCATCATTGATTCATCATCATAGTGAGATTGGGAGTGATCCAAGTGCATTGCTTGAGTGATTGCATCTAGAGGCACTTGGTGTTCATGTTTCGCTGCAGATTTCGCTTGTTACTCTTGGTGGTTGCCACCACCTAGATGGCTTGGAGCAGCGAGGATCATTAAGCGGAGGGTGGTGATTGTCTCTGGCTTTGATCGTGGTGATTATGAAGGGTTCTTGACCTTTCCCCGGTGGAGCGCTAAAAGGTACTCTAGTGGATTGCTCGTGGCTTGTGTGATCCTCATCTTGTGTTGGTTGTGCGGCACCCTATTGAGGGTTTGGCATGTGAAGCCAATTAGCGCATGAACCTCTAAGTGAGTGAATTGCCACAACGAGGAGTAGCTTGCCGGCAAGCAAGTGAACCTCGGTAAAAAATCATTGTGTTCATCATTGATTCCGAGGTGATTGGTCTTTATTGTTATTCATCCTCGTGATTGATTGGTTTCTTCGTCTACATGGCGGTATAACCTTTTAATCACTCTCTTTACCTTACCACAAACTAGTTGACAAGCTCTTTAGTGTAGTTAGTTATGAGAGCTTGCTTGCTTGGTTGGTGTAGCTCTTTAGTTAGTCTTTGAGAGCACATTAACATAGGGTAGTGTCATAGCTATTGTGTGAATAGATACTATCTAAACTAGAATTATGGTAGATGGCTTGCATTTTGAGTAGGCTAGCGCAACACTTGCTTGGCCTCATAATTGTCTAACCATTTTATTAAGTGTTGTTGTAGAAATTTTTATTAGGCTATTCACCCCCCCCTCTAGCCATTAGGACCTTTCAAGTGGTATCAGAGCCGAGGTCACCGTGATTTGAGGCTTAACAACCTTCGGTGTAAAAATAGCTCAAAACAACAACACCAAGAAGCCACCCCAATTTGATGGCATAAATTATCCTTATTGGAAGTCAAAGATGACCACACATATGAAGTCAATCAATAAAAAGGTGTGGAAGGTGGTAGAAACTAAAATTGAGATTGATGATCTAGAGAATCCCACCGTGGCCAAAGAAGTGCTTCTCCAAAACAATGACATTGCTCTAAGTGCTATTCATGATGTAATTGATGAAAGAACATTTGAGCAAATCAAGAATATTGAGATGGCTCATGAGGCATGGATGAAGTTGGAAGAATCATTTGAGAGCACTCAAGCCATGAAAGGTGCAAAGGCTTACATTCTCAAGGAGAAGTTTGCAAGCTTCAAGATGAAGGAGGATGAGAGTGTGCCGGAGATGTTTCATAGGCTTCAAGTGCTTATCAAGATCTCAAAGCACTTGGAGAAGAGGTGAAGGACAAGGACTTCTCCCACAAGTTCTTGAGATGCTTACCATCAAGATTTGGCACATTGGTCACAATTCTAGTAAGGAGTGGTTTGGACACCATGATACCAAACCAAGTGTTAGGAGACATCATGACCGATGATACATATAGAGATGAAGATGAGAAGGAAGAAAAGAAGGAGAAGAAAGATGAGAAGAAGGATGAGAAGAAGAAGAGTGTGGCATTCAAGGCCACATCATCCAAGGGCAAAGCTAAGCAAGAAACATTAAGTGAATAAGATGAATCATGGGATGATGATGATGATGAGAAGATGGCTCTATTTGTCAAGAGATTTGGCAAGTTCATGGTGAAGAAGGGCTACCGTGCTAGAAGAAAGAAGTCTTCATCCAAGAATAAAGTAGAGTCAAGAAGGTGCTTTAAGTGTGAAAGCAAATATCATCTTGTTGCTCAATGCCCATACAATAGTGACAATAATGATGACAACAAGAAGAACAAGAAGAAGGACAAGAAGGAAAAGAAAGAAAAGAAGGACAAGATGGCATTCAAGAAGAAGAAGGGTGGTTCATATGTAGTCACTTGGGATAGTGATGCTTCCTCAAGTGATGATGATGATGATAGTAATGATAATAAGACCACCAAGAAGAAGGTTCTTGCAAGCATTGCCATCAATGAGAAGCCTTCTCTCTTCGAATCTTCATCATGCTTCATGGCTAAGGCCACTAAGGTATAATCTTGTGATGATGAAAGTGATGAAGAATATGATGATGATAATGAACATGAAAATGAAAATGATAGTGATAGTGATAATGATGAACCTACTAAGGATGAATTATTTAACATGCTAGAAGATGCTAAAGAACACTTTGACATTAAGAGAAGGGAATGCAAGAGCTTGAATAAGGAGGTAAAAGTCCTTAAGCAAGCCCTTGATGAGCTCAAAGAAACTCATGAGAAGCTAGGGAAGCCCATAAGAAACTTGGCAAGGCTTATAAAAAGCTTGAAAAGGCTCATTCCACTTTGCTTAATGAACAAGATAAAAAGAAGCATGTTGAAACTTGTGATGTAGGTTTAACTTGAGATATAATTGATGAATCACTATCTATGCCTATTATTGTTGCTCCTACTAACCATTCTTGTAGCACTTCCACTTCTACCTTATCTAGTAGTGATAGTCTCACTTGTGATGCCTCACTAGTGGTTGAGAATGAGAACCTCAAGAAGGAGGTCACTAAGCTCACTCACACCTTAGCTAAGGCTTATGGTGGTGAGGACCGCTTGCTTATGTGCTTGGGTAGCCAAAGAGCTTCTCTCTACAAAGAGGGATTGGGCTATACCCCTAAGAAAGGCAAAGCGGCCTTTGCTCCTCATAAGACTAGTTTTGTGAAGAACAACGGTCGGTTTTACACTAGTTGCAAGGAAGTGGGTCACAAAGAGCAAGAATGCACAAACAAGAGCAAAAATGCTAATGTATCCTCCATTAAGCTTGATTCATGTTATATGCTTACTAAGGGTACAAATGGTGTGAAGGCTAAGTTCATTGGTAAACCATAGATGGTCTCAAAGAAGAAAGCAATTTGGGTACCAAAGAGCCTAGTGACTAGCCTTCAAGGACCTAAGCAAGTTTGGGTACCTAAAAATAATTGATCTTCTTTTGTAGGTCAATTATAAAGCTAGAGGAAGGCATTGGGTTCTTGATAGTGTGTGCACTCAACACATGACCGGTGATGCAAGAATGTTCAACTTAATCAACACCAATGGCAATGATGGTTATGATAGTACCATATTTGGTGACAATGGCAAAGGCAAGGTCAAGGGGGCTTGGTAAGATTGCAATATCCAATAACATGAGCATATCCAATGTGTTGCTAGTAGAGAGCTTGAACTTCAATTTGCTATCCGTGACTCAATTGTGTGATCTTGGATTCAAATGCATATTTGGGGTAGATGATGTATAAATCATAAGTGTAGATGGCTCTAACTTGATCTTCAAAGGCTTTAGATATGAGAATCTATACTTGGTTGATTTCAATGCTAGTGAAGCTAGATTATTTACATGCTTGTTCACTAAGTCTAGCATGGGTTGGTTATGGCATAGAAGGCTTGGTCATGTTGAAATGAAACAATTAAATAGATTGGTTAAGCATGACTTAGTTAAAGGCTTGAAAGATATTGTGTTTGAAAAAGATAAGCTTTGTAGCTCTTGTCAAGCCGGCAAACAAGTTGGAAACACCCATCCTAAGAAAAACATGATGAGCACTAGTAAAGCATTTGAGTTATTGCACATGGATTTGTTTGGGCCAACACAATACACTAATATCAGTGGAAACAAATATGGATTTGTGATAGTGAATGACTACACTAGATACACATGGGTATTCTTTCTAGTGGACAAAAGTGATGTATTTACAACATTCAAATTATTTGTCAAGGGCATTCATAATGAGTTTAAAACAACCATCAAGAGAGTTAGAAGTGACAATGGTAGTGAGTTCAAAAACACTAGAATTGATGAGTTATGTAATGAATTTAGAATTAGACATCAATTCTCCACCAAGTACACACCTCAATCAAATGGCCTTGTTGAGAGAAAGAATATAACACTCATTGATATGATAAGGTCTATGCTTAGTGAGTACAATGTGAGTCAATCTTTTTGGGCCAAAGCTATCAACACGGCTTGCTATTATAGCAACCGTCTCTATTATCACCGATTAAAAGAGAAGACACCATATGAGCTCTTGAATGGTAGAAAGCCCAACATTGCATATTTTTGGGTCTTTGGTTGCAAATGCTATATCTTGAAGAAAGACGCTAGATTGGGCAAGTTTGACAAGAAATGTGATGAATAATTCCTACTTGGCTATTCCACTACAAGCAAAGCATATAGAGTTTGGAATTTGGATAGTGATACTCTTGAGGAAGTTCATGATGTTGAATTTGATGAAACTAAGGGCTCACAAGTAGAGAATGAGAACTTGGAAGATGTAACAGTGAGATGCTGGCGTCGGTCATATGACCGGACGCTGGGTCGCTCAGTGACCGAATGCTAAAGGGCTACGTCTGGTCGTGTTGTCGGTCGGCACAGTGATTAGGGTTAAGCATCGGACGCTGGGGTGTGTTCGGTCAAGCATGACCGGACACGTCCGGTCGGCAAAACACATTTTAGACCCTTACTGTAAACGACCGGACGCTGAGGGTCCAGCGTCCGGTCAGCTCTGTTGGAGCGTCCGGTCAACATGTCGACCATTGAGATCAAATGTTCACTATTGAACGCAAGAGACACGTGGCCGCCATCGGGCGATTGGACGCTGAGGACCAGCGTCCGGTCAGTAGGACTGGAGCGTTTGGTCACCCCGATTAGTGCCTAGTGAAGGGGTACAATGGCTCTATTTTATGGGGGCTTCTATTTAAGCCCCATGGCTGGTTCAAGCTCACTCTCTTGGCCATTTGCATTGACATAGCAACCTTGTGAGCTTAGCCAAAGCCCTCCCACTCATCTCCATCATTGATTCGTCATCATAGTGAGATTGGGAGTGATCCAAGTGCATTGCTTGAGTGATTGCATCTAGAGGCACTTGGTGTTCATGTTTCGTTGCGGATTTCGCTTGTTACTCTTGGTGGTTGCCGCCACCTAGATGGCTTGGAGCAGCGAGGATCATTGAGCGGAGGGTGGTGATTGTCTCTGGCTTCGATCATGGTGATTGTGAGGGGTTCTTGACCTTTCCCTGGTGGAGCGCCAAAAGGTACTCTAGTGGATTGCTCATGGCTTGTGTGATCCTCATCTTGTGTTGGTTGTGCAGCACCCTATTAAGGGTTTGGCATGTGAAGCCAATTAGCGCGTGAACCTCTAAGTGAGTGAATTGCCACAATGAGGAGTAGCTTACCGGCAAGCAAGTGAACCTCGGTAAAAAATCATTGTGTTCATCATTGATTCCGAGGTGATTGGTCTTTATTGTTATTCATCCTCGTGATTGATTGGTTTCTTCATCTACATGGCGGTATAACCTTTTGATCACTCTCTTTACCTTACCGCAAACTAGTTGACAAGTTCTTTAGTGTAGTTAGTTGTGAGAGCTTGCTTGCTTGGTTGGTGTGGCTCTTTATTATCCTTTGAGAGCACACTAACATAGGGTAGTGTCATAGCTATTGTATGAATAGATACTATCTAAACTAGAATTGTGGTAGGTGGCTTACATTTTGAGTAGGCTAGCGCAACACTTGCTTCGCCTCATAATTGTCTAACCATTTTGTTAAGTGTTGTTGTAGAAATTTTTATTAGGCTATTCACCCCCCTCTAGCCATTAGGACCTTTCTTCGCGCCTCTGTCACACGTGGCCGCATGCCGTGGTTGCCACTTCCGTGAGCTCTGCCGCTCCTATAACCTAGGCTAGTTTAGGCGCTAGGGTTGTAGATGGGGGTCGGCCCGTTAGTGGAGCCAGCGTGGGTCTTAGCTGGCCGGTGTGGCCATCCAATGCCATTGCCGTCGTGCCGGTGCGCGCGCGGGTGGCTGAGGACCTTGCCGTGGTAAAAGAGGGTATTTTTGAGGGTTTTATTACATAGTTGCTATCTCTAGGAATAGTGACATGGACTACGGGTTGATTCGTTCTTAGCGCAGGGGCATTTTTACGAAGCTGGCTGCACACGTGGGCCTCCCCGTTGAGGGCCGCCTCGCGTGGGCTGCGTCCGCTTGGGCCGCGCTAGTAGGCCATGCTCACACGTGCGTTGTGCTGCATGGGCCGCGCGTTGCAGGCCGTGTGGAGGATTTGGTTTTCTATTTTTCCGGGGAATTAGTAAATGCTTTTCCAATTTAGTTTTGAGCCAATCTTTAGTAAATTATATAAAATCATGTAGGTGTCTAAAAATTGTGAAATAAATTCTATTGAGTTCCTAAAAATGTTGTCTATCTAATAGTATGGTTAGTTTATACATGTCTGTGTTTTTGCTAAGGTCTATTAAATTATTTGAAAGTGTTTAATGTCATTTAGATTAATAATTGTAGGAATTTTTGTGGCAATTTGGTAATAGCTTTGGCAATGAAATTTTTACAGTATGTTCATTAGATTATTAGGTGCTCACTATAATTTTTGTAGCCTTAAAATAGGTTATGAAATGGGGTAGCTAAGTACTCCTTGTTTTAGTATATATATTAAATCGGTAATAAGAATAAGGATGTCTTTAGTTGCTAAGATAATACATGAAATGTTTCATACTAGTTTAGTGGGAATAATAGGTAACTTAGCGTCTTAGTCATCAGAGCTAGCTTAGTAGCTTGATAGATGTATTCTTATTTTAAGAGTTGTTGTTGTCGTATTACTAAGTGTTGCATCATCATTTCATGCATGTAGATAACAAGTTGGTAGATTTCATGACCGCGGGTGAGGCAGAGTATGAGGAGATAATCGAGAAGTACGAGGAGGAGATCCTCCTCTAGGAGGGAGCCTAGGAGCCATCCGTTGCTGACCTTGCTGACACCACGCCTACCCAAGGCAAGCTCCGGTGCATAACCCTTATTTTGAATGATCACTGGATATATATATATATATGATGTGCATTTACGTTATAGGCTTTTTATGGAAACTACATGCATAGATATACCTACCTATGAGTTCTACTGGTATAGGTCGAGTAGCTGCTATGCTTAGGATTTTCATTAGCGTGAGTAACCCACCGTTGCTCACAATAGGTGATTATTATTATCACTCTTATGATAAAATGATGAAAGGAAAAATGGAGATCGGGCAGAGATATGGTATGGGTATTGGTGGGTGTAAGATGTTGTGTCTCACGGCCAATGGGGCATAGCTTGGTTACATTGTTTTCCCAGTCCGTGTCGGTTAAGGACCGGCCGTTGCATTAGATTCTAGTTAGGTCACCAACTTATTATCCTAAGCATATACTTGTTTATGGGAGCAGGGAAGGCTTGTTTCTCTCTTGTTGTGGGTTCTGGCTCTTTCTAGACTACCTGATTGGAGGAGGGGATGGTGGAGGTCTAAGCACCACTCTGAGTCCGAGACTCAGGTGTGGGGGCTTGGAGTCCAAGTTTGGACGGGGACCTAGACCCCTTGACAAGAGAGTGATGGGTTGGTCCTGCTTGTGCCTGGGGTACAAGCAGGGCATATGTTTCAGGGTACCTAACTGGGCACATTGATTCATGGATCGTCGGGTAATCCGGTATGACTTGTCTACAATCTAGCACCGTACTAAGAACTGGAAGATGAAAGATGGTGAAATGGATCTGTTTGCTCAACTCTTGATCGAAAGTAGAACAATTGCTTACCTAGAATGGTTAGATAATGAACTAATCATAACTGCTAATAAGAAACATACATATGGATTCATTACTAGTATTGCTTTCCACAAAAAGGAAACCCAGCAAACCATAAAGCTTATCATATCCTTTGGAGTTGGGAAATTATTCCCACTAGTCGGGTAAGTCTTGCGAGTACATTGTGTACTTAGGGTTTATTTACCCCTGTTGCAAGTGCAGCTTGAGAAGTAGCTGTTGTGTGAAGGATTCTTCTAGTGGGCACAGATGGATCCTTGTATATTACCGATAGACGTTTATTTTAATTCCGCTGTTTAAATTCTACACTCTGAACTTGGTACTATAATAATATATTTTTAAGAACTCTGGTTGTATGAAATGGACTAAGTATTGTAAACTCGTTCTCATTATTGGATCCTGGAGGAAAAATGTGGATTATTCGAGTTCTCTCTTAGGGTGTGCTCGACAGAACTGCTCGAATCTATTAAATTATTTGAAAGTGTTTAATGTCATTTAGATTAATAATTGTAGGAATTTTTGTGGCAATTTGGTAATAGCTTTGGCAATGAAAGTTTTACAGTATGTTCATTAGATTATTAGGTGCTCACTATAATTTTTGTAGCCTTAAAATAGGTTATGAAATGGGGTAGCTAAGTACTCCTTGTTTTAGTATATATATTAAATCGGTAATAAGAATAAGGATGCCTTTAGTTGCTAAGATAATACATGAAATGTTTCATACTAGTTTAGTGGGAATAATAGGTAACTTAGCGTCTTAGTCATCAGAGCTAGCTTAGTAGCTTGATAGATGTATTCTTATTTTAAGAGTTGCTGCTGTCGTATTACTAAGTGTTGCATCATCATTTCATGCATGTAGATAACAAGTTGGTAGATTTCATGACCGCGGGTGAGGTAGAGTATGAGGAGATAATCGAGAAGTACGAGGAGGAGATCCTCCTCTAGGAGGGAGCCTAGGAGCCATCCGTTGCTGACCTTGCTGACACCACGCCTACCCAAGGCAAGCTCCGGTGCATAACCCTTATTTTGAATGATCACTAGATATATATATATATGATGTGCATTTACGTTATAGGCTTTTTATGGAAACTACATGCATAGATATACCTACCTATGAGTTCTATTGGTATAGGTCGAGTAGCTGCTATGCTTAGGATTTTCATTAGCGTGAGTAACCCACCGTTGCTCACAATAGGTGATTATTATTATCACTCTTATGATAAAATGATGAAAGGAAAAATGGAGATCGGGCAGAGATATGGTATGGGTATTGGTGGGTGTAAGATGTTGTGTCTCACGGCCAATGGGGCATAGCTTGGTTACATTGTTTTCCCAGTCCGTGTCGGTTAAGGACCGGCCGTTGCATTAGATTCTAGTTAGGTCACCAACTTATTATCCTAAGCACATACTTGTTTATGGGAGCAGGGAAGGCTTGTTTCTCTCTTGTTGTGGGTTCTGGCTCTTTCCAGACTACCTGATTGGAGGAGGGGATGGTGGAGGTCTAAGCACCACTCTGAGTCCGAGACTCAGGTGTGGGGGCTTGGAGTCCAAGTTTGGACGGGGACCTGGACCCCTTGACAGGAGAGTGATGGGTTGGTCCTGCTTGTGCCTGGGGTACAAGCAGGGCATATGTTTCAGGGTACCTAACTGGGCACATTGATTCATGGATCATCGGGTAATCCGGTATGACTTGTCTACAATCTAGCACCGTACTAAGAACTGGAAGATGAAAGATGGTGAAATGGATCTGTTTGCTCAACTCTTGATCGAAAGTAGAACAATTGCTTACCTAGAATGGTTAGATAATGAACTAATCATAACTGCTAATAAGAAACATACATATGGATTCATTACTAGTATTGCTTTCCACAAAAAGGAAACCCAGCAAACCATAAAGCTTATCATATCCTTTGGAGTTGGGAAATTATTCCCACTAGTCGGGTAAGTCTTGCGAGTACATTATGTACTTAGGGTTTATTTACCCCTGTTGCAAGTGCAGCTTGAGAAGTAGCTGTTGTGTGAAGGATTCTTCTAGTGGGCACAGATGGATCCTTGTATATTACCGATAGACGTTTATTTTAATTCCGCTGTTTAAATTCCACACTCTGAACTTGGTACTATAATAATATATTTTTAAGAACTCTGGTTGTATGAAATGGACTAAGTATTGTAAACTCGTTCTCATTATTGGATCCTGGAGGAAAAATGTGGATTATTCGAGTTCTCTCTTGGGGTGTGCTCGACAGAACTGCTCGAAGTATCTTGCTTTCGGGGTGCTTATTGTCTGGTGGAAGACGAGCGCCTTAGAAGGTGTGTTATTTTGGGTGGTTCTACCATAGGTGGTACCAGAGCCAATAATGACTTACAAGTTTCATAACTCTTTTCAAAACCTAAAAATTGACCAACATAAGTTTTGTGAAAAGTAGGATGCGATAAAATTATGTAAATAAGTATAAGTCCTAGTAATATGATCTATCTAGGGTAGCGACACTGGTTTTTATCTAATCAAGTTTCTGCAGGTACACTAACTTACGCTACATAAGAATCATTTAGCAAGCGAAAAGTGAGTGTGTGATGTGCCAAATTTTTTTGTGAGTGCCGCTATATGCCGGCTTGAGTGAATGGGTAGGCCGATGTATGCATCATGAAAGGAGAATCTTGCTTCAACTAAACTTCCCCCTACACATATAATTTGGATTAGTGAATTGATAGAATAACCTAAAAGAATGCTTTAGTAAAAGTCTTATCATTTCTCTAGGTCTCCTATTCCTAATCTAGAGGGTTGTTCCTAATGGTTGGTTCCTATCTATTTATAGATGAACCTGAGGTCTGGTCGTGGGAGCACCCATGGTCTTGGCATAGGCCAAGGTGAAAGTGGTCATGGCAATGAGAACAACAATGGGGAGAGCCATGGGGCCCCACTTCTAGCTCCTCCTCCTTCGCCACCGCCGCCTCCGATGACTTATGTGGAGATGATGGCAGAAATGTTGGCTGCTCATCGTGAGTCAGCCCGTGCCATGGAGCTGTTAGCACAAGCTATCGCTGGCTTTGCCTCTGGAGGCCACGGAGGCAATGGCAGGAACGGGGGTGGTGCCCACGGTCCCAAGGGACCCTGTTCTTACCAAGATTTCTTGAAGACGCACCCACCCACATTCACATCGACTACTGAGGCTCTGGATGTGGAGCATTGGCTTCGTATTCTAGAGTAGAAGTTTCTGCTACTCACTATAACTGAGGAGCAGAAGGTGCGCTTTGCAGCGCAACAGCTATTGGGTTCTGCCAGTGCATGGTGGGACACATTCAATGCCATGCAGCCGGTGGATCATCGTGTGACTTGGCAGGAGTTTATTGTGGCTTTCAGAGAGTATTACATTCCTGCTGGTGTTCTAAACAGGAAGTTGATGGAGTTTCTAGACCTGAGGCAAGGGAGCATGTCTGTGATGGACTATGTAAATAAGTTCAACCATCTGTCACACTATGTTGGGACTCACATTGATACTAATGAGAAAAAGAGGGACCATTTCTATCACAATCTCTCTTGCAGTCTGCAGAAGGAGCTGTACATAGGAAACTATCAGACCTTTGGTTCTATGATGAATGCTGCTATTGTCATGGAAGGACTTCAGCGTGACTCTCAGGCTAAGTGGAAGCGCAAATAGGTGATTACTGGGTCTTCCAGTCACCCCTAGGCTAAGAAGGTATAGGTTGTCAGGCGGGTGCCCTATCAGTCTTTAGGTGGGCATTCGTTCCGATAGCCTCAGCAGACCTACCAGGCACCTTCCACCTAGTACTGTGCACCTACTCAGCAGGTGCACCAGTAGCAACAACCCCAGGGACAGCAGGTTCTGCCTCGTAACGGGTAGGGGAACAAGCCTAGGGCTTGTTTCAAGTGTGGCAAGGAAGGCCACTATGCTCGAGAGTGTCTGCAGAACTAGCCTACACAGTCTGCTCAGCCCTCAGCTAACTCTCGTCTGATCAAGCAGACAATTATCAAGAAGAAGGTGCCAGTTAGCTGCTCTGGGCAAGTTAATTTCACTAAGGCTGAGGAAATCTTGTAGAATGAACCAATGATGGCTGGTATGTTTATCATTGATTCCCATCTAGCATATGTGTTATTTGATTTTGGTGCATCACATTCATTCTTGAGCATGAGGTTTGCACAAAGGCACAATATATTCCTATTGCCTATAGAATCAGTACTCTAGGTGCGCAGTTGTGCGATAATACTCGGACGGACATAGTTGGGTTAGTGCTAGCCACTCACACTTACTGCCTCTAGTTCATGGTGCTGCCGGGGCAAGGCATAGATGCAATTCTAGGAATGAACTAGTTGCTTGTATATGGTGTAGTCTTAGATCTAAAGCAGAGAGTTGTTGAGTTATGGCTTCCTTCTTCTGAGGATAGGATGTCTCTTCTTATGCCCTCAGATCCAGTCTTACCTGTTGCTGCTCATGTTGAGGCTTCTCTTGATCTTGTCTCTATTCATGTAGTCTGTGAGTTTCTGGATGTCCTTTCTGAAGATCTACCTGGGTTGCCATCGGATTGGGATGTGGAGTTTTCCATTGAGTTAGAACCTAGCACTGCTCCTATCTCCCGGCGCCCGTACCGCATGGCCTCGAAGGAATTGGCTGAAATAAAGAAGCAGTTAGAGGGGTTATTGGAGAAGGGATTTATCCGTCCTAGTTCTTTACCATGGGGATGTCCAGCTATTTTTATGAAAAAGAAGGATGGTACCTTGCGGATGTGTGTGGATTACCACCCTCTCAATGCGGTAACCATTAAGAACAAGTAACCTTTACCTCATATTGATACTTTGTTCGATCAGTTGGCTAGTGCCAAAGTGTTTTCAAAGATTGATCTTTGTTCTGGGTATCATCAAATTAAGATCCGGCCACAAGACATACCAAAGACAGCTTTCTCTATTAGGTATGGGATATATGAATACCTAGTCATGTCTTTTGGTCTTACCAATGCTCCTGCATTCTTCATCTACCTCATGAATTTAGTCTTTATGCCAGAGTTAGATAAGTTTGTAGTGGTGTTCATTGATGATATTTTGATATACTCTAAGAACAAAGAAGAGCATGTCCAACATCGTCGGATAGTACCAACTCGATTAAGGGAACACAAGCTATATGCCAAATTCAGCAAGTGCGAGTTTTGGTTAGATCAAGTGTAGTTTTTAGGATATGTTCTGACTCCTGAAGGTATCTTGGTGGGCCCAAGCAAGGTGCAGGATGTGTTAAATTAGAAGTCCCCAAGTCAGTGCATCAGATTCATCAGTTCCTTGGTCTTGCTCGTTATTATTGGTGCTTTATTCCTAACTTCTCCAAAATAACTCAGCCGATGACCAAGCTGCTCTAGAAAGATGTCAAGTTTGTATGGAGTACGGCTTGTGAAGAAGCTTTCCAAGCCCTAAAGAAATTTCTTACCTCTACTCCTGTTTTTGCTCAACCAGATATTGACAGGCCATTTGATGTGTATTGTGATGCCTCAAGGATTGGACAGGGATGCATGCTTATGTAGGATGGGTGTGTGATAGCTTATGCTTCACGCCAGCTAAAAAAGCATGAGGTGAATTATCCCACCCATAATTTAGAGCTGGCTGCTATGGTGCACGCTCTAAAAATTTGAAGGCAATATTTGTTGGGAAATAAAGTACATATTTTTATGGATTACAAGAGCCTCAAATATATTTTCACTCAGTTCGAGTTGAACATGAGGCAATAGAGATGGTTGGAGCTAATCAAGGATTATAATTTGGAGGTTCATTACCATCCTGAAAAGGCTAATGTGGTAGCCGATGCTCTGAGCCAGAAGTCATATCAAGTTGAAGAAGCATCCTTGTCTCTCAACCATGCTGAGGTGCTAGCCCATATTGCTCTAGTCTCGGATTTGCTTGAGCAAATTATTATAGAGCAAAGGCAAGATGTTTCGGAAATTCTGCATCTTAGGAAGTTAATTGCCGAAGGGCGTGGTCCTCATTTTAGCATTGATGATCAAGGTGTAGTGAGGTTCAAGAACTGATTGGTGGTTCCATCAAGTGAGGAGCTTAGAAGAAAGATTTTGGATGAAGTTCATCATTCCAAGTTGTCCATCCATCTAGGGAGTAACAAGATGTACCATGATTTACGCCACTTGTATTGGTGGTCAAATATGAAGCAGGATATCACCAAGTATGCCGTGGAATGCGACACTTGTGGAAGAGTTAAGGTAGACCATATGCGTATCCTAGGATTTTTGCAGCCCTTGCCTATCCCTGTTTGGAAATAGGAAGATATTTCCATAGATTTCATTATGGGTTTACCCTACACGTCCAAGGGCTATAACTCTATTTGGGTCATTGTGGATCGCCTTACAAAGTCCGCTCATTTTCTCCCGGTGGATACCAGATATTCAGCCAAGAAGTATGTCAAGTTGTATTTTGACCGGATTGTGACCCTACATGGAGTTCCTCTTACCATCATCTCTGATAGAGGGTCAGTCTTTATCTCTCATTTTTGGGAGCAACTCCAGGAATTTCTTGGTACTAGTCTCCTCAGAAGTTCAGCTTATCATCCACAAACTGATGGTCAAACAGAAAGGGTAAATTATGTACTTGAGGATATATTGACAACTTGTGCCATTTATTTTCCTAAGAAGTGGGATGAATGCTTGAACTTAGCTGAGTTTTCTTACAACAGTAGCTATCAAGAAAGTATTCGTATGGCACCCTTTGAAGCTCTGTATGGAAAGAAATATAGGACACCACTTAACTGGGTTGAAGTAGGTGACTGTGGATAATTTGGGCCTGATTTTATCAAAGAAGCTCGAGGGCAAGTTAGTATTATTCAGAGTCATTTGAAGGCAGCTCAGAGCCGCCAAAAAACTTATGCTGCTAAGCGAAGAAAGCCTTTGCAGTTTGCAGTCGGGGATCATGTGTACCTCACGCTGTCTCCTATGAGAGGGGCGCATCAATTTGGTGTCCGTGGCAAGCTATCCCCTCGATATGTGGGCCCTTATAAGATTTTGGGGCAGTGTGGCCCGGTTGCTTATCGTCTCCAACTTCTAGATATTTTATCAGCGATACATAATGTGTTTCACATGTCTCAGTTGAAGAAATATTTGTGGGTTCCCGAAGAAGCGGTGGAAATTGAAGGACTTCTCCTCCAGCCTGACTTGTCTTATATTGAGCATCCTATCAAGATCTTGGATGAAAAATAAAGAGTGACTAAAAACAGTGTGGTGAAGTTATATAAAGTTTAGTGGCAAAATCACTCGAAGGACGAAGCGACGTGGGAGCTGGAAAGTTATATCTTGAAGCATTATCCCCACCTTCTTTCTAGTTCACCGAGGTAGTTGCTTTCATGGATATTTCTTATCCCTTTTCCCCATAATAGGCACATGAAATCTTGGGACAATATTTTGTTTTAGGGGGTAGATTTATAACACCCTCGGTGTTACACCATAAATTGTTTACTAAAACACTACATGAGCATCTTGTTTAGGTGTTAATGCATGTAATAAAGAGTGTAGATAAATTTCCACAACTCAAAACGATCAACGGAAGTGCGTTATATCACTTAGGGTTTAAAACCAATTTTTATTAAGCAAAAATGCTATAGAACATGTGTGTGATACTTAAATAAGGTTTGAAGTGCAAACTTAGTAGATGACGATGAAATACCTGTGGTCGAAAAAGGATATCACTAGCTAACATTTCTAATAGCTTGGAAATTGAATTTGAAGCAAATCCAGCACAAGACTTAGTCAATTTCTTAAGCCTGAAAACAGATTGGCAAAGCTATGTTTGGTAATTTTTATAGAAAAATTGGGTTAAGGAGTGGTGTTGTATTATGGCTTGTTTTAGTAGCCTAATATACCCTCTTAGGTATAGCAAAGATAGTTTGGGTGTTTGGCCAACCGATTAGTTGATTTGGAAGCTTTAAACAGCCGTGTGCCAACCGTAACCACCCCGCTTTGAATTGGGCCATGATAAACTCCAATTTGGAGTTTCCCCTCCGTTGTGCCATTAAGGCCGGAACCGGCCGTGGCCGTGGGCAGCCACCACCGCACCACCCCTTGTCAATCCATCTTCACCACGAGCTCTGCCTCCACCTCCACTTCACCCTACGCATCTCACTTGCACCTCTACTGCCTTGCCGTAGCCACTGACGTGGCTGCGCGCCGTGGTCGCCACTTCCGTGAGCTCCATGCTCCTATAACCTAGGCTAGTGTAGGCGCTAGGATTGTAGACAGGGGTCGGCCCATTAGTGGAGCCAGTGTGGGTCTCAGCTGGCCAATGTGGTCATCCAATGCCATCGCTGCCACGCCGGCGCACGTGCGGGTGGCTGAGGACCACGCCGTGGTAAAGGAGGGTATTTTTGAGGGTTTTATTGCATAGTTGCTCTCTCTAGGAATAGTGGCATGGACTGCGAGTTGATTCAGTCTTAGCGTGGGGGCATTTTTGTGAAGTTGGCAGCGCACGCGGGCCTCCGCGTTATGGGCCGCCTCATGTGGGCCGCGTCCGCTTGGGCCACGCTGGCAGGCCGCATTCACACGTGCGCTGTGCCGCGTGGGCCGTGCGTTACGGGCCACGTGGAGGATTTAGTTTTTTTCCAGGGAATTAGTAAATGCTTTTTCAATTTAGTTTTGAGCTAATTTTTAGTAAATTATATAAAATCATGTAGGTGTTCAAAAATTGTGAAATAAATTCTGTTGAGTTCCTAAAAATGTTGTCTATCTGATAGTATGGTTAGTTTATACATGTCTGTGTTGATGCTAAGGTCTATTAAATCGTTTGAAAGTGTTTAATGTCATTTAGATTAATAATTGTAGGAATTTTTGTGGCAATTTGGTAATAGCTTTGGCCATGAAATTTTTATAGTAGGTTCATTAGATTATTAGGTGCTCACTATAATTTTTGTAGCCTTAGAATAAGTTAAGAAATGGGGTAGCTATGTACTCCTTGTTTTAGTATATATATTAAATCGGTAATAAGAATAAGGATGCCTTTAGTTACTAAGATAATACATGAAATGTTTCATACCTGTTTAGTGGGAATAATAGGTAACTTAGCATTTTAGTCATTAGAGCGAGCTTTGTGGCTTGATAGATGTATTCTTATTTTAAGAGTTGTTGTTGCCTTGCATCATTATTTCATGCATGTAGATAACTAGTTGGTAGAGTTCGTGACCGCGGGCGAGTCAGAGTACGAGGAGATAATCGAGGAGTACGAGAAGGAGATCCTCCTCCAGGAGGGAGCTCCAGAGCCATCAGCTGCTAACCTTGCTGACACCACGCCTACCCAAGACAAGCCCTGGTGCATAACCCTTATTTTAAATGATCACTGAATATATATATGTGATGTGCATTTACGTTACAGGCATTTTATGGAAACTATATGCATAGATATACCTATCTATGTGTTCTACTAGTATATGTCGAGTAGCTACTATACTTAGGATTTTCGATAGCGTGAGTAACCTGTCGTTACTCACAATAGGTGATTATTATTATCAATCTTATGATAAAATGGTGAAAGGAACAATGGAGACTGATCAAAGATATGGTATGGGTATTGGTGGGTGTAAGAGGTTGTGTCCCGTGGCCATCGAGGCATAGCTTGGTTACACTGTTTTCTCTGTTCGTGTCGGTTAAGGACTGACCATTGCATTGGATTCTAGTCAGGTCACAGACTTATTATCTTGAGCACATACTTGTTTATGGAAGCAGAGAAGGCTTGTTGCTCTCTTGTTGTGGGTTCCGGCTCTTTCTGGACTGACTGATTGGAGGCAGGGATGGGGAGGTCTAAGCACCACACTAAGTCTGGGACTCAGGTGTGGGGGCTTGGAGTCCAAGTTTGGACGGGGACCTGAACCCCTTAACAGGAGAGTGATGGGTTGGTCCTACTTGTGTCTGGGGTACAAGTGGGGCGTGTGTTTCAGGGTACCTAGCTGGGCACATTGATTCACAAATCGCTGCGTAATTTGGTATGACTTGTCTATAATCTAGCACTATAGTAAGAACTGGAAGATCAAAGATGGTGAAATGGATCTGTTTACTCAACTCTTGATTAGAACTGGTGCTTACCTAAAATGGTTAGATAATAAACTAATCATAACTGCTAACAAGAAACATACATAAGGATTCGTTACTAGTATTGCTTTCTACAAAAAAAGAAAACCCAGCAAATCATAAAGCTTATCATATCCTTTGAAGTCAGGAAATTATTCCCACTAGTCGGGTAAGTCTTGCGAGTACATTGTGTACTCAGGGTTTATTTACCCCTGTTGCTGGTGCAGCTTGACGAGTAGCTGTTGTGTGAAGGATTCTTCTGGTGGACACAGACGGATCCTTGTATATTACCAATAGATGTTTATTTTAATTCCGCTATTTAAATTCCGTACTCTGAACTTGGTACTATAATAATGTATTTATAAGAACTCTGGTCGTATGAAATGGATTAAGTATTATAAACCCGTTCTCATTTTTGGACCCCAGAGGAAAAACGTGGATTATTCGAGTTCTCTCTTGGGGTGTGATCGACGGAACTGCTCGAAGTATCTCGCTTTCGGGGTGCTTATTGTCTGGTGGAAGACGAGCGTCTCCGAAGGTGTGTTATTTCGGACGGGTCTGCCACACTGATGGCCCTACAAGTTTAATCAGCCATTATTAAAAGGGGAAAAGTCTATTTCACCTCCCTCAATTGTTGCATATGTTCGATTTACCTCCCTCAATTAGAAAACTGGTTGTTTAGACTCCTCCAACTGTTGAAACCATTAGATTTACCTCCCTCAGCGGGTTTAAGAGTGATTTTTGGTTGACGTGGCGCCAAGTCAGCCACAAGAGAGGTAAATTGGACTTTCATGATAGTTCAGAAAGGTCAATTAGATTTTAACCAAAAAATTAGAAATAATTTTAAAAAAAATGTCCAAATACTTTTCCTAGGATAAATATGCATTCAAAATAATAAAATATAATTTAATATTAGAAAATTTATTTTAACTTAGAAAAATATAAAACATGTTTCATATTTTTCCTAAAATTATGCTACTAAAATTTGTATAAATAAGTTTTGAAACAAATCAAATAATTTTTTAGAACAAATATGTATTTAAAAATAATAAAATTTGATTTAATATTAAGAAAATCATAGAAAATTTGTTTCAACTTAGAAAAATATGAAACCAGTTTCATTTTTTTCTAAAATCATGCTTTATATTTTTATGAGCTAGACACCATAATCTAGATCGTGAAATTAGGGAACACATGAAGTCCAACATCTTGAACCTGTCCAAATTGCCTCCCTGCTGAATCATGTGCTATCGGTGCATGTGCAAACCTATAACGGCTACGACAAAAAAGGAAGTGTTTGCGTCCATTGGGATGTTGTCGCCCGAGTAACAGAAGTCAGTTTGGGAGGCTAAGAAGTCACATAATGAGTCTACACACGCCATTTTCGTGATGTCCCCTGAAGAAGGCAACGTTGCTACAAATTTAAACCACATGATACATTTTTCTAATATGCAATAAGAGTTTGAATTATATGATTTATGTGGATTTTCCCATGCATGTCTTGATGGCTAAGCAAGACACTGTCGCATAGGATTTTTGGGTAGTTTGCATGTCAAGTTGCACAACGATCAATGCTGCGGTTCTGCAATAATTTATCTTGGTCTGTATCCTTCATTTCGTATTTGGCCTAGATTCAAATTTAGGAGACCATATAAGATTAAAATAATTCTAAGAATGGAACAAAAAAGGTACAACATGGTTTCAGGAAAAAAATGAAACTAGTTCCATATTTTTTCCAAGTTAAAACAAATTCTATGATAATAAATCAAATTTTAGTTTTTAATGCATATTTATTGTATAAAAATATTTAGATAATTTTTCAAAAAAATATTTCTATAATTTTTTATAAAGTCTAATTGACCTCCATAAACTACCGTGAAAGTGCAATTTACCCCCCTCGTATATGACTTGGGCTACGTAGGATGGCTGACGTCATCAGCCAAAACTACTCTCAAAACTTTTTAGGGAGGTGAATCGGACGGTTTAATACCTGGAGGAGTCTAAAAAAACCGATTTTCATATTGAGGGAGCTAAATCGAACTTACACAGTAGTCGAGGGTGATCCTTTTCTTAAAAGGGTAGACATGAGGCTGGCCCAACACGGTAGTCCAACTAGTATAGAGTCCAAAATGGCTTTAGATACAATCATACAAAGGGGTGCTCTGAGCCTCTAACATAAACCTCCATGTTACAAATCCAATTGCTTAAACCTCCGTATGAAAAAAAACAGCATGTTCGTTTCGTCGGAAATGATCGTGGATTATTTACTGCTGGCTGGTTTGCTGTGAAAGAAAAATAATGTTTCAGCTTATAATCCACGATCGTATACGAGCAAGCGAACAGACTGAAAAGCAACATTACTCCAAGTAGTTCACTGTGCATGTAGAATAAAAATGAATACACGAACAATCACCCGGATCTCAGCATGCACCGGAACACGTACGTGGTCCTTCGTTTTGACAGTACATCGAGCGACGCAGGCAATAGCTTGGGCATGTCGCGCATGCATGGCAATTGGCAACCCGCTGCACAGTTGAACTGAAGCGATTTTAATGCGAAGGACCGTAGCGTTAAACGGCACAGCAGTGAGCGGTGGACTTATCAGCCGGCTTATCAGGTGAATCTATGGTATTTTTCTCTAACAATAAATCAGCTTCAGCCGACTTACACCAGACGAACATTCCTGTAGGCCGGCTGCACGGCTTCTCGCCGCCGGTTGGTGTGGGTGTGACTTCGTTTTCAGGTTGCGTGATGTTGGCGCTGGACTGGCCCTGGTCGGCTGGTCCCTGTGGTTTTTTGCTTGGCGTGGCGATCTAGTAGCAGGTCAGTACAATGCACCTGGTCGAGGCGCTTTAGCACCATCGAAAGTACTCACTGATTCTGGCTGTCTAGCCAATGCTGTAAAAGTGGCGTCCTTGACTGAAATCCTCAACTCCAATTCAAACGGCGTGGAAGCGTGACGGAGCCGATGGCAAACATCCCAGTATTATCGGTACCTTGAAAAATCAGACCCCATGCCCTACGGCAAACGACTGACAGATGTATTGCCATTCGCGTGCCTGCGGGCACCGGCGGCCCCGACGGTGGCACAACCACATGGGTCACCCGCGTCAAGGCAGATTGCGTCAAGGCAGATTGGGAGAAGAGCGGCTGCAAGCACTTTGCCGTGGGAACCGTGGATTTGGGCCAAAATATCTACGTTGAGCTTCTTTGGATCTGATACTCGTACGCCAGTTTAAATAGTCGCGTTCTCCAACGGGTAACGAGGACGGATAAACAGGGAATGTTCCCGTACCCGTTATATCCATCGGAGATAGATTCTTGCTCATTTAGATGTCTACGGATAAAGATATGATCCCATCCTCGTTCTCTAATAGATCAAATACCCGTCGGGTATCGGGACCCGTCGCCATCTTTAGCCGCTCCCACTCTCGCAGACGCAGCCTAATCCTCCTAATCCCCACGCGGCACCTGACACAGGGATTCCCTGCGCGAGCGGCCAAAACGGCAAAACCCCGAGTCCCCAACGGAGACAGGGACCCCAGCAGCCTTGCCGCTTGGCGCGTCGGACCACACGCTTCCGACTTCCGGGCTGGGAATGATGCATTGATCGATGCCATGTGCGGCTACGCAACAACTAGTGCAGCGCGCTCGATTTCCTCTTGGCATTGGCAAAAGGCTTATCAACCTGCATCAACAACCTTTGCAAGATGAGGTTACTTATATTCAGAATCTCACAGAAAGTCAGCAGTTCATATAGGAAAAAGGAGAATCCAATCCAAGTTGCGTCAGGTACTTTCCAGGTTTTGTTGCCAAATCATACAGTTCATGACAAACACGACCTATTATATTCATAACCCAGGATCAAAACAATTCCATGGTGGACGGGTAAGACAACGACAAAATCAGTAGAGTATGCATAACCTCACAGTCCAATTCATACTACCAATCTTACAAAAGAATATTTCTTATTATAAGATGAACAAAATATCATAATTAACAAGAAGTAGGTTGCCACAATATATATTTCAATTGTGATTAGATAAGTTTAGGTACCAGGCAAAGATGGCACCGGATGCGACTAACTTCCTAGAACTCGCAAAAGAAGTATAAGTAGTCAACCATGGTCTTAGTGCCTTACTGTAGTCAGATTTGGAGGCGAAAGAGAAACGATGAAGATGGAGTTGAGAGCGAATATGCTTATGTGTTGCCGTGTTGGCCACTACATACCAGCTGGAGTCCTGGACATGACAACAGTAAAAAACACCATCTCTGTTATCACAAATACAGAAAAGGAAAAGAAAACTCAAAGGACTCTAAAAAAATACCATTACGAGCAAAACAAAGAGAGGATCCTACAGAAATCTGCAATCCCATGGCTATCACTAATCTCACAAACTAGCATGATCAACAAGATTTTGCCACAAGCCCACAACCAGATTGCAACAGAGCTAAGCAAGTTTTATAGCAAGCATGAGACTAGATGCAACTAGGGAATATTTGGTCTGCGGTTATATATTGCCACATATCAAGTTAACTCCTCATTAGCAAGACTGGAAAGACACCTTAAGTGATGAATCAGAGTCTTACTATTTGATAGGTTTAGAGGCAAAACTTACAACATCATATATCATCTTTGGGCGGTGATGATATGCTTAAGATGTAGCTGACAGGCTTAGGCCTGGATTGCTGCCTGCACACACAATAGAAGCAATAATTCAGAGAAATTGTTAACACTCGTTAAAATCCTTTTAGAGCAAAGTGCATGTATAGTAACCCCCATAGCTTAAACGGAAGCCAGGAGAAGTTTTACAGAAGCATATAACAGAAGGTACTAATAGGAACCACCAAACTAGTACTAGATAATTACACCAACAAGCCCCCAAAATGCTGAGCCAACCTGAAATACCAAATTGATGTAATCTGCAATTTTGAAGAAGCATAACCTGCATCAACTCCTCTCTCAGGAGACTCAATCTCAGCTGCCAAGTCTCAACCTGTATATGGAAAGAAACAAGGTTCATTCCAAGGGCAAAAGCCAACACATGCATTTATTGCACATTTGCATATGCCAGTGCACCAACACAAGAATCTCAAATCAAATTGGTAAAATTAGTAATCATCAGATACATTCACCAACACAGAAGACTGTATCATACAGTATTAGTCAACCACGTTTCCATATCTGATAGTACGAATTACGAAATGGTGACAAATGCAAAGGCAAGTTTCCACAATAATAGACACAAAAGCTCAAAATATCACAGCTGGCTGCACTCGCTGAGTCGCAAGAAGCAACCACAACAACCATATTTAGGAGTACTACATAATATCCATCTGAGTTACACATAGGAAAATTCGTTGGAGTCTGTTGTGTGTAGGCCGGTGTCAATCTCAGGATATGTATCCCCACCATGAACCTTGATTGTAAATTGTAATATAACCGGCCAGCACCTACTTCCATGCTTTAGTATCTGCAAGACACACAAGATTGCCCACATTATATGTTTAATCGTCTGTATATATGTAACCACCAATCTTGAACATCGCAAAAGGGAAACGGTCAATTGTAAGAGGACTGTATAAATGTGTAATGAAAGGCTTGTGATTGAATGATCATTAACCATCCATCCGTTCTAGGGGAAATTAAAAGGTTCAGCTCGGGGAAGCAGCACGCGGAAGCAAAGCAAATGGTGGCGAACGGCCGGCAATGCTGCGGCGCCCTGCAGGCACCACCACCACCACCACCAAAGGAACTCCCCGTGACAACCAAAGACATACAAGCGCAGCGTATATGCTGCTGTTGAAGAAGTCTAAAACTCTGAATTGTTCACTGAATCGATCGGAAATTCGGAAGTTGTTCGCCATGGACGAGGAGAGCAGCTAGCTGTAAGAGTGTACGTCCCGTAGGAGACAGAAGCTGCACAACCACACACCCCATTACTTGTAGCCGGCACCACCAACAGCTCCGATCGATCGAGTCACCGGGATCGCTATAGGATATTGCCTGTCTCTCCGCGAAGCATATTACTGTATCTCCTAGACTCCTACGCGCATTATTCGGACGAGCGAGCTACTAGTACCTCCAGCTCCGCGCAGCATATGGCGACGAGGTCAGCAGGAAGCTCGAATCGCGGGCGAAGGTCTGGGGGTCCGAGACGGCCAGATGGGGAATTCAATTCGTCTCCCACGGCTATAGAAGCCGGTACCATGGTTGACTAGGTCATAGTGGCGGCCGCGGGCTGGTCGGTGCGCCACCTGACGAAGTTGGAGGAGCTGGACGGAAAACGGGGTTTAGGCGGAGGCGTGCCGACAAGAGGGGTTTGGGGTTAAGGGCGCGAACGGGGAGCCGGGGACGCCGGGGAAGAGGCACGGGGGGCACGGAACACCGAGGCGGCAAGCGGAAAGGGAGGCGGGGCTGCGGTACCGAAACCTAGGGTGCGGGGGGCGGAGGGCGGATGCGCGGGCGCACGGCGGGCTGGTGGTGCAGCCGGGAAGGGCGAGGTCGGTCAGCGACTGGTAGAGTTTGGGGAAACTTACTTGGCTCCGTGGAGAGTGAGGGCCATGGCCATTAAGACGACGAGTGCCGCCGCCGCTCCGGCCGCGACCTTGGCGAGGAGGCGCAGGAGCCCCTGGATCTGCCCGTCTGCGTCGACGGCACCACCGCCACCCTCGCCGCCGGCTCGGACGTGCGCGACGATGATCAACATCATCCCGATAAAGAACGTGCCCGTCGCCGCGGCAGGCAGCGCGCGGAGAGCAGCCAGGGCGAGCGCGCCGTGACCGGCACCACCACCTCCGGCGGCCTGCCCGAATAGGGTGAACTCGAGCGTGCCAGCGGAGACGCACAGCTGGAGCATGACAAGCCCCGAGATCGAGAGCTGCCCGTTGCCCGCGCCGGCCACGGGAGCGGCGGCGACATGGCGACTCATCAGGTGACGGTAGGTGAGCGCGACGGCGACGAAGAGGACCACCACCGCAGCCAACGGCGGCAAAACCTCGGCCGCACTGTGGAGCAGTGGGGCTTGAGCGGACGTCGTAGACGTGGTGCTGGTGCCCGCGCCGCACTGCGGGTCCAGGAAGGTGGAGAGCTCGAGGGCGGCGAAGGCCAAACACAGGTAAAGGTAGGCGAAGCCGAAGGCGGCGGAAGCGCTCACCATGGTGTTCGGATGTGGATGATCCCGAGGCGCGGAGGGAGGGGGAAGGGCGGTTTGGAGTAGGCGGGGAGAGGGGGTAAAATGTGGTCGTAGGGTTTAGAGCTGCTGGGAGGAGGATGGAATTGTAGGGTGGTTCTCGGTGCTTGATATAATGGCAGGAGAGATCACTGATCAGACTAAGCTTCCCGGCCCAAGCTAAAGGTGTATAAAAGGAGGGAGTGGTTGAGTCTTGTACGTTGTTTGTGTATGGCGCTCGTGTGCCACTTCTAGTTCCTGTCATTGGCATTTTGTATTGATAGCTTCAAAGTTCTTTACAAGGAGTAGCTTGTTTTGGAGTGATGACAGTGACGCTTAAAAGGCAGCGTCTAGCCAAAGCTGCCGTCTAAAGTTTGAAGCCGAAAAGGGTAAAGCGATGCCGAATGCAGTGCTAGTTAAAGATAAGGGACGAGATTTTCCGGCGGTCAGCATCAAGCGAACTGTGGACACGTGTGTGTGTCAGGGCCAGGGTCAGGGTCTCCCCTTACGACTCCTCTGCGTGACTGCCTATGTGCGGCAAGCATCAAATTTCTTTAGTGATTGTGTGGTGACACACATATAAATTAAACCTATCAAACTATTCCGTCATCTCAATAGACTAATTGATTTGAGCTGCCATACATTTCGATTTTTTTTTGTCAAAATTAGGGGCTTCAATTGATTTTTTTTTTGTGTGAATCAGTTGATCTTTGCTTCTATGTTCTATATGCCCTCCAAAGTGTCATGTTTGCTTCGTTGAAAAGCCAAGCTGAAAAATATTGTTCGCTAATTTATTATGAGAGAAAAACACTATACCATAGCCGATAAACAAGCCTGATAAGTTCAACCGAACAGGGCTACACCATAACAACTCTTTTTCGCAGAGGACCACGAAGAAACGGCCACAGGGCACAGGAAAATATATGAAGAGTGTATGACAAGGTATATACGTAGGCGTGATTGAACAAGTGGATTTGGGCTGAGCTTGGTCCTCACCAGTGCTACCACTAAGCCCATCTATATTTCATACCGGGCCTAGTCTCATCTTTACATACAGGCTGTGTGTGTTGGTGTTGTAGCAACATAATCCAATGAAAAACTCAAGGCCAATCTAACGGTTTGTGTTGCATGGGTAGCCCGACTTGATGCAGCCTAGCCTAGTGTCACATTTGGTGGGCCAAAAAATATCATGGGTGGTGACCTCTTTCGGGCCGGAAAAAGGGCTTTTCCTAGGCCATGTCTGGCCCAAGCTCAAGCTCTACGAATCAGTACCGAATTTTGGAATAAGGGCTTCTGAGGGAACTCTGGTTGCGTAAAGCCAGCTCTAGAACACTAACCCTACTATAGAGACATTTCCACTTTTAGAGTGTTCAGTGGCGGATCCAGGATTTAAACTCAGGGTATGCCGTCCAAATTTTTTCATATATAATTCGGTAAAACCATTTCTCAATTCGGTAATAATTATAAAATTAAACGTAATTTGATATACACACACTAAATTACATGATAAGTATGAAACTGAAAGACATAAATTTTAATATAAATAGTTCAAACGTCATATTAACAGTCCCAAATATAAACATAAAAGAGAGTATGTAAGAGACTTATTATACTACTTATCTGACTTTTTAAACTGTTTTCTAAGGGATGTGAATGTTTCGATTATATTATCTTTATTCACTTAAAAATGCCTCTTAACAGATTCTTAATTTTGCTTTCACTAAATCATTGTAGAAAATACCCAATCAACAATTGCCGTTGCCTAGCAATATCAACAGGCTTTATGTTTTTACATAAAATAAAAGAGAAGAGACAAAAGCAGAGATGTAATACCTCGGCAGCTAGCAGTCGAGATCTATGCCTAGCACGTTGTCGCGCACGCACAGCAGCCGACCAGCAGCAACGAAGTAGCTGGGGTGGATCCTCAATCTGACCATCTTAATCATGATTAGTGGTGACGTCATGTCCTCGTAGCCTCGCCTGAGCTCGTGTACAGCTCCGTTGATCGGAGATGGCGGCGATCTAAGACCCAGCGGCATTGGATCGATGGACTCCTATCATAAAGTCCCGTCGTGTGGGGTCCTTCCAAGTGACATCGTGTGGCCGTAGGCCGGGCTGTAGCTGGTATAGGCCGTGTCACTGGGTGAGGTCGTGGGTCTCGAAAATGAAAAGGCCTCACGTCGCACGGCGCAGCCTCAGTTAGTTATTTTTTAAGTTTTTCTGTTTTACTACAAATAAATATACATGTATATATACTCCATACATGCTAGATCTGCAGGGTATGCCATACCCTGTAGATCCGTCCATGAGAGTGTTTATCTAATCCCATGTCAGAAATTAATCGGGGGCACAACACATTAGACGAGGCAACCTCTACCTGTCAGATTAGTCTTTTCGATCGAGTTAGACCTGAGGCGTATGCAGTCGTGGGTATAACGACCACATCCACTGCACACTCAATAGAAGTTATCCTCCCTCATCAGGCTGAAAAAGCTGAACGGCGGGGCTTTGACTGCGGTGGTGTGCCGGCTGATGGTCCAGCGACGGGAAATCATAGAAGGAAAAAAACACTTGTGTAATCTGTTGTAGTGATTGGATATTTTTTCCAAACTCACAAAAAATGAAAACTCTAGTTTTTGAACACCCGTGAGGAGATCCATTTAATTCATGGATTTGACCTCTAAATTCAGTTTTTTGGATCTGGATTACGTGGAGGCAAGACGTTTGGCAGGATTCCGATAAAAAAACGTTTGGCTGGATTTTATGAACTGAAACTGTTTTTAAAACCTAGAGCTGCTGAAGCTCTTCGCCATAGGCCGTAACCCAGACCTACTCTAGATCCCCCAGTGGTTCCATCAGTACACGCAACCAAATTAAACGAGACGAGGTCTAGAAGGCCAAACGAAGACAAATGTATGCAGGTAGCAGGCGATAAAGCTCCAATCCTTAATTAGTGTAACTTTTCAAGTTTTATCTATAGTCGTACATGTTAGGAGGTAAAGCAGCTAGAGCTGCTGCAGCGAACACGGAACAACACCCAAACCAAGGTAAGCAAAAGGGGCAGAAGTGAACTAGCAGCTCTGCAAATTGCAACAGCACAACGAGCTGATGACCAGCGGTAAAGATAGGGAGCGCAGACAAACCTGTCGTTGCCATGGCACGAGTGGCAGCAGAGATGCTGAGCTCAGGCCATGGACATGGAATCCGACCGCCTCGATACCCAATATCTCCGGCTCCGGTGGGTACTGCAGCGGATCGGCGAGCAAGGCCAAGGAGAGGGGCGAGCTAGATGTGGAGGCTCTGCTCATATGAGCCAGCGGACGTTGACTTGCATTTGCAAGTCCTCTCCTCCTCGGTATCCAGCAGCAAGGCCGCACCAGTCATCATTGTAGGTCTGCCTGTGCGATATATCGCTCCGCCTATCAGAGCGAAGGAAAGGACGGGCCACCTGTTAATCCACCTCCTTTTGCGTGGGAATCTTGTCATTGAGCAGTACTCCGTAGGCCTTCTGCAACGTGTCGCTTGAGCGATGCCAGAAGATGGAAAAGTCGATTCTGGCACCCCTTGCAGTGAGGCTAACTGTCAGTGGTTCCAGGAAAATAGAGAGCTAAGCACGAACTTACGCCGGTTCTAAACTGATGCCCAGAAAATAAAATAGTATTTCATCTGTCTCCTATTTATCTCAGTGGCTCACATCAACTATGCATGACCTGTTGCTTCTATTTTTTTACTTCCGCAGAACGCACTACTTTGTCTGGCATCACTTACACGCTGCAGCCCCAAACTCAACCAAGCTGGCACTGTAGAGAGCCTAGGTGCTAAACAACGTTGTAATAGGAAACAACAGGTAACTTTTGCTTGTCTCCCGTGCTCTACTTGATTGCTGCGCGCCGTTATTGTTCGTTCGCGCGCGTTGTTCATGCTAACAGCTATTGCAGCCTATATATCTTTAGCCAAAAAAACTAATCAAGAAAAAAAATCATGAGACATGCAAAGAAACTAATTAGAAGGTGTCCATTGCAAGAAAGAAAGAGATTAAAGCCCTATTTAGATCTCTCGTCGATAGATCTAATATCTCCAAATAAATGATTTAAAGTTATATCTAAACTTTAGCTAACCCCAAAAAATATATTAGACCACCAACAGCTTGGTTAAAATTAATAGCCAAATTCCATTGTTTAGCTATTTTGTAAAATAGAAAACTTCTTCAAAAAGAAAAGGTCAACGGCAGCCTTGCTATTTTACAAATTCACGTAGCAAGTGCCCTTGTGTTCTAACCCAGCCGCACTAATACTCCACTGATCAAGCCCCGTGCTCCCATGATAGCTTGCAGACTTTCTCTGTCAGCCATCACTCTCGTCCACAGGCCCATGTTCGGCACGATGGCCACCATGGATCGTATCAGCCTTATCAGCCATGATACAGTATTTTTCTCTCACAACAAAACAACATCAGCCAGCTTATAAACCACAAAAACGATCAAGCGAACATGGTGATCTATGAAAAACAAAAGGCTTATCAATCTGTATCAACCTTTGTGGCTGAGATGAGGTTTTCTGTAGAATCTCACAGAAAGTATGCAGTTCATATAGGAGAATAGAAGGCTTATCAATCTGCATCAACCTTGGTAAGTGAGATGAGGTTAGTTCTGCATAATCTCACTGAAAGTATGCAGTTCATATAGGATAATAGGAAAAGGAGAATCCAAGTACATTGCCTGGAGGTCGCGCCAGTCTCTGTAGGCCGGGCTGTTTCAGCGGGTGAAAGCATCTAGGCCCCTAAGTGGATTTCGGTGATTAATGTCAATACAAGATTACTATGACTAACGTGTGTTTTACAGAGGCAATTAAGTTAGGTCATGGTAATGGAGATCGATTGGGCAATCGAGGTTGTCATGCCCCTACGATGGAAATCGTTTCGGTTTTCAAAGGATGTACGACAAGGTTAAGGAGAACTAGTTCTAAGTGTCAATTAAAGTTGGAGAGACACTTAGAGTAGTTTAGGACTTTGTTTTTTTCTTTGGCCGTACTATGAAGGGGGGTATGAACGGGTAGCTTGACCTAGTTGAGTCTAGTGAGTTAGGTGTGGTGCACACTTGTTAAAACTAGCTCTAGGTAGCTCCTATGAATGCCTAAGATCCTTTGGAGCAAACTTAATTCACATATGATCGAGAGTTGGAAGTGAATGGAGGGTCAAATACTGACCGGACGCTGGCTCCGGTGCGACCGGACGCTGGCCGCAGGGTCCGGTCAGTTCATTTGACCGTGAAGAACAAGTCTGGTGTGACCGGACGCTGGAAGGTCATGTGACCGGACGCTGAGGGCCAGCGTCCGGTCGACTCCAGTAAGGGTCCAGACTTGAGAAAGTGCGACCGGACGCGTCCGGTCAGTAGTGACCGGACCCTGAGTATCCAGCGTCTGGTCATTTACAGTAAGCATCCAAGAGCGACCGAACGCGTCCGGTCGGTACTGACCGGACCCTGACAGCGTTCGGTCATCACGTGAAAACTGTTGCGCGGGTTGAACTGACCGGAGCGTCCGGTCAAAACGATCGGAGCGTCCGGTCACCCCGCAGAAGCTCATAACGGTTTGTTTTTCAGGCTGCCTTATAAATAGAAGCTCCACTCATGAGTGGAGTCACTTTTGCTCATTCCAACAGTTGAGAAACACATTTGTGAGTGCTGAGAAGAGCAAGGTCCTAGTGAGGTGTTTGTGATTTGAGAATCTAAGAGTGAAACCTCATTAGTGAATCAAGAGTAGACAAGTGTGCATCCATCTTCTCATTAGGCTTTGCGTGGTCAAGTGAGAGTTCGTGCTTGTTACTCTTGGTGATCACCATCATCTAGACGGCTTGGTGGTGATTGGGAGCTTGGTGATCACCCGACGGAGCTTGTGGGTGACCCAACTCAAGTTGTGAGCGGCTTTGGGTGATTCGCCGCGACGGAGTGTCGAAGAATCAACCCATAGAGAGCACTTGATCCTTGCGTGGATCAAGGGGGAGCTACACCTTTGCGTGGGTGCTCCAACGAGGACTAGTGGGGAGTGGCGACTCTCTGATACCTCAGCAAAACATCGCCGCGTTCCTTTCTCTCCCTATTTACTTTGAGCACTTACTTTGAGTATTTACCTTAAGCAATTCAATACTTGTTTTACATTCATAGAATTGCTATGCTAGAGTAAGTTTGGAACATAGGGTGCAAGTCATTTGTGCGTTGATTTGATAGAAACACTTTTCTAGGCATAAGGGGTTAATTGGGCTATCTGTAGGATTTGATTATTGCAAGAAAATTTAGAATTAGCCCAATTCACCCCCCTCTTGGGCATCTTGATCCTTTCAATTGGTATCAGAGCCTCATGCTCATGATTTTAAGCCTAACCGCTTAGAGCAAGATATCTCACGGGGATGGACCTCCTCCTATCTTCGAGGGGGATGATTTTCCATATTGGAAAATTCGCATGGAGGCGTATTTAGAAGCTCTAGACGTTAGAATTCTTAGAGCCACCTCTCAAGGATTCCCAACACCTAAGAATGCCGCACAACTTCAAGGTGATAAAGTAAATAATGAAAAATGGAATGCAAAGGCTCGCAACACCATCTTTAGAGGCCTTTGCAAAGATGTGTTCAATCATGTAAGGAACCACAAAGACGCCCATACACTATGGTCGGACATTTGTGCGCTCCATGAGGGAACCAAGAGTGAGCGTGAGGAACGCTATCATCTTGTAATTAAAAAGTTAAATTCTTTTGAGATGTTTCCCAAAGAAAGTGCTAATGAGATGTATTCTCGTTTAAATGTTTTTGTAGAGAAAGTCAATGGGCTTAGACTTACTCAAATGTCACCATCCGACGTTGTGAGAAAAATCTTGAGTGTCCTCCCCATTGACAAATATGGGCACATTGTGACCGTGCTACATCAAGGTGATCTTTCCGCCGCTACACCGACACAAATCTTGGGAAAGATCAATGCTCATGAGATGTACATGCACATCACACCTCAAGATGGCTCATCCTCTACAAAGAAGAAAGAGAAGGACTTAGCATTCAAAGCTAGCCAAGATAAGGGCAAAGCAAGACTTGAGTATGAGAGCTCAAGCGATGAAGATGATGAAGAAAGTCTTGCTCTCATGGTGAAAAAGACCGCCAAGATGCTAAAGAAGCTAAACAAGAGTGGCATCAAGTTTGACGGCAAGAAGAAGAAGTTCTTCACTAGCTCAAGAAGAAAGCCAATCTCTGAGATGGATTGCTACAATTGTGGTGAACTTGGCCACCTAGCTCATCAATGCACAAAGCCCAAGAAAGACAAGTTCAAGAACAAGGGCAAGAAAGATGATTCAAGTGATGAAGATGAAAAGAAAAAGAACAAGCCATACAAGAAGAGAGATGGCAAAAAGAGAGACTTCTACAAGAAGAAGAAGAGTGGCAAGGCCTATATTGTCGGTGATTGGCTCACGGACATTGATTCATCAAGTGGATCATCCGATGATGAGAGTAACAATGAGAAGGTGACCGCCATTGCTATTGATCTTGCATCCTCACCGCCACCATCACCATCATCCTCTACACACCTATGCCTTATGGCCAAGGGTGAACGCAAGGTGAACTATAAGACCAGTGGAAGTCATTGGGTCATTGATAGTGGTTGCACTCAACATATGACCGGTGATCCTCGTATGTTCACCTCACTAGATGAAGAGGTAGATGGACAAGAGAAAATAATATTTGGAGATAATTCAAAAGGCAAGGTTAAAGGATTGGGCAAAGTGGCAATATCAAATGATTATTCCATCTCCAATGTGCTCTATGTCGCTTCATTGAGCTTCAACTTGCTATCCATTGGGCAATTGTGTGATCTTGGCTTCCAATGCTTATTCACCGAGAAGGAGGTTGTTGTATCCAAGGTAGATGACAATCAAGTGATATTCAATGGATTTAGATATAACAACCTATATCTAGTTGACTTCACCTCCAAAGATGCAAACTTGAAGACTTGCCTATTCACCAAAACAACACTTGGGTGGCTATGGCATAGAAGACTTGTTCATGTTGGGATGAGCTCACTCAAGAAGCTTATGAAGAATGATTTGGTGAGAGGGTTGAAGGATGTGAAGTTTGAGAAGGACAAGCTTTGTAGTGCATGTCAAGCCGGTAAGCAAGTTGCAAACACTCATTCAACCAAAGCTTTCATGTCAACCACAAGAGTGCTAGAACTCCTACATATGGATTTATTTGGACCAACAACATATAAGAGTTTGGGAGGAAATCTCTATTGTCTTGTGATTGTGGATGACTATTCAAGGTATACATGGGTGTTCTTCCTTCATGACAAATCCAAAGTTACATCTTGTTTCAAGAAGTTTGCCAAGAGAGCTCAAAATAAATTTGAAGTGAAGCTCAAGAAGATAAGAAGTGACAATGGCAAAGAGTTTGACAACACAAACATAGAAGCTTATTGTGATGAAGTTGGAATCAAACATGAGGTCTCCGCAACCTATACTCCTCAACAAAATGGTGTAGTTGAGAGGAAGAATCGGACTTTGATCACTCTTGCAAGGACAATGCTAGATGAGTACAACACCCCCGAAGCTCTATGGGCAGAAGCAATCAACACCGCATGTTATGCATCCAACCGCCTATTTCTTCAAAAGTTCCTTGTCAAGACACTGTATGAGTTGCTCAATGGGAAGAAGCCGGACGTCTCCTTCTTTAGGGTGTTTGGTTGCAAGTGCTACATCTACAAGAAGCGGCAACACCTAGGGAAGTTTCAAAGACGTTGTGATATAGGTTTTCTTGTTGGTTACTCATTGAAGTCCAAAGCATATAGAGAATTTAATCATGCCACCGGCTTGGTTGAAGAAACATATGATGTGGAATTTGATGAATCTAACAGCTCCCAAGGAGCACATGAGAATCTTGATGATGTAGGTGATGAACCATTGAGGGAGGCTATGAAGAACATTCCAGTGGAAGACATCAAGCCAAAAGATGATGAAGATGATGTACAAGTCATTAACCAACCTTCTTCATCAAATGTACCACAAGATGGTGAAAAAGATGGGAGAGTGGAAAATGAAGATACTCATATCTCTCATGAGCAAATGGTGGTACAAGCACAAGATGTTGATGCTCCACAACCTCCTCCTCAAGTGGTTAATAGAAGAAACACACCTCTCCTACAAGATCATCCACAAGATCTCATCATAGGGAGTCCATCAAAGGGTGTAATAACTCGATCTCAAAAACTTACTTCATTTATTGCTCATCACTCTTTTGTCTCTTGCTATGAGCCTACCAAGGTAGAAGAAGCTCTTAAAGATCCGAATTGGATCAATGCCATGCATGAAGAGTTGAATAACTTCACTCGCAATGAAGTTTGGACTCTTGAAGAGCGACCAAAAGGTGCAAGAGTCATTAGAATGAAGTAGGTGTTCCGCAACAAGCAAGATGATCAAGGTGTTGTTGTGAGAAACAAGGCAAGACTAGTTGCAAAGGGGTTCTCTCAAGTTGAAGGTTTGGATTTTGGAGAGACCTTTGCACCGGTTGCAAGATTAGAAGCCATCCGTATCCTTCTTGCATATGCATCACATCATGAAATGAAACTATATCAAATGGATGTGAAAAGTGCATTTTTAAATGGCTTTATAAACGAACTAGTCTATGTTGATCAACCTCACGGGTTTGAAGACCCTAGATATCCTAATCATGTTTATAGGTTGTCCAAGGCACTATATGGGCTTAAGCAAGCCCCAAGAGCTTGGTATGAGCGCTTTTGGGACTTCCTTATTGAAAAGGGCTTCACCATTGGGAAGGTCGACACCACATTATTCACCAAGAAGCTTGATGGACATATCTTCATTTGTCAAGTATATGTTGATGATATCATCTTTGGATCATCAAATGAAGACTCATGCAAGGAATTTGGTGAATTGATGTCGAAGGAGTTCGAGATGTCAATGATTGGTGAGCTTACATTCTTTCTTGGTTTTCAAGTCAAGCAAATGAAAGAAGGCATCTTCATCTCTCAAGAGAAATACACAAAAGATCTTCTCAAGAGATTTAAGATGGATGAATGTAAGCCAATCAAGACACCAATGCCTACAAATGGACATCTCGACCTAGATGAGGGAGGTAACCCGGTTGATCAAACTCTCTACCACTCTATGATTGGTAGCTTATTATATTTAACCGCATCTAGGCCCGACATCATGTTTAGTGTGTGTATGTGTGCTAGATTTTAAGCTAGTCCTAAGGAAACTCATTTAATTGCCGTAAAAAGAATCCTTAGGTATCTTAAGCACACACCAAGCATTGGTCTTTGGTATTCCAAAGGAGCTTTATTTGAATTAATTGGCTATTCCGATTCGGATTACGCCGGATACAAAGTTGATAGAAAGAGCATATCCGGAGGGTGCCATTTGCTTGGTAGATCACTTGTGTCTTGGTCCTCCAAGAAACAAAATAGTGTGGCTTTGTCCACCGCCGAAGCGGAATACATTGCCGTGGGTGTTTGTTGTGCACAAATATTATACATGAAACAAACTTTGCTAGACTATGGAGTAGTTCTAGAGAAAGTACCTCTTTTGTGCGACAATGAAAGTGCAATAAAACTTGCAAATAATCCGGTTCAACACTCTTGCACCAAGCATATAGATATCCGCCATCACTTTCTAAGAGATCATGTGGCTAAAAATGATATATCACTAGAAGGTGTAAGATCCGAAGATCAATTAGCGGATATCTTCACTAAACCGCTAGATGAGGCTACATTTTGTAGATTGCGGAATGAGCTCAATGTGCTTGATTTTAGTAACTTCACTAAAAATTGAGTTTGTGTTGTCGCTTGCATTCATTGTAATATACAACATGTTTAATTTGTGCAAATGCATACAGGGCTTGTCTAACATGGTTAAGATAACCGCCAAAAAGCGTGTGAAGAAGCTTAACCTTGGATCAAACTTGACAAGCAACTAGTTTTAATTACAAGTATTGCATATGCATGAATGTTGTTTATCGTTTTGTTCCATTTGCCCTCTTGTTGCCTATTTTCTTAAAAAGAATTGTAGCCTAAGGCAAAATATTTTGAAAAATATGAGGGTTTGAGAGAGGTCACTCATATCAATCCCAATTGGTGTTTATTTGGATCTTATTCAAGTTGGGACTTGATTGGGAACAGGCAGCGCGAAGGAAGTTTGAAGATTTGCTGGAAAAGGTGCACCGGACGCTGCTGTCCAGCGTCCGGTCAGTTCACAGGAGGTGAACTGCTGCCGAAGGAGTGACCGGATGCTGCGTCTGTGCGTTCGGTCAGGAAGGGTTCTGCGTCCGGTCGATCGTAGGAAGACCAAGTTGTACTGACTGGACCCTACCTATGTCCGGTCATGGACCACCGAACACGTCCGGTCCCAATTCTAGAGGATTTGGACCTCTCTAGAATCGATCGGACGCTGGGTGGTAGCGTCCGGTCGCTACCACCAGAGCGTCCGGTCAGTGGATCTCGCGTGTTTTCAGGACTCTTTTCCGTTTCCTTTTCTATCACGTTTGGGGGACTATTTAACCATACCACCGCATCCTTTTTCGTATCTAGCCGTGACCTGCCTCCGAGCCCTAGCCCGCGCCGCCGCCAACTCGCCGCCGTAGCCTAGCCCACAGCCGTGCCGCGCGCCGCCGCACCGCGCTAGCGCCACCGCGCCAGCATAGCCTGTGCCTCCCTTACTCGCGCTCGCCCGGCCCCCTCGCCAGCCGTGCGCCACCAAAGCTCACCGCGCTGCCGTGCCTCCCCGTGCGCCACTATGCCCTCCGCACCATGAGCCCGCTGCCAAGCCTCACCGCCATGCCTCCGGTCTTCCAGGGTCATCAAGAGTCGTTGTGCCCCAATCCTACCTCCTCCATTATTGGTAAGGCCAGGCATTCTCAATCTTGATCTATTGTGACCTAAATCGAATTGCAATTCACTGATTCCCCATTACATTCAGGACTTTTAACCTAACCCTAGCCGGTTCCGAGGTTCCCCTGCGTGACATCTCATCTTTTCTCGGATCGCTGTTCGTCAGGTAGAAAGCCATTCGATTCAAGTTTGCATCTACATTGCTTTCTCTATTAGGGTTTCGCATCTATTAGACATATTGTATTTATCTGTATATCCATCTATTCTATCGTGGAGCGAGTCGGTTCCGTTGTGGTTCTTGTGGCAGTTGGCAGTCAACTCGGAGCCAAGCTCATGAGTAAGGATCGAGGCCATGCCTCAAGAGGTTCAGTCTGTCTGTTGATCCTCATCAGCATCAGTTCACCATCTTGTCAGTTCAGATGGCCCGCACCAAGAATGTTGGTGGTGGCCCAAGTGATGATGATCGGAGGCCCCCGCCTCACCAGCCAGCTGGATCAAAGGGCAAGTCAACCAAGCAGGTGACATCCAAGAAGCGAAAGTACCCCGACGCAGAGACTGCGAGAGCAATAGCTGTTGCAGAGGCCACAGAGCGTGTCGAGAGAGGTGGTGCCCGCAGCGGAGTTGTCATTGCAGATCAGCCGGTTTCACCAGCACTGAGAGCTGCGATTGAGGATGTTGAGCATTGTCATAGGAGTCCAGCTGGGACTGCCACGTTTGCAGGATGATGGGTTGCCATTGAGGAGGGTCCGTCAGCAGCGTAGGAGCCAGTTCAGCAGACTCAGGAGAGCGAGCAGGCTCAGCAGACCCAGGAGGCCGAGGAGACAGAGCCGGCACCCCAGCTTCACCGCTCTAGATGGACCCGTGTACTAGTCTCGCCGAGGCCGCCGACACAGCGGAGGGGATCTCGTCCTCCACCTAGACCACAGGGTCCACCTCTAGTGGTTCACCTCGACTTGAGGGCCGCCACCGCTAGACAGGTTCAGCAGCTGCGATTTGTTGAGTTTGAGGTTTGGTTTCCTCCGAGGAGGGATGAGAGAGCAGCTGAGGGTTTCTACATGCCACTGCAGGAAGATTTCTACAATGCTTATCTCAACAGTGGGGCAGTGTTCAGATCTCAGAGAGTATGTCAGATAGAGTCTATTGTGGCAGCAGCCGGAGAGAGCATTCGGCCATACTTATCATATTTGCCAGGACTGATAGATTTGATTGGATGGACGGGCATATATGTACCATCTTGGGTCCGTCAGTTTTATGCTTCGCTCTACATCGATCCACATCATAGATTCATTCACTTTGCCTTCAAAGGCAAAGACTACAGAGTGACGAGTGGCAGAGCCAGAGAGATACTGAGGCTACAGGAGCAGCCTGTCAAGATGCATAAGGTCTGTTATGGACAGCAGGAGCCTCCCAGGCGTCCTCATGGAGGGTTGATGCCCCCTACAGATTTAGTGCGGCATTGCTTCAAGGAGCCATTTGGAGAGGGGTCGAGCAGGAAACCCATTGACTTGACTCCTACAGCGAGAGTGCTAGAGGTCATCATCAGGAGGACACTGCTTTCCAGGTTGGGATACAGGGAGGGCCTGACTCGCTTACAGCTCTGGCTTCTCAATGCCATCATGCAGCAGACAGTATTTGATATCTGGGATCTCCTGCTTTCAGAGATGGAGGACACAATAGCTAAGGGATTCAAGGGTCGCAGGCAGCTTCCCTATGCTCACTGGATCACGTTCCTCATCCGTAGAGTAGTGCTTGATAAGCCCCCTAGCATGATGGATGAGTATACAGGTGCCACTATGGAGTTCCCAGCTTACAACCTATCATAGAGGATCAGACACACCACTCCTCAGGCACCTAGACAGCCTAGTCATCATCCCGACGTGCTAGAGTCCACAGCTCAGCAGGATGAGATCATCAGAGGGATTGCAGCCACTGAGGAGGAGGAGCTAGAGGCACAGCAGGAGGTGAGTGAGTATAGTGATAGCTCTGACGATGACTACCATCCTATACCTCAGATGCCTCCATGCAGACACGATGCAGAGGCCGGTAGCTCTAGTTCTGCTCCACCTGCTCCACAGACAGACCCCACTCTCATTGCTATTCTTGAGCGGATGCAGTAGGATCAGACATGACAGGCACAGGAGACAGCTGCCAACTTCGCACAGTTTCAGGCTCGTCAGGACGAGTTTCAGTGGCAGCAGCAGCTCCTTCAGCACCAGTAGTTACTTATGCAGCAGCAGCTCATGGGATTTATGCAGCATGTAGTGACAACCATTGGGGTCTCACTGCCACAGCCTTCGCCCTAGCTTGCACAGCCTCCTACCACTTCGACGACTCCAGCAGTACAGCCCAGTGGGCTCCAGAGTCAGGGACAACCTCCAGCTCAGTTTGCTTCCCCTCTTGTACAGGTGTCCCAATGGATAGCCTCACCCATGGTAGCCCCGCAGTTCACTCCACTTCAGACAGGCTTCACACTAGAGCAGTCTTCCTCGCTATTCGTGCCTGAGACGTTAGTCTCCAGGAGTCTTGGAGCATCCTTCAGCGAGTTGACCGGCATGCCTACTCTGCCTCATATGCACACCGCCGGTCCGTCTATAGCAGCTCCAGTCGCAGTGACTACTCAGAGGCTCCCCTCGTCTGTCGCCTCGTTAGATCCTACGACAGATATACTAGCAGCTTCACAGGCAGCACCAGCCCCAGCTCAAACCCAGACCGCTTCAGCGACACTTCCCGCCACAGAGGGTCAGTCAGTTCAGAGCTCAGGGTCAGATGATGATGGTGCCCAGTTCCAGCTTGCCCCACGTACTTCAGCGCCCGACTCATCTGCTGCAGCCCTGCTGACCGACCCTTAGGTTTTAGTGTTTGACGCCAAAGGGGGAGAGGGTTTGAGTATGTAGTCTCAGGGGGAGCGAGTTTTAGGGGGAGCTAGTTATCTAGTATTAGCTTATTATATACATTTGGAGTTTTATTTGTGTGATACACTATTACTTTTGTGCATTCGTGTGTTTACTTTCATGCATACTATTATATATATGTGATAGTGCTATCTACGTGATTGTGATATTTGACATGTGTGATTTCTACTTTGCATTATCTATATGTCATATCACTTGTGATGCTCATTTGCTTTTGCTTCCATGTTTATACTTCGAAGCAAATGAGCTTTGTTACTTGTACTCATGCTTAATTCATATCCTTTGAGTACACTGTGTTGGCTTGGGTCATATAAGCTTGCCTAACTCTCTTGTTCTTAACGACAAAAGCTTATATGAACCAAGCCCTTCAAAAACCTCACTCTTTAACATACTCGAGGTGGTATTGTCATCAATCACCAAAAAGGGGGAGATTGAAAGCATCTAGGCCCCAAAGTGGATTTCAGTGATTAATGTCAATACAAGATTACTATGACTAACGTGTGTTTTGCAGAGGTAATTAAGTTAGGTCATGGTAATGGAGATCGATTGGGCAATCGAGGTTGTCATGCCCCTACGATGGAAATCGTTTCGGCTTTCAAAGGATGGACGACAAGGTTAAGGAGAACTAGTTCTAAGTGTCAATTGAAGTTGGAGAGACACTTAGAGTAGTTTAGGACTTTGTTTTTTCCTTTGGCCGTACTATGAAGGGGGGTATGAACGGATAGCTTGACCTAGTTGAGTCTAGTGAGTTAGGTGTGGTGCACACTTGTTAAAACTAGCTCTAGGTAGCTCCTATGAATGCCTAAGATCCTTTGGAGCAAACTTCATTCATATATGATCGAGAGTTGAAAGTGAATGGAGGGTCAAATACTGACCGAATGCTGGCCGCAGGGTCCGGTCAGTTCATTTGACCGTGAAGAACAAGTCTGGTGTGACCGGACGCTGGAAGGTCGTGTGACCGGACGCTGAGGGCCAGCGTCCGGTCGACTCCAGTAAGGGTCCAGACTTGAGAAAGTGCGACCGGACGCGTCCGGTCAGTAGTGATCGGACCCTGAGTATCCAGCGTTCGGTCGTTTACAGTAAGCATCCAAGAGCGACCGGACGCGTCCGATCGGTACTGACCGGACCCTGACAGCGTCCGGTCATCACGTGAAAACTGTTGCGCAGGTTGAACTGACCAGAGCGTCCGGTCAAAACGATCGAAGCGTCCGGTCACCCCACAGAAGCTCATAACGGTTCGTTTTTTAGGCTGCCTTATAAATAGAAGCTCCACTCGTGAGTGGAGTCACTTTTGCTCATTCCAACAGCTGAGAAACACGTTTGTGAGTGCCAAGAAGAGCAAGGTCCTAGTGAGGTGTTTGTGATTTGAGAATCCAAGAGTGAAACCTCATTAGTGAATCAAGAGTAGACAAGTGTGCATCCATCTTCTCATTAGGCTTCGCGTGGTCAAGTGAGAGTTCGTGCTTGTTACTCTTGGTGATCGCCATCACCTAGACGGCTTGGTGGTGATTGGGAGCTTGGTGATCACCCGGCGGAGCTTGTGGGTGACCCAACTCAAGTTGTGAGCGGCTTTGGGTGATTCACCGCGACGGAGTGTCGAAGAATCAACCCGTAGAGATCGCTTGATCCTTGCGCGGATCAAGGGGGAGCTACACCCTTGCGCGGGTGCTCCAATGAGGACTAGTGGGGAGTGGCGACTCTCCGATACCTCGGCCAAACATCGCCGCGTTCCTTTCTCTCCCTATTTACTTTGAGCACTTACTTTGAGTATTTACCTTGAGGAATTCAATACTTGTTTTACATTCATAGAATTGCTATGCTAGAGTAAGTTTGGAACATAGGGTGCAAGTCATTTGTGCATTGATTTGATAGAAACACTTTTCTAGGCACAAGGGATTAATTGGGCTATCCGTAGGATTTGATTATTGCAAGAAAATTTAGAATTAGCCCAATTCACCCCCCTCTTGGGCATCTTGATCCTTTCAGCGGGGAAACCCACCGATGACCGACGAGCGAGGACGAGGGCGAGGCTGCTGCCGCGGCAAGCGAGGGATAGGGCATGGCGGCTGCCGCGACGTCGTGCGAGGCCGCAGGCGGTGGCTAGAGCGACGGAGAGAGCAGGGCAGCGGCGGCTAGGGCGAGGGAGAGAAGCAGCGTCGCGTGCTGACCGGTTCGGTGTGGGGGGGGGGAGTGAGAGGGGTTTGCGCAATGACCATATTGTCCTTGGACGAATAAAATCAACAAAGCTGACTATTTTTGCATAGGCGATGGGAGACGATAGAAATGGATCCCAACCATTGTAAAAGGTCTGAAGGAATTAATAGGAACCATCAAAATTAGAACTAGATAATTACCCCAACGAGGCCCCCTCCCACGCCCAAATAAAGTCGCAAAAAAACAAGCCTCCCAAATACCGAGCTAACTTAAAAAAATAGATGAATTCTGCAGTTTTAGAGAACCATAACCTGCAAAAAAAATCCTCCCATAGGCTACTCTTCAAACTCAATTGGCAGCTGCCAAGTCTTAACCTGTATATGGAAAGAAATAGGCCCATTCCTAGGCAAAAGCCAACACATACATTTATTGCACGTCTGCATATGCCAGTGCACCAATACAAGAATCTCAAATCAAATTGGCAAAATATAGCAATCATCAGGTACATTCACCAGACACATAAGATGGCATCATATTACTCAACCACACATTCCCATGTTTGATAGTACGAAATCATAGGCAAGTTTCGACCATAATAGACACACAAGCTTAAAATGTCAACAGCTGACCCCACTCACATAGTCACAAGTAACCGCCACAAGGCCCACAACTATATTTAGTATACCACATTCATAAGTAGATATAGCTGAAATTTGTTGTGTGTAGGCCGGTGCCAATATCAGAATAACCCGACACGACGATAGAAAGCGATCCCAACCATTGTAAAAGGTCTGAAGGAATTAATAGGAACCACCAAAACTAGAACTAGATAATTACCCCAACGAGGCCCCCTCCCACCCCCAAATAAAGTCGCAAAAAAACAAGCCCCCCAAATACCGAGCTAACTTAAAAAAATAGATGAATTCTGTAGTTTTAGAGAACCATAACCTGCAAAAAAAAATCCTCCCACAGGCTACTCTTCAAACTCAGTTGGCAGCTGCCAAGTCTTAACCTGTATATGCAAAGAAATAGGCCCATTCCTAGGCAAAAGCCAACACATACATTTATTGCACATCTGCATATGCCAGTGCACAAATACAAGAATCTCAAATCAAATTGGCAAAATATAGCAATCATCAGGTACATTCACCAGACACATAAGATGGCATCATATTCCATGTTTTTGAGGCGTCGCCTAGTCGTCGCCTAGTCGTCGCCTAGGCGACAAGGCGTGGCAGAGGGGCTGGGCGTCGGGGGCGCCACGACCTGGAGTGGTCTGGCGTCCGCTTAATCGCATTAGGCGTCGCCTAGGACTGGTTTGGCGTCGGGCGGACGCCTACAAGCTCGCCGCGGACGCCGGATGCCAGTTCGCGAGGGGAAGGGCGCCAAAAGACCGTGGCCCTCGCGGTCGCGGGAAATCGACCGCGCAAAAGGAAATCGACTGCGCGGTGGCTGCGCGGCGGGAAATCGACTGCGCAGGGGGGAAATTGACCGCGCGGGAAGTAGATAGGCCCTTCCGCGCGGGAAATTTACCGTGCGAGGCCTTTACCCACGGCCACGACTGAGATCGAGGGGAGAGGAAAAGAGAAAGGCGGCAGGAAGACCGGGCGACCGGAAGAGGAAGAGAGAAGGCGGCGGGCTTACCTCGAGCTCCGCTTGGCTGCTCCTCTGCTCCAGTCCACCGGTCGGCCGCCCCTGCTTCGCACATCGCGACTCTGCCTCTGCCTCGAGTCCGCACATCCGTCCGCACCTGCTCTGCCTTGCCTTGGTCGAGTACTTCCCCTTCCGCCTGGTATGCCTCTCATCTCCTCTGCTTTCCCTCCTACCTCCTCTGCTTTCCCAAATATTTGAGGCATGTACTCTGCAGTCTGCTTTCCCTCCCCTCCTCTGCAGCCATCTGCTTCCCTCCTCTTCCTCTGTTTCCTTCCCTCTTCCTCTGTTTTTTCCCTGTCTCTCATGCTTTGTTACAGAGAGGTGACAGGAACTGCTCGAGTTCTTTGTTTTTACAGTTACAGCTAATAGCACAATGGCGAGTACATCTTCCATTACCAGCAATTATGATATTAGAAACTAATTTGTTGCTATTGAGTGATGAGAGATTTCAGATTTGCTATTTTGCTACTTTATTATGTTGTGCACTAGCACTCTTGGTAGCTAATTTATTATGGTATTACATGCTAAGACTTGCAATATTAAGGTATGATTTGCTTCTGAATTTTAGTAGCATATATATTAAGATGATCATATGGCGCCTAATAAATGTGTGTATGGCGTCGCCTAGGCGTCCGCCACAAACGCCTAGGCGTTGTGAAGGGGGTCGGGCGCCACGCCTCGCCGTGGCGCCTCAAAAACATGGATCATATTACTCAACCACACATTCCCATGTTTGATAGTACGAAATCATAGGCAACTTTCGACCATAATAGACACAAGCTTAAAATGTCAACAGCTGACCCCACTCACATAGTCACAAGTAACCGCCACAAGGCCCACAACCATATTTAGTACACCACATTCATAAGTAGATATAGCTGAAATTTGTTGTGTGTAGGCCGGTGCCAATCTCAGAATAACCCCATGCGACGAAGCTTGATTGTAATGTAACCGGCCAGCACCTCTTCTATACTTTTCTTTTTTAGCATCTGCAAGACACAACACAAGATTGCCCACATTTTATCATCTTTATGCAACCACCACACCAATCTTGAATATTGCAAAAGGGAGAAACAATCAATTGTAAAGACGATTGTATAAATGTACAACAAAAGGCTTTGTGATGGCTGATCATTAACCATCTATCCGTTCTAGGGGAAATGAGAAGGTTGAGCACGATGAAGCAGTGCGGCAAGCCGGCAACAAAACAATGGTGGTAATTAAGCGACCGGCAATGCCACAGCGCTGCAATAGATAATTGACTCCTCCCAGGAGGCACCACTAAAGGAACTCAGCCTAAGATGCCGCCATGCAGGTGACACTTGACAGCCAAAGACAAGAGCGGCGTGTGTCTGCTGCTGCTGCTGAAGCCCGAACTGTTCACTCAATTGATCGGAGCTGTTCACCATGGACCAGGCGCAACTCTGCAGCTGCACGTACCTATGGCCGCCGTATGGGTAAGCAAAGGAGACATCAGCTGCACAGCCACACTCGCACCTCGACCACACTTGTAGCCGGCACCACCAACTGCTCCGATCGAGTCACCGGGATTATGCCGTCGCGGCGTCGCCTATATTGCCTATCGCCTTGTCTCTTCCCACACTACGGGATACTGTGTATTTACCGAGTGTGGGTAACACTCGGCAAATAGTGCTACACACTCGGCAAACTCTTTACCGAGTGCCACACTCGGTAAAGTGGACTCGGCAAACAACGACTCGGTGAAGTTATTTTACCGAGTGTCTAATATCGGAGCACTCGGAGCAGAGAGTTACCGAGTGCTACAATGACACTCGGTAAACAATTATGACTTCACGGTCGTCAGCCTCCAAACTGACTGTTAACGGCGACGTTTACTGAGTGTCACTAGCAGCACTCGGTAAATAAATTAGCATTTCGTGATTAAAACAATTCCGCAAATAAATTTTTTGAATAATGTTTACCGAGTGTAGCTCCTAACACTCGGTAAAATAATAACCATTTTCGTGATTAAAACAATTCCGCAAATAAACTTCAGGAATAATGTTTACCGAGTGTTCCCACTCGATAAAAAGTAGTCAAATATTTCCGAGTGGGGACCTGGCACTTGGTAAAAAATGGCACCGAGTGTTCCCACTCGGTAAAAAGTAGTCAAATATTTCCGAGTGGGGAAGCGGCACTCGGTAAAAAATGGCACCCTTGGTAAAATTCACAGAATCAGAACTAATTTGGTTCTGTGCGCTGTTTTACCGAGTGCTACACTCGGTAAAATATGTCCACAGAATTTTTTTTGTTTATTTCAGTGCATATCCAGTCACAATAAGCAACAAAATCATAGGAAATTATAATAACATGACAGATAGGCAATATATATCACATATATGTCCACAAATGTCACATCCACTCACAATAACAAACATATGTCGACAAGCACCATGCAAAGTCCACAAACACCATCAACATATGTCCAAAGTCCACAAAGTTCAACCAAGTCCACAGTTCAACATACAAAACTATCAAACAAGGTCGGATGGCCTGTCACATGGTCGGAGGCCTGCGGAGAAACGGAGTCAAGTCCAGGTCTTGATCACCCTGCATATCGTTGTTCGATCCAGCTGTAGAAGGTCCCTAGAATGAGATTGCACATGTGAGTTATCTAGATCAAAGCAAATTCTAAGGTCTAAACTATGGTAGGTCAAACTAAGGTATAAGTCGAAGGTAGCTCTATATGACACGAAAGTGAAGAGTGCATCTAAGTGACTCACAGGAGTGCCGTTGCGCGGAGGTGGAGGCACCAACGGTATCATCGGCGGCGGCGGAGGCGGCGGAGGCTGGCCCATGCTCTAAGAAAAACGGGCCATGTACTCGTACCAGTCCTTGTGCGCCTGCTGAAAGACCTCAAGCTGGGTCTGCACTCGCGCCCTCTCCTGTGCCAACTCGGCCTGGTGCGACAGCTCGATGGCCTGAAGCTGGCTCTGTGAAGCCTGCTGTGACTCCTGCAGGGCTTCAATCTGGGCCTACAATTATTTATCACATAGTTAGAATGCAAATAAAGAACGAGTAGAAAATGAATGGACAACGAATGCAACAGAACTAACCTGGAGTGCTACCACCTGGGGCTGTGAGCGTGGGCGTATGGCCGGACTCGAACTCGTGCTCCGGGCTCTAATCTGGGCGAGTGTCTGAGTGTTGGCCGTGTCTATGGTGCTGTTGCCCATATAGTACCGCCCGTGTGGCTTACCTGGTCCCAACCTCATGACGATGTCACCCTCGAGGTCAGCGGTGCTCGGATCAAATTCTGACCCATGGATCTCTCTCGCCATCGCTGTGTACTCGCTGAGGCGCCTGTGCACGCTCGGGTTGCTGTATGCCTCGGACGGGTCCTCCGGGTTGTAGACGAGGTCGGGGTCCTTTGCCTTGCCCTTGTGTGCCAAGGCATATGCCTTGAACGAGGCGCACTCCTGGCCAGGGTGGAACCGCGTCTGCAGGAAGAAGCACAACAATAAGATATTATGCATTCAAAAGTTAGCATAGCAACAACGAAATGAAATCCGCGTACATATTTGGCTGCATATTCCTTGAGGGTAGTGGGGCCTTGTTTATGCGAGGAACCCTGCATCATCGCACGGCAACGTGAGCGTACGGCGTGATATTGCTCGTACTCCTCACTCAACCACTTGTCCACAATGGCCTCCCAGTAGTTGTCCATCCCCGCACACCAAGCAGGAGGCACCTGCACGTACACAAGCACATGACAAATTATAAATCAATTTCAGTGCAATTAATCGCAGATGATGTAATCTCATGTTTACCGTCAAGTATTGTTCCTTAGTCAGGGGCAGGTGCACTGCCTGCGCTCTGGTGACTCTGTGTCCTCTACGGCCATGGTAAATTCTTCTGCACAAGAGCTTTGTCTCGTAGAAGAGGTCCTGCACTCGGTGAACACAGACTCTGTTCACCACGTCATCCGCGTCCTCCCTACGTACTCCCTCCGCCAAGGTGTAGTAATCCTACAAGCAAATACAGTCAGTAATATACAATTAATGTGATGTTATTATCAGCATAGTGCGATGAACACGTACCCACAGCTCTTTCATCACCCGGTCGGCCTTGCTGTTATAACACCTGCCAGCTCGATCAGTCTGATCGTTGGCGGCGTGCCAGTGGGACCACTTCATGGCGGGCTGCACAACACCATCGATCCTCACCATCCCGGGGTAGTTTGCCCTGCACAGAAGACCCAGGATCCCATTTACTCGGCGAGAGTGACTCCCTGGGATCACCATTTCCCAATCCCTCCACAAAGTTATTGAGATTGAATATTAGTTTCTGTTATAACTTAAAAACCTGTGAAGTAGTGTTAACATGCAAAAATTACTTACTTAGTTCCGGAGGGTCGAATCACTGGCCGTCTGGGAGGCGCGACGACCCTCGCAGCCAAACCGTAGGCACCCCATTTTCCTCTGCCAGCAAGTCGGCATCCTCCTCGCGCTCAGCCCGCTCGGCCTCATCCTCCCTCCGTGCCTCCTCCACCGCCTCCGCTATCTCCTCCCTGGTCTCCTCCTCCTCCTCATCCTCCTCCGTGGCCGCTACGAACTCGAAGATGGAGGCTAGGTGATAGTGTCGGCCGCGGGCTGGTCGGTGCGCGACCTGACGAAGATGGAGGAGCTGGACGGAAAACGGGGTTTAGGCGGAGGCGTGCCGACAAGAGGGGTTTGGGGTTAAGGGCGAACGGGGAGCCGGGGACGCCGGGGAGGATGCACGGGCGCACAGCACACCGAGGCGGCAAGCGGGGCTGCGGTACGGGCGGAGCCGCGAAGGGCGGATGCGCCGTGCGTGGGCGCATGGGGCAGCAGGGAATGGTAAGGTCGATCGGCGGCAGAATTTGGGGCAACTTACTTGGCGCCATAGAGGGTGACTGCCATGGCCATGAGACCGACGAGCGCCGCCGCCGCTCCGGCCGCGACCTTGGTGAGGAGGTGCAGGAGCCCCTGGACCAGTCCGTCTGCGGCGACGGCACCGCCGCCGCCCTCACCGCCGGCGCGGACGTGTGCGACGATGATTAGCATCATCCCGAGAAAGAACATGGCCGTCGCCGCGGAAGGCAGCGCGCGGAGAGCAGCCAGGCCGAGCGCGCCGTGATCGGCACCACCACCGGCAGCCTGCCCCCCGAACACGATGAACTCGAGCGTGCCAGCGGAGACGCATAGCACGAACATGACGAGCCCAGACCCCGAGATCGAGCGCCGCCCGTTTCCCGCGCCGGCCACGGGGACGGCGTAGGCATGGCGATGACTCAGGTGACTGTTGGTGAGCGCGACGGCGACGAAGAGGACCACCACCGCAGCCAACGGCGGCAAAACCTCGGCCGCGCTGTGGAACAGTGGGGCTTCAGCGCATGTCGTGGTGCCCGTGCCGGCACCGCACTGCGAGTCCAGGAAGGTGGAGAGCTCGAGGGCGGCGAAGGCCAAACACAGGTAGAGGTAGGCGAAGCCGAAGGCGGCGGAAACGCTCACCATGGTGTTCGGCTGGGGAGGATCCCGAGGCACGGAGGGAGGGGAAGGGCGGCTTGCTCGTTGGCGGAGATAGGAATTAGTAGAGGGATCAACGCAATGCAAAGCTGCTTTTTTGATTGTGTATATATACGCGCTCTATGTCATTTTCCATTGACTGAATGATGGGAATGCCCCTACCAAAGTCGCAGTAGGTTTCATCATTTAGGGGTTGTTTGAATTTTAGGCGTGACATCGTTCTCTCTTCTGGTCCTCGTCATTGTGAGAAATAAAAAAGAGGCTGGAAAACAGCATCCGCGTTTCTTCAAAAATACCCCCATGAATTTTTTCCCCCCAGAGATAGCGACGAAAACTTATTACCACTGATTTTTTCCCCCGAGAACAGCAGCTTTCATCATTTGATGGTCGTTAGGATCTTACTCTTACGTACTCGTTCATGTGAGACAAAAAGAGGAAGCTTCCCTTTTCCTCAGCACTCAGCATCTGGCCAAATCTGCCGTAGTCGAAAAGGGTATAAGCGATGCAGAACGAAGTGCTAGCTAAAGATAGGGACGAGATTTTCTGGTGTCACCAATTCATCATTAACCGGTAAGGGCATGTTTCTCCTTTGACGACTCCTCTGCGTATGGGCTGTGCGCGTCAAATTTCTTTTCTGATTGTGGTGGTGGCACACATAAAATTAAACCTTCCAAACTATTCCGTCGTCTGAATAGACTGTACGTCTGTACCCTATTACCAAAATAATTGATTTGAGCTGCCAAACACGCAGCTACCAAATTACACCCTGTTGGCTTGGGCTTTTTTTTTCTATTATAAGCCGTACTTTTTCGGTCAATGGATAATATTTTTCTCTCATATTAAATCAGCCAACAGTACTTTCAGTCATAGTTTATCAGCCAAACAAGTCCAAAAGAACAGGACGTTTGTCTACAACTGGGATCTTCAGTTGATCTTTGCTTTTTTTTTTCTTTTCCTTTTTCAAACCAGTTGATCTTTGCTTCTATGTTCTATATGTCCTCCGAAGAGCGTAGGGTTGGAACGTAGTACCGAAATCTTTTCCTTGAAACTTATTATGGTCTGTTCGGCTGGCATTAAAGCCGGCTGATAAGTCGATTGTAGTTGTTTTATTGTAAGAGTAAAATACTGTAGATTCTAGCTGGTAAGCCGACTGATAAGTTCAAGCGAACATGCCCTGTAAGAAGGCTGAAACGGCCACAGGCAAGGTATGAAGGGTGTATGCCAATTGACAAGCAGTCTGTTTGTTTCGGCTGAAACGATCGTAGATTATTACTGTTGACTGGTTTGGTATGAGAGAAAAATACTGTTCTGGCTTATAATCTACTATCGTTTACGACCAAACGAACATGCCAAAGGTATATATTTGGGCTGTGCTTGGTCCACGCCAGTGCTGCTTCTAAGCCCATCTGCTCTATACCGGGCCTAGTCTCGTCTTTAGATACAGGCTGTGTGTGTTCGTGCTGTAGCAAAGAAAGACCGAATCTCAACGAGTTTGTACTAGCTCTAGAAAAAATATATCTTTTTTGTATGGTCTTTTTTCTTAACTTACTTGTATAGTCCTGTTTGCTTGTCTACGTACTTTTTAACTTATTTTTTTTAGTTAGAACAGTATTTTTTTCTCACAACGTATCAGCCGAAATGGTGTTTCGTTTTTTTTTCAACGAAGCAAACGAGGCCGGGCTTGAGGCCGGGCTTAAAACGAAATTTCCTTTCTTTTAACAGCCTGTTCGTTTGGCTGTGGCTTGTCGTAAACGATCGTAAATTTTCAGCTGGAACAGTATTTTTCTCTCACACAAACCAGCCAGCAGTACTTCTTCACGAACCAGCAACAATACGAAATGGGTTATTTTGATCCATACCATTGCAATTCTCGAAGTTCTGAGATATACCATTACAATTTACGTATTTTGAAACATGCCATTATAATTCTTCGTCTACCTGACTTTTACCATTTTCTATGTTTTCGGGTTGTATAGACCCACTGTCAGATGACTGTATGGGTACGCATCTACCGTATGGCCTCATATACCCATGCTACTTCTCTTCTTCCACTCATTGACGTGTGGGTCCCACACGTCAGATCCTCCTTCAACCTCCGGCCTATGTCCATGGCAGTGGTCATGGTCATGCATGGCGTGGGCGGACGCTCGCGATGGCCGCAAGGCTGCGCCCGCCGGCGAGGCCGCACCCGCCCGCGCGAGACTGCCGCGCCCACCCGAACAAGCTCCGGTGAGCACGCCATGGCCGGCCGCGAGCTCTACTGGCCGAGATCCACGCCGGCTTCCTACCTCCCCGCGACGCGCTCACCGCGGCCCGGCTGGCCCTCCGCGCGACACGCCCGTCCACGCGGCGAGACGAAGAAGAGCCCTGGCTAGCTTTTTTTTTCTTTTTTTTTCCATCCGCCCTGCTCCTCCACCGTATGGGTTGAGCGCCGCCGCGGGGTGCTATGCCCTGACTGGATCCGGCGTATGGTGGCCGACGCGGATCTCGGTGGGCAGAGCTTGTAGCTGGCCATGGCGTGCTCGACGGGACAGGGGCGGGCACAGACCTCCTCGCATGGGTGGGCGCCGTGGCCTCGCGCGGGCAGGCACCGCGGCCTCGGCGTGGGCTGGTGCGGCTGCCTCGCGGCGAGTGCGGCCATCGCGGGCGTCCGCCCAGACAGTGCACGACCATGACCACTACCATGGACGCGGGGTGGAGGTTAAAGGAGGAGCTGACGTGTGGGACCCACACATCAGCAAGTGGAAGGAGAGAAGTAGTAGGGGCATTTTAGTCTATACGAAAGATGAGTACTCGTAGACAACCGCATGATGTAGAAAACGGTAAGAATCATGTAGATGTAGAATTATAATGGTATATTTTAAAATAGGTGAATTATAATAGCATATCTCGTAACTTCGAGAAAAATAACCCATACGAAATTGCCCTTCTGCTCCATCTGCCAGTACCGCCGCATCCAACCGCGCATCCGACCGAGACCGAGCAGGCGGAAAGACACGGAGACCGAGCGATGGGGGAGGGGACCGCCGCCGCCGCCGGGATCACCGGCCCCAGCCCGGCGCGGCTTGGCAGTAGAATGGATCGATCTAGTTTGCCTCAGTCTGTTTCGGGCTCCCGAGCAAGCGCCGCCGCGGGCCTCCGCTTCCTCCGCTTGCGACTCCGCCGCTGCCGCTTGCGCCGTGCCGCGGCCACGAACCTCCGCGACTCCGCAGCTTGCGCCGTGCCGCGGCCACGAACCTCCGCCGCCTCCGCGCGTGACTTTGCCGCCTGCCCTGCGCCGCGGCCACAGGCCCCCGCCGGACGCGCGCGCCGCCGCCTCTGCTTTGGCTGGGCCACCCGCCGGCGGCGCTGCTGCTGTCGTACTGCTGAGTCCATCCGCTACCTTCTCTCAGCGCGACGGCAAGGCCTGCGCGGCCGCCAAGTCCGTCTGCCGTACTGCGTACGCATGCGAGCTCGAAGCGCTTGCAGCTCTGGTGAAAGAGCTCTGCGTACGCACGTGCGAAAGAGGACGCTGGCTTGCTGCCTTGCAGCTCTGGTGCACTCCAAGCATGCAAGCAGTTTCAAACCACCATGGTTTTGGTCTTATTTGGGGCACAATCACCCACCATGGTTTTGGTCTTATTTGGGGCACAATCACAATCACCCACCAGTTTGGTTCGGTATGGACTATGAGTATTTGTAGGTGGATTAGACTGGTTCAGCGAGGTAGTTGCGTAGGCCCCGTTCGGCTTGTCTCATATCTGGCTTGTTCGGCTGCTTTTTTTAGTCGGAACAGTGTTTTTCTCTCACAACATTTCAGCCAGAACAGTGTTTTTTAGCCAAGATTCAGCAAGCCGAATGGGGTAGTCTATTTTTTGGTTTGAGGTTGGTTTCAGTTTGGATCTAAGCCTATCACCAGCTTTAGAATTTATTTGCGTAATATTTCTCTAAATGTAGAATCGACAAACAAAACTTTGCAGCCTATTTTTTTCACCAGGGGTATAATAGTTATTTTATCTTGGACTTAACACCGTCAAATGGCCAAAATGAACGGAATGTCATAGAAGGAGAAAATTTTTGTTTTGGGACCATACAGGTAAATTCATAAACAAAAAGATCATACAAATAAGATGTATTTTTTTCAGGGTTTGATTTTTGTTGGGCGGTAGCCCAACACAGTCCAGCGAAGCCTGGTCTCACATTTAGTGGGCCAAAAAGCTTCACTAGGTAGGCGTAGGCCTAGGTGACCCTTTCGGGCCGACAAACGGCGTCTTTCCTTTGCCATGTCTGGCCCAAGCCCAAGCTTTAAGCATCAGTACGGAACTTCGAACTCTCAAACGGTCCAAAAAAAAAAAGACACAAAACGGTCAAACCCACTCCAGATCCATATCTATATCCTTTCAAATATCTATATGACTATATCTACATCCCCTAAAAAAATGACTATATCTATATCTACAAAGTTTATACAAAACTGTCCTAGCGACAATTCAGATCCGAGGCCACCTGTATTTCCACCCTTTTTCCAGTTGTTTTTCCAGTTGTTTCTGGTTGCTCTCTGACAGGACTTTGCAGACTCGAATTGGCTCTAGCTACGGACTCACAAAACAAGGTAAGGAAAACGGGACTGAAGTGAACTAGCAGCTTTGCAAAAATGAATAAATAAATAAAATGAAGGAGATAAATCTCAGCTTTTAAATACTTGACTGAGCTGGAGATGCCAACTAACAGGACAGAACAAACAGAACTCGACCAAGAGGTAGCAGCTTTGCAAATTGCAACAGAACAACGCTTTGCAGCAGTGGAGAACTGAAGAGAGCGCAGACAGACCTGTCGTTGCCATGGCACGAGTGGCAGCAGAGAAGCTCAGCTCAGGCCATGGACAAGGAATCCGCCGCCGCCTTGATGTCGCCTATTCCACCTGTTCGGCTGGGCTTATACGATCATAGACGATCGTTGATTATAAACTGGAACAGTATTTTTCTCTCACATCAAACCAGTCAACAATAAATAATCCACGATCATTTACGACGAAACGAACTATCTCCGGCTCCGGTGGGTATCGCAGCAGATCGGCGAGCAAGGAGACAGAGAGGGGCGAGCTAGATGTGGAGGCTCTGCTCATATGAGCCAGCGCACGTTGACTTGCATTTGCAAGTCCTCTCCTCACTCACTCCTCCGCATCCAGCCGCAACTAAATAACAGACAATGCATCTATCACTCCGCACCAGTGACCAGTACAAGCATCATTTTTTTTTTGAGTGGACATGCATCATTGTTATCTGTCTACGAAATACATTTTTTAGTGGAAAAAAATATCTATGTAATACATCGCTACGCCTATCAGAGCGAAGGAAAGAATGGCCCATCTATAGATGTGCATGAAGCCTGGAGCACGGTAGCCCGGCCCGAAGTACGACATTTTGGCCTGGCACAAGCACTGCACGGCCCGACACATAGGGCCATGCCTGGCCGCTCTCCAGGCACGTCAGGCGGCACGGCATGGCCAGTAAAAGACAAAAGTCCATTTTTCCTCCTTCATCTCTTGCAGTCGTCCGAATTTCCTCCCTCAACTACAAAACCAGGAATCTATCCTCCTTCATCTATAAAAACCGGTTATTGCATCTTGGTTGGTTTCGTAGACTGTTTGTGCCCAGGTGGACCGCCGACACGGCAACCACGCTGACGCCGTTTCAAAGGATGCGGCCAGCGGCCGAGCGAAACCCTAGGCCATTCCCGTCGCTCCTTTTCTCTCTCTCTCTCTCTCTCTCTCTCTCTCTCTCTCTCTCTCTCTCTCTCTCTCTCCGCTTCCTCTCTCCCCCGTTATTCTCCACTGAACCGTAACCAAAGCTCCACCATTGCCATTGATGTCGGCCTCGGCCAGTACGAGCTCATCGCGCGCATCCTAGGCCGGCGATGGAGGCGTACGACAGCCGCCGATACCCTACCGGGTCGGTCCTCTCACCTACGAGCCAGCGGTGCTGTGCTACTGCGGGCAGAAGGCTGCTTGCTGGATCTCATGGAGCGACGATAATCCAGGCCGTAGGTATTTCAAGTGCTATCGTGCTCGGGTGAGTGAATGTTGAATTGATGGTGTTCTGAATCCTTGATTTTGGTTGCCAATTTCTGGTTTTGGATGGTAATTTGGGGAAAATTTTCTACACATAGTGGTGGATGTTCCTTCCGTGGGTGGTATGAACCTCCACATGATGATTTTGTATGAGATCTTCTAGTCGATTTGCGTGATGCCGTGTGGAATCTAAAAAGGGAGAGGGGCAATTTACAGCAAGATCTTGCTGCTGTCGGGAACCAGCTTGAGCAAGAGAAAACAGAGAATGCACACTTACTTGCTGCTGTCGGGAAGTAGCTTGAGCAAGCGAAAACAGAGAATGCACGCTTATTAGCCAAGGATGAAGAACGTGTTGCCTCCCTTGCTAAAGTGAAGATGGAGATGCAGAGGCTTGTGTTGTTTCTGGTGTTATTGGGACTAGTCATGGTAATAGTTGGTATGAGGTTAGTGTAGAAGGAAGAGAAATGCTGTCTAGATTGGGTACCCCATAATGTAATGTTAATCTCTAATGTAATGTGTAGTACTGATGTATTGTTTGGAAAATTATAATCTATGAAGAGAATATGGTGTTTGTGTTTTACTGAAATATGGTAATTTTTATTGTAAAATAGTTATTAACAAAAAACGGAACTTTAACCAAAAGACGGTAAAACATGGCAGCAAGAAAATGTCTCCAGATGTCTGAAGCATACATCCATACATAAGTCTGCAAATGTCTAAAGCACAAATATCACAAGTCTGGTTACACAAACATGTGCATGTCTGGTTGCACATACATAAGTTTAGGTACAAATAGCACACATCCATACATAAGCCTGCTTGCACATGAACTAGAGCATCATAGATTTGCTGATTCCCATGGTGGAAGCATGAGCATAGGTCCTGGGCGTGGGTTACTTTTTTTAGCCTTCCCCAAACATGGAGCAGTGGCAGATACTTGTGCAGATGCTGTCCCAGAGGTGATGTTGATGCTAACACTTGCACTTGCATGAGGTCTTGGCGCATTTGCTGAAAGCTGCATAGTAGCAGAACCACCGGTTGCAGTTGTTACCTTTGCACTTGCTTTACTGGTGACCATCTTCTGGAATGCAAGAAACCAGGAAGAGTGTTAGGCAACATAGTATGCAAGATATTTAGAAACAATATAAAGGAAGACATCTGTTACGTTTGATTTGGAGCCTTGGCATGTAGTCACTGTAGGATTCTTCCTTTTTTTTGAGGTGGAGCAGGTTTCATCAGTGTTTGACATCATCACAATGGCTTTGGAAGCACCATGAATAGGAGCCGTCGACTGTGCATAGCCATCATTGGAAGAAGCAGCAGTACCTATTCCTGTATGCCCAGGATTGGAAGAACTTGCAGCTGTTTTTTTGTCATAGGAAGATTTGTTATGCCCCGCAACCTTGCATTTGGAGCACCTGATGATAGTCCCAACTTTTGACATTTTTGTATGTTTGGGTGGCTCAGTTGGGTCCCTCCTTCTCTCGGTTTTGGGCCTACCTGGCATCCTCACATATCCTGGAGCTCTAAGTGGGGGTCTATCTGATACAGGCCAATTGGTCATGCCTTCAACTGGGTTAAGGCAGTAGGCATATGTCTTCCGAAAATCATCAACTGAGTAGCAGTTGGCAATGTACTCCTCTAAGCTGCTAGTCTTAAAATATATGCATGATATGGCATGTGGGCATGGCAATCCTGATAGCTGCCAGTATCTACATGAGCACTCTTTTTTATCCAAGTCAACTGTAAATCTATTCTCCCAGTGCACCACTTCAAATTTTTCTGCCCCATTACATATTGCATGACAGTGGCCTGACATTGTGATGTAAGAATTCAACTTCTTCAAAATGTTAGGGCATATGAAGGTAGACCACCTATGTGATTTAGTAACATTGTCATGGATCCTAACCATCACTTTCCTTCTTATTGTTTCTAACATAGTGATTATTGGAAAATATCTAGCTTCGACAATCCACTTGTTAAATGACTCACACAAATTGTTATCCACACTATCACAATTTGATCCTAACCTGAACCATGCCCTGCTCCAGTGTTGTGGATGAGTGTTAAGAATAGCTTGAGCTCCTTGAACTATTGCCCTAGCTAACCTTGCTCTAGCCAAGTTGAACAACATCAGACAAGGGGCCTTGGCACAAGCCCAGAACTTCTTCTGCCACTCCTTTTCAGTGAATTGTTTCTTCCAATTAGCATATATATGCCTTGCACAATTTCTGTGTTCTGCATTTGGAGCCTAGTTTTGCACTGCATTTAAAATTCCCTACAATAAACCAACCTAGAGTTACATACTTTTTCGTAACACATGTAATGCAGTAAAGCTCAATATGATGAAGGCAGCACATATACCTTTTGCTGATCTGAAATAAACACCCAATCAGAGCCATCACCAACACCCAAGTCCTTAAACAACAGACCACAAAACCAATCCCAAGTTTCATTTGTTTTTTTTTCAACCACAGCCCATGCAATAGGGTACATCTGGTTGTTGGCATCCCTCCCTATTGCACACAACAATTCACCATTAGTTGCACCTTTAAAAAAGCATCCATCTAGTCCCACAACTCTCCTACAACCTACAATGAAACCTTTATTCAAGGCATCCAGGCAAATGAACATTCTTTGAAAAGTTGGAGGCTCCACATGTGGTTCTTTTATCACTATGATAGTGCTGCCAGGATTACTTCTTAGTAGCTCATCCTGGTAGTCATACAGTCTCTGGTACTGTCCTTTTGTGGAGTCTAGTACCTTCTGCATGACCATGGCCTTTGCTCTCTTGAGCTTAGCAATGTTAACATCTACAAACATCTCTTGCACAGTCTGCTTCATGCTTCCATAATTCCACGTAGGATTGGCCATTATGAACTTCTCATACCTCTCTGTAATCCTTCTAGCAGTAACCAACCTGTTGTCCCTCCTAGGAGGACATGTGTGGAATTCATTAAATGTGACAATCTGCCAGCTCTCAGTCCTAGTGTTGGTTGATAACAAAATGACCCATGGACAGTGCTTCCATTCACACTTTGCCCTCACTCTTGTTGGCTCATCCTTTACGAATTTGATACATTTCCTCTCAGCAAGGCCATATCTAATTATTGCCTTCTTAAATTGTTGTTTGCTTCTGAACTTCATGCCTAAGGAGAAAATTGGAGTACCTGGGCTCTTCTTAAACCTTGGTAGGCCATCATTGTTTCTTATTAATTCTCCCTCACTATGAGCTTCCACTTTAGAGGCTTCTTCTTCACTGCTCTTTACATATGGAGTACCATACCCATCTTCAATAATTTCAAATCCGGCAAGCATACCAGTTGAGCCTTTCAGCACCACATCATCTAGTGTTGCACTTTGTCCCTCCTTCATCTTCTTTTTTAAATCCCTGAACTTTTTGATAATTTCTGCAGCTTCATCATCGTCTTCAGAAGAGCAGGAGTCTCCATGCATGTAGTCACTGTCTGCACTTGACCTTTCTGAGTAGTACTCTTCATTTGTAGCCTCATCTTGCTGTGGATCCTCAACATATATATCAGCCACCACTCCTTCTTCGATAGCATCTGACATTTGAATGCAAGCATTGTCGTCCAATAGAACACGAAGTCCACTATCAAGTTCTTTACCAGGGAATAACCAGTGCAGCAAAGCCCCCTCTGATATAGTGCAGTGATCTTTTAGATGACCAACAATCTCTGGCAAAGACACTTTATCCCTCTCAATGTGAGACATTGCCTCTAATCCACCAAAATAGTCCAATCTGTTACCAATTTTGACAAATTGACTATTGAAATGGAACCTCACAACAAGGGTGCTTAAAACATCCATGTCCACACTGCAAGTAGAATGCACTTCAATCAGGTGCTTAGAACATGCATCTACTTATTTAAAAACTCATTGACATAACCAACTCCCGATGCATAAGTACATCCTACACTCAAATCACTTGGATCTCAACTATGCAGCACAAGTAATAAACTAAGCAACTGTGTTGAATAAACTAGCCTCCAAATCAACCGTGTGCCCTAGGCAATAGAATAAACAAACCCCTAACTAAGCCCCCAACATATTCTTAACCTTACAGTACACACCAATTCCAAAGCATCAGAATATAAAATCTAAAGATTTGGGGGATTAGTTGGCTTAACCTCTCCGCTGTCTTTAGATCCCAGCGTCGTGGCCTGCCCACTGACGGGATCCAGTGTCGCCACGGCAGGGAACCTCAGTGTCACCACCTCTACTGGGAATCTTTCTTCTCCGTCGTCGTCATCGTCTTACTAGAGCGGAGAGAGAGAGAGAGAGGAAAGGAGCGACGAGAATGGCCTAGGGTTTCACTCGGCCGCTGGCCGCATCCTTTGAAACAGCGTCAGCGTGGTTGCCGTGTCGGCGGTCCACCTAGGCACAAACAGTCTGCGAAACCAACCAAGGTGCAAAAATAACCGGTTTTTATAGATGAAGGAGGATAGATTCCTGGTTTTGTAGTTGAGGGAGGAAATTCGGACGACTGCAAGAGATGAGGGAGGAAAAATGGACTTTTGCCCCAGTAAAATAGCCTCGGCCCAATACTAGGCCTGCTATCAGCCCAACACACTTGTAACCCTACCTTATCTTATTTCCTTCCCAGCCGCCGCACCATACTTCCTCGGCCATCTCCGCTAGACCGCATCGATCGTCGGTTTCCCTTCCTCGCGACGCATCGCTGGCTTCCCTTCCCCCTGCTCTCTCCGCCATCTGCGCGGGGGCCTGTTGCTGCTCCCTCCGTCGAGGCGCCTAGGGGCGAGCGCAGGGCGGCCACGGGAGCCGCGGCTACAGGGGCGGCTGCCTCAACCTTCCCCAAGCTCGCCTGCTACCGCCGCGGCTACAAGGGGCAGCGACCTCGACCTTCTCCAAGCTTGCCTGCTACCGTCATGATGTCGCCTCCCTTCCCCTGGCAAACGGGCCTTGGGCTAGCCTGATAGCCTTCACAGCCCGTCCCTAGGCCGTTGGCTGGGCACGAAACCCACCCTCGGCACGGCCCGACGGCACGCCGTGCCGTGCCTGACCTGGGCCCGTGCCGAACTGGGCCAGGCGGCCCGAATGCCCATCTATAGGCCCATCTCCCTGTACAGTAACCCACCTCCTTTTGCGAGGGAATCTTGTCATTGAGCAGTACTCCGTACTAGGTGCTAAACAACGTTGTTGCTAATGTTAGCAGCTATTGCGGCCTATCTTTCGCCATGTAAAAAAAACTAATCAAGCAAAAAAAAAAAACATCCTGAGGCATGCAAAGAAACTGGGTGGCCATACGAAGAAAGAAAGAGATTAAGGCCTCTCATCTAAAATTAAGCCACTAAAATTTAGATCTAATATCTCCAATTAAATGATCTAAAGTTAGATTTATACTTTAGCTAACCCCAAAAACATATTGGCTCCGTTCGGTTTACCTTATAATCCGCACTATTTTGCTTATTTTTTTTTCCAGCCGGAACAATATTTTTCTCTCACAACAATTCAGCCAGAACAGTATTTTGCAGCCAAGTTTCAGCAAGCGGGCCATTATACCATTAGATCACAAAAATAAGATAATGTGGTCTAAGTTTTAGTTCCAAAGGCAATTTTGCCCAGCACGGAACACGTACGATCGCAAAACACGAACCACGTGTGGCATTCTTCCTAGACGACCGTGCCCAAACTCCCGGCGCCGCTGCTCGCCCAAACTCCCACCGCGCCGCTGTCGTGCCCCTCGACACAGCCTGTTCGTTTGCTCGTAAATGACCGTAAATTTTTAGCCGGGAATAGTGTTTTTCTCTCACATCAAACCCCCCCCCCCTTCCGAATAGGCTGGTTCGCTTGCTCGTGCTGGCCTTCCGCGCCTGCCACACCGCCGAGTCCTGGGGATGATGCCATGTGCGGCGACGCAACAGGTAGCAGTAGCACAGCGCGATTTCCTCTTGGCATTGGCATTGGCACTGGCACTGGCACGCTAGAGTTGCAGCAACCCCATCTGTGATTGTTAAAAGAACTGCTGTTGTTGACAATTTGAGGTCCCGCACAGGCACAATCTATGGAACAAAATGAGAAAAATCCAAGATCTCATTCTCGTTGTCAGTGTCGAAAACAACTAAAAACGACAGAGGAGCACAAAATATTATCGTGACTACTTTCACATCTGCAAAGATGCAACTTGCTTCGATGGAAACGTCTCTTGACAATTTGAGGTTGAAGGCGAAGCCGCGTTGCCTTGGTCACGCGGCGCGGCGTGCATGAGTCCGTGCGCTACCAGTGACGACAGTGATGGCCCTTGTTCTAATCCAGCCGCACTAATACTCCACTGATCAAGGCCCCCTGCTCCCATGATAGCTTGCAGACTTTTGCTGTCAGCCATCACTGCCCACAGGACCATGTTCCGCACGATGGCCACCACGGATTTCTGTAGGAAAACAAAAGGCTTATCAAGAGATGAGGTTTTCTGCAGAATCTCGCAGAAAGTTCTTTCAAGGTTTTGTTGCCAAATCATACAGTTCATGACAGCAAAGTAAGCAGTCCAAATGTTCAATGTGTACTTGAGGACGGCTAACAATTCCATGGTGGATGGGTAAGACATCAACAAAAATCAGTAGAGTATGCATATATAACCTCACAATCCAATTCATACTACAAATCTTACCAAAGAACATTTCTTATAAAATGAACATAATATCATACTCCCTCCATTCTAAATTATAAGACGTTTTGGCTTTTTAGATACGTACTTTTTGTTATGTACCTAGATATACATTATGTCTCGACACATAACATTTTATAATTTAGAACGGAGGGAGTAATTAACAAGAAGTAGCTAGCCACAATCATATTTCAATTGTGATTAGATAAGGTTAGATACCAAGCAAAGAAGGCACCCGATGTGACTAACTTCTTACAACTCTCAAAGGAAGTACTCCTTTCGTTCCAAATTATAAGTCGCTTTGACTTTTTTTGATACATCCATTTTGCTATGCATATAGATATAATGTATGTCTAGATACATAATAAATTCTATGTGCCAAAAAAGGCAAAACGACTTATAATTTGTAACGGAGGGAGTATACAAGTAGTCAATCATGGTCCTATAAGTATCTTACTGTAGTCAGATTTGGAGGCAACCTACATAATCATGTCTTGTTTCCGGCCAGACTGGGAAACAATGAAGATGGAGTTGAGAATGAATATGCTTATTTGTTGGCCTTGGCCACGCTATTATCTGCAGTCCTGGACATTACAACAGTAAAAAAAACATCTTTGCTGACACTACAACTCTACAAGTATAAAAAAGGAAAAAAACTCAAAGGAACCTAAGAAATTTACCATTAGCAAAACAAAGAGAGGATCCTACAGAAATCAGCAATCCCATGGATAACACTAATCTCACAAAATAGCATGATCAACGAGAAGCTGCCACAAGACCACAACCAGGTTGCAATAGAGCTAAACAAGTTTTATAGCAAGCATGACACTAGATGTGACTAGGGCGTATTTGGGTTCATGGGTAAATATTGCCACATCTCAAGTTAACTCATCATTAACAAGTCTGAAAAGACATCTTAATTAAGTAATCAATCCATTCAGGGTCTCACTATGTGACAGGTTTAGAGACAAAACTTACAGCATCATATCTTATCTCTGGGCAGTGACGAACTGATGATATGCTTAAGATGCAGCTAATAACAGCATATGCTTAGGCCTTGTTGATTGCTACCTGCACACACAATAGAAGCAATTCATATAAACTGTTATTTGTTAACAGTCATTCAAATCTTTTTAGAGCAAAGTACATGTGTAGTAACACCCATAGCTTGAACGGAAGCCAGAAGAAGTTTTACAGAAGCACATAACAGAAGGAATTAATAGGAACCACCAAACTAGAACTAGATAGCTAGTTAACCAACAAGCCCCCCAAATACCAAGCTAACTGAAAAAAAAAAAGATGTATTCTGCAGTTTTAGAGAACCATAACCTGAATCAAATCCTGCCACAGGATACTCTTCAAACTCAGTTGACAGCTGCCAAGTCTTAACCAGTATATGGAATGAAATAGGCCCATTCCTAGGCAAAAGCCAACACATACATTTATTGCACATCTGCATATGCCAGTGCACCAATACAAGAATCTCAAATCAAATTGGCAAAATAGCAATCATCAGCTGGTGCATACATTCACCAGATACAGAAGATGGCATCATATTACTCAACCACACATTCCCATGTTTCATAGTATGAAATCATAGGCAAGTTTTCAACCATAATAGATAGACACACAAGCTTAAAATATCAACAGCTGACCCCACTCACATAGTCACAAAGTAACCGCTGCAAGGCCCAAAACCATATTTAGTACACCATCCATAACATGCGAAAATTCATTATGTACATATAGCTGAAATTTGCTGTGTGTAGGCCGGTGCAGTGCCAATCTCAGAATACCCCCACGACGAACCTTGATTGTAATGTAACCGCTAACCGGCCAGCACCTCTTCCATACTTTTGTTTTTAGCATCTGCAAGACACAAACACAAGATTGCCCACATTTTATCATTTTTATGCAATCACCCAACCAATCTTGAATATTGCAAAGGGGAAACAATCAATTGTAAACACGATTGTATAAATGTACAACAAAAGGCTTTTGTGATGGCATAAAAATTGTATAAATTCGGATCCGAATTTTCCAAATTTATAGAAGGTGAGCTTGGAGATTTTCGTGTTTTTGTGATGTATCATTTTGAGGAAAATTCACCAGCGGTCCACGAAATTGGCACAAGATGTCACTTAGGTCCCCGAACTTTCAAAGTGATATCTATAGGTCCCTAAAGTTGGCAGAGGGTGTCATCTAGGTCCCAAACTTTCAAAGCGATCACCGTAGGTCCCTAAACTTGGCAGAGGGTGTCATCCAGGTCCCAAACTTTCAAAGTGATCACCGCAGGTCCCTAAACTTGGCAGAGGGTGTCATCCAGGTCCCAAATACTGCAGCGATTCGGCACAGAATTTTAAAAAAAGAAATCTAAATTTTGGTAATGTAGCTACATTCTGCAGAAAATTCTAAAAATTGTATATTTTTAATACGATCTCGCACGAAGATGATTTTTATATAAAAGTTGTAGCTCTCGACGGGATCTACAACTTTCTAGTTTTGAGTTTTTTAATTTGAGGTCGCTAATACACTCAAAAAAATTAAATAAATTTTCAGCAGTATATTAATCGCGTACGAATGCTTGTCGCCTTGAAAAAAAACAAATCTTCTTTATATGTCATCTGATAGAGATAATTTCTATATAAAAATTGTAGCGCTCGATGAAACCTACAACTTTCTAATTATGAGTTTTTAATTTAAGGTCGGTAAGATGCTAAAAAAGTTAAAATGCTGATTTCAGTTCATGTATAGTGGTTTTGCATTTTAAATTTTTTTGAATATCTTAAAGACTTCAAATTGAAAAACTCAAAATTAGAATGTTGTAGATCTCATCGAGCGCTACATCTTTCATATAAAAAGTATCTCCATTTGATAGCATATAAGAAAGATATGTTTTTTTCAAGGCGACAAGCGTTCGTACACGATTAATATACTGCTGAAAATTTATTTAATTTTTTTGAGTGTATTAGCGACCTCAAATTAAAAAACTCAAAACTAGAAAGTTGTAGATCCCGTCGAGAGCTACAACTTTTATATAAAAATCATCTTCGTGCGAGATCGTATTAAAAAGATACAATTTTTAGAATTTTCTGCAGAATGTAGCTACATTACCAAAATTTAGATTTCTTTTTTTAAAATTCTGTGCCGAATCGCTACAGTATTTGGGACCTAGATGACACCCTCTGCCAAGTTTAGGGACCTGCGGTGATCACTTTGAAAGTGTGGGACCTGGATGACACCCTCTGCCAAGTTTAGGGACCTCCGGTGATCACTTTGAAAGTTTGGGACCTAGATGACACCCTCTGCCAACTTTAGGGACCTACAGATGTCACTTTGAAAGTTCGGGGACCTAAATGACACCTTGTGCCAACTTCGTGGACCGCCGGTGAATTTTCCTCTATCATTTTTATACATAAAAGGCTTTTGTGATGTATCATTTTTATAGAAGGTGTTTTCCAAATTTTCGTGTTTACAATTTTTATTCAAATTTATAGTGGACACCGATCCGAATTTTCCGAATTTCGTCCAATTCGGTGAGCTTGGAGATTTTTCAAGAAAAGAATCCCAGAACCTGCCCGGCACCACCAACCGCTCCGATCGAGTCACCGCCTCACCGGGAGTCGCCTTGTCTCTCTGCGGAGAACGGGAGGATATTTCCTACGCGCATTATCCGGCCGAGCGAACCAGTAGCTCCAGCTGCGCACATCAAGCGGCGACGAGGTCAGCAGGAAGCGCGAATCGGGGGCGAAGGTCTAGGGGTCCGAGACGGAGGAATTTAACTCCCTTCCCACGGTTATAGGAGCTGGTACCATGGTTGGCTAGGTGATAGTGTCGGCCGCGGGCTGGTCGGTGCGCAACCTGACGAAGTTGGAGGAGCTGGACGGAAAACGGGGTTTAGGCGGAGGCGTGCCGAGTGCCGACAAGAGGGGTTTGGGGTTAAGGGCGAACGGGGAGCCGGGGAGTCGGGGACGCCGGGAGGATGCACGGGCGCACGGCAAGCGGAAAGGAAGGCGGCGGGGCTGCGGTACGGGGGCGGAGCCGCGGAGGGCGGATGCACCGTGCGCGGGCGCACGGGGCAGCCGGGAATGCTAAGGTCCATCGGCGGCAGAGTTTGGGGCAACTTACTTGGCGCCGTAGAAGGTGAGGGCCATGGCGATTAGGCCGACGAGCGCCGCCGCCGCTCCGACCACGACCTTGGTGAGGAGGCGCAGGAGCCCCTGGATCAGCTCGTCTCCGGCGACGGCACCGGTACCACCACCCTCGCCGCCGGCGCGGATGTGCGCGACGATGATGAGCGACATCCCCGAAAAGAACGTGCCCGTCGCCGCGGCAGGCAGCGCGCGGAGAGCAGCCATGGCGAGCGCGCGAGCTTGGGCACCCCCGTGATCCTCCGCACCACCACCGGTGGCCTGACCGAACACGATGAACTCGAGCGTCCCAGCGGAGACGCATAGCGCGAACATGACAAGCCTCGAGATCGAGCGCCGCTCGTTGCCCGCGCCGGCCACGGGCACGGCGACGACGCGGCGACCCGTCAAGTGGTGGTAGTTGAGCGCGACGGCGACGAAGAGGACCACCACTGCAGCCAGGGCGAGCGCGCGAGCTTGGGCACCCCCGTGATCCTCCGCACCACCACCGGTGGCCTGACTGAACACGATGAACTCGAGCGTCCCAGCGGAGACGCATAGCGCGAACATGACAAGCCTCGAGATCGAGCGCTGCTCGTTGCCCGCGCCGGACACGGGCACGGCGACGACGCGGCGACCCGTCAAGTGGTGGTAGTTGAGCGCGACGGCAACGAAGAGGACCACCACTGCAGCCAGGGCGAGCGCGCGAGCTTGGGCACCCCCGTGATCCTCCGCACCACCACCGGTGGCCTGCCCGAACACGATGAACTCGAGCGTCCCAGCGGAGACGCATAGCGCGAACATGACAAGCCTCGAGATGGAGCGCCGCTCGTTGCCCGCGCCAGCCACGGGCACGGCGACGACGCGGCGACCCGTCAAGTGGTGGTAGTTGAGCGCGACGGCGACGAAGAGGACCACCACTGCAGCCAACGGCGGCAAAACGTTGGCCGCGCTGTGGAGCACTGGGGCTTCAGCGGATGTCGTGGTGCCCGTGCCCGCACCGCACTGCGGGTACAGGAAGGTGAAGAGCTCGAGGGCGCACAGGCCGGCGAAGCCGAAGGCGGCGGCACCCCTCACCATGGTGTTGGGTTGGGGAGGACGATCTCGAGCCTCGAGGCGTGGAGGGACGGGGAAGGGGAGGAGAGAGTTTTGCTACTTGCTTGTTTCTTCTTCTCTTGTGGATGGTTTCATAAGATGGCCATATGGTGGTATATATAGCTGCAGAAAGTGGGTGTAGTGCATATAGAAGGAAAGGAGGGTTGGTTTGGAGCAGGGAACGGTGAGATCAGATGCTTCAGGTAGCTAGGTTGTTAGGGTGATGCGTATAGAGTAAGCTAGCTAGCTAGACACTGTAGCAACTGCTATAGTAATCCCATCAAGTTACAATTCAGCTCTAACGTTGTTAGGCCTTGTTTAGTTTCAAAAAGTTTTTTCAAAAAGTGATATAGTAGCTATCACATCGAATTTTGCGATACGTGTATGGAGCATTAAATGTAGACGAAAAAAAACCAATTGCACAGTTTGGTTGGAAATCGCGAGACGAACGTTTTGAGCCTAATTAGTCCATGATTAAATACTAATTACCAAATAAAAACGAAAGTGCTACAATAGTCAAATTATCAAATTTCGGCCAACTAAACGAGGCCTTAGTTGCTGTTTGGTGCTTCAGTTTTACTAGCTCGGAGAGGGGAACTAGTAGGGCGCAATGCAATGCAATGCAAAGCTGCTTGCCAGGAGATTGTATATCAGCACGAGCAGGGCAGCCACGAGTGAGACGATTCGATGTTTGCGCATCTGGATTGAGGGGATCCCAGGAGAGGATCAGAGGACTTGCGGAGGATACGATGAACGATCTGTCAATGCGATATTGTTGTGGGGCAGGGGAGGGGATTGGAAAGCGAAAGAGGACGTTTTAACCCTTGTCCGCTGAAGCGGTGCGGCGCCAAGAGAAAAATAATTCCACGGTCGCGTCGCGTCAGGTGAACCCTTCCGTGCTCCTGCTTCTCGTTGCTAATCAGAAGCTACCTATAATTTAGGCCACGTTTAGTTACACCGAATTCCCAACTTTGACACTATGAAAAAAAAAAAAGATTCCTCCTCACATCAAACTTGCGGTACATGCATGGAGTACTAAATATTGACGAAATTAAAAATTAATTGCACAGTTTGGTTGTACTTTGCGAGACGAACGTTTTGAGCCTAATTAGTCAATGATTGGACAATTATTATCAAATAAAAATAAAACGCTACAATGCGCTACAGTTACCTCCGTTTCCGACGGCGCCGATTCAGGCCAGCAACTAAACGCGGCCTTATAGCCCCAGTGAACCCAGCAGTAGCATGAGCATCGCATCTGCAGTCCTGCATCCAGTCCTTCCTCTCTGGAAGTTCGCTTGTCTTGATAATGACGAGAGAGAGAAGAGTGCGTGCTCTAGAGAGAGAAAGACAGAAGAGTCCCCTGATGCCAAACCCAAAGTACTGGCCTGGTTTAGATGCAAAAAATTTTGCAAAATGATCACTGTAGCGTTTTCGTTGTTATTTGGCAATTAGTGTCCAATCATAGTCTAATTAGGCTTAAAAGATTCGTCTCGTGAATTTCGTCTAAACTGTGTAATTAGTTTCATTTTTTATTTATATTTAATGCTTCATGCATACGTCCAAAGATTCGATGTGACGGGGAATATAAAAAATTTTGCAAAATTTTTTGGAACTAAACTGGCCCTAGACTACTACTCCCTCCGTCCCCGATTGATTGTCGTTCTGGAGTTAGGCACAAAAATCAAGATAAAAACAAAAAGATAAAAATAACCCTATGAGTAGTATACATGGCAGCAATCTCTCTCTCCTCTGTTGTTCTGAAGTCATTCACGAAGACCAATCGCGTTGTTGGGAGGGATATGGGGACGAGCAGATGAAGACAGCAGGAGGTGGGATGGGGTGACAGGATAAAGGTGCAGGGCTAGTTCGTAGGTGTTGGATAGCCTAAACGACACTGTTAGCTCTAGAGAGAGAGTGCGTGCTAGAGACGGGGGGAGAGAGAGATAGCAGCTTATTCACAGAGGGAGTACGCAAGTAGGAGTAGCTTTAATCAGCCGGTTAGCTCTAGAGAGAGAGTGCGTGCTAGAGACGGGGGGGAGAGAGAGAGAGAGCAGCTTATTCCGAGGAAAAGCGGCTGGCACGGTCCAGCCGAACGAGCTGACAAGATTGGAGTTTTTAAATTCAGCCCTAGCAACGTCGTGTGAGAGAAAAAAAGAGAGGCAAGATAGGATAGCAACGTACGTCCGCGTCGAGGGGGGCAGTTGGAGTTCGCCGGAGAAACCAACGAGGACGACGACTAGCGATGCCATGCCTGTTGGGCTGTTGCCTGGGCTAACGGGAGGAACCTCCGAGGAAGCTTCTCTTTTCCCTCAGCAGCTTTACCAGGAGTATCTGTTTTCAGTGACGCTTCTAGCCATAATCTGCCGTAGGCGAAAATGGTAAGCGATGCCGAACGCTGTGGTAGCTAAAGATAGGGACGAGATTTGGGCTGTGCTGGGTCCTCGCCAGTGCTGCTGCTAAGCCCATCTGTTCTATACCGGGCTCTCGTCTTTAAATACAGGCTGTGTTTTGTTCGTTCTGTAACAAAGAGAACTGAAGCCCAATCTATCTAACGCTTTATGTTGGACGGGTAGCACAACCTAGTCTAGCCCAGCCTGGTGTCATATTTAGTAGGCGAAAAAGCTTTATTGGGTAGGCGTAGGCCTGGCCGCCTGGGCGACCTCTTTCAGGCCGACAAACGGGGTTTTCCTAGGCCATGTCTGGACCAAGCCCAAGCCCAAGCGTTACGCATCAGTACGGAACTTCGTATACTCACTCAAACGGTCAAATCCACTCCAGATCCCAGTGGTTTCATCAGTAGACGCAATCAAATTAAGCGAGACAAGGTAGAAAGGCCAATTTATCACCAAATAAATGAAGACAAATGTATGCAGGTGGCTGGCGATAAACACCTTGTTCGCCGATGCTGAAATTTGACTTACGCTGATGCTGAAATATTGTGAAAGGAAAACACTGTTCGATAGCTAAAAAGTAGTTATGAATAAGCTCAAGCGAACGGAGCTAAAGCTATAATCCTTAATTAGTGTATCTACAAAGTCTACACTCTACACACAACTTTTCTAGCAGAGTTAAGATCTGAGGCAACATGTATTTCCAAGTGTTGTTTGTTGCTCTCTGACAAGACTTTGCAGACTTACTGAGTACTGACCGACTCGAAGTGGATCTAGCTAAGGATTCACAAAACAAGGTAAGCAAAAGGGGCAGAAGTGAACTAGCAGCTTTGCAAAAAATAAAATTAAAAATTAAAAATTGAAGGAGATAAATCTCAGCTTTCAAGAACCTATAACATTTGGGTTTGGGATTCATGACCGAGCTGGGGATGCCAGCTAACAGGACAGAAGAAACAGTACTCGACCAAGAGCAGCTTTGCAAATTGCAACAGAACAACGCTTTGCAGCAGTGAAGATAGGGAGCGCAGACAGACCTGTCGTCGCGATGGCACGAGTGGCAGCAGAGAAGCTCAGCTCAGGCCATAGACATGGAATCCGACGCCGCCTTGATGACGCCCATTATCTCCCGGCTCCGGTGGGTATCGCAGCAGATCGGCAAGCAGGGCGACGGAGAGGGGGCGAGCTAGATGTGGAAGCTCACTTGAGCCGGCACACAAGTTGACTTGCAGTTACAAGTCCCCTCCTTACTACTCAGAGCGTGTTTAGTTCTCTAAAGTTGGATATTTGGGCTACTGTAGCACTTTCGTTTTTATTTAGCAAAACATGGACTAATTAGGCTTAAAACGTTCGTCTCGTAATTTTCCACCAAACTGTGCAATTAGTTTTTTTTTGTCTACATTTAATGCTCCATGCACGGGCCGCAAACATTCGATGTGATAGGTACTGTAGCATTTTTTTTTTGAGATTTTGGGGTGAAACTAAACACGCACTCAGCATCCAGCAGGCAGTAGCAACTAGGGTCTTGTTTAGTTGCCAAACTTTGGATGTGTAAAGGTGGGAAAAATACACTGTAGCGTTACTGTAGCATTTCGTTTGTATTTGATAATAATTGTCCAACCGTTGACTAATTAGGCTCAAAATGTTTGTCTCGCAAAGTACAACCAAACTGAGCAATTAATTTTTAATTTCGTCTACTTTTAGTATTCCATGCATGTACCGCAAGTTTGATGTGATGATGAATCTTCTTTTTGTATAGTGTCAAAGTTGGGAGTTCGGGAGAAACTAAACAAGGCCTAAATAACAAGTGGACAGTGCACCTGTCACTCCGCACCAGTACAAGCATCACTGTTGTCTGTCTATGAAAATACTGCCTCCCGTACATAGAAGAATGCAAATCTAGCGTAGTGTCGCGTGTTAGTACCTTAAGTTTAACCAATTATAGATAAAAAATATTCATATTTATGACACCGAATAAATATCATCAGATTAATTACGAAATATATTTTCATAATAAATTAATTTAAAGACAACCCTTTTTTGAAAGATCACCGGGAGATGAACTATTCCCACCTGATTTTCATTACCACAGATTCCGGCAAAAGCCGGCTATGGTAGTTACATAGTTAGGTCATGAACCTAGAGTTACAAAAGCAAAAAGGTAAGAAAGAGAGCACCAATAACACCACATGAAAAGAAAAAAGGGGAAAACAACCATCACCAACTGCCACACAGGGACAAACAAAGCCACAGCCCCCACAAGAGACATGTCGATGGTTGTTGAACATTGTCCACTAGCAAGCAAAACTCCGAAGAACTCCATTCCACAGGCGACTGTAAGGCACTGAGTCAAGATAACGGCCGACAGCCATGATAAACATCTTCTATGGAGATCATCCGAGATCTAGTCGCTTTCCACCTACGCCCCTAGAGGGGAAGAAGCCTCAAGGGTTGGAGGACCGACGATTGGAGAACGAGGAGATCTAAGAGTGGGATCATGGTCCCGCTAACCCGGCATATGGTGAGAAGATGCATCAAGGAACCTAGAAGACATCAGAGCTAGGACACTGGCAGCAAACATCATCTAGCAACCAGCTTGTGCCCCCAGTTAGGAATTGCAAGGAAAGAAAGGACACTGCAAAAGAGTTGTGGTTAAGCCCGAGGCGACCCTCCACGGCGACGCCTACAAGTAGGACGCGACATCAACGACGCCACCGCCACCGACCCCAAAGAATTGGAGCTAGGTTTTTACCTAGAAATATCTTACAGTTACATGGGTGGAGAGGCTGTATCGATGCCTCTAAGGAGGTTAACGACGCTCAAGGGTGTTGCCGTCGATAGCACCGACAAGTCGGGCATGGCTTTCACCTAGGCTCTCAAACCCATAAACTGTAGGTCGTCTTATCAGACTAGGAGACCATGGCACGACGACACACCCACGCCCTCCACTGCTTGAGCCCTTGGCAGCTCGCACAAGACAGCACAGAGCGTCACGGGTCGATGGCACACGACATGACGGCGCGCCCACATCCCCCACTGCTTGAGCCCTTGGCAGCTAGCACAGGGCAGCAGGGAATGTCGCGGTGGTCGATTTGAAACACGCCCCCACTGCTTGAGCCCTTGGCAGCAGGGAACATCGCAGTGGTGCGCCATGGTGAACCATGGTCGAGCGAACACAGCAGCAGGCCTGTGCCGTATCAGCCCACGTCACGTTGTGCCTGACAGAGACAGCCGGGATCCTCAACTTCATCGCCATGCCCTCATCCACTGCGGCGAGCCTGTAGAAGAGCAGTTGGCGGCAGGGGACCTGGTGCGGGCAACCATGTCGAGCATGAGGCTGGAGTAGCTGGCGTCGGAGGCAGCGAACTTGTAACACCTCTGGTGTTACGAACTTGCTTAGCACCTCGGTTAAGGCCTCGAGGGATTTAGCAAAACGAGTTTTTGAATTTTAACAAGTTAAAACACACATGAAACGGAAAGCAATTTCGTTAAACAAAAACAAAATATAACGTATGTACAGTGCTTATGTAAAAGGATGAGCAAATTGTATAGCTAAGAGTGCAACTTTAGATTTGGGAAGTGAATAGTGTTAACCAGAGTTTTGGGGGTAAGTCCCAACCCATGGGGAAAGGACTCAATTGGTCGTGTTTCTGGACTCATCTTGATCCCCTCTAGCTGGTGCTTGTGTCAGGCTGGTCTGGGTTTCCATCATGGGTGTAGTGACGAGTCGGTGCCGCACTCGGAGCGCCACCGCACGGCATGGGCGCATGTGGCCAGAGCATCTCAGCACTCCCCGGGTTCAACCGTCACCACAGCACAGTCTACAGTGAGTTTTCTGATGCTTCCCCGCCATCTCCACCCCTCCGTTAGGGCCCTAGCTCGTCGAAACAACCGTGCCGCCATCGTTGGTTAATTACATTTTCTACGTTGCATCCACGTATATCATAATAGAAACAACGATGGATCACGGAGTCATCTGGAGTAGCAGAAAAGATGGTGGCTTGATGGAGTGCTAACCTTTGGTTATATCTTACCCAGGCGCCCTAGTGCATAACCTCTAATATTCCGCACTTTATTTTATGCCTGTGCATTAAGTTTTGAGGAGTTGAATGAAACCCACTTACATATATATATCCTTATCTTATGAGTCCTACTAGTTTGTCAGGATCATGTAGATTGCTATGCTATAGGATTCGGTAGAAGTTGAGTGATTACCTATCACTCGTGAGAGATATGAAAGCTATTATTGTTGTTATTATCATATTACTATCACATGGAATATATATATCAGGATGATAATTGGAGACCGGGTGGAATGGTACTTTGGATCTGGACTTTGTTTGGCATTCGAGTGAGGCTCGAGTTGCATTTGTTCCACCTGTGTCGATTGAGGACCGTCCGTTGCTATTGATGGTAGTCAGCTCACAAACTTATTATCCTGAGCACATACTTGCTTATGAGAGCGGGAAGACTCGTTACACACTTGTCGTGGGTTCTGACTCTTTCCGGACTGACTAATTAGAGGCGGTGAAAGGTGGAGGTCTAAGCACCATACTGAGACCGAGTCTCAAGTGTGGGGGCTTGGAGTCCAAGTTTGGACGGGGACCTAGACCCCTCGACAGAAGTGAAATAGGTTGGTCTTGTTTGTGCCTAGGATACAAGCGAGGCGTGTGTTTTAGGGTATCCAGCTGGGATACATTGATTCACAAATCATCGTTTCTGTGAGACGGTACGACTTGGCTATGGTCTAGCACTGTAGTAAGAACTGGGATATAAAAGATGGTAAAATAGTTCTGATTGCTTACCATATGCTTGAAAGTAGCATAGGTGCTTACATAGAATAGTTAGTTAATGAACTAATAATGACTGCTAATAAAACTTGGAATATAAGGATGCACTATTAGTAATGCTTCCTGCAGGTGCAATAACCCACAAGCCAGATAGCCTTGCATATCCTTGGAGTCTTTGATTTTCCTCCCATCGGGTAAGTCTTGCTGAGTACAATTGAGTACTCAGGGTTTTATTCCCCTTGTTGCAGGTGACCGGAAGATACATAGAGCTGACTCTTGTGTGTAGAAACCTCATCGTGGGCTCAGAGAGGATTCCTTTCATGCTATGATCGTAGTGTTTATCTATAACCATCACTAAAAGTTTTTAGAAGAAAAGTTTTATGATCTGTCATCATATCTGGTTTATAAATGTTCACTATATTAATGATTCACCATTAATCTTTATTTCCGCTGTAACTCTGATCATATGTTGTTCTTCGCTACAAGATAAAATGTGAACCTAAAATGTATAAACTCTTTTACATGTAGAACTGTCTTAATTCCGCTATTGCGTTCAATTTGTTTAAGCACTCTAATGTTGTAATAAAGTGATGTAAGAAATGATTAAGAAAGTTATAAGCTTTATTCTCTCATTTATGATCCTGACGGAAGAACGTGGATTTTCAAGTTCTCCCTTGGGGTGTGCTCGACGGAACGGCACGATTGAGTGCACTTTCTTAGGTACTTAGTGTCTAATGAAAGGCAAGTTTTCTTGGGAGGGCATTAGATTAGACGGTTCTGCCACAGAACCTGTGGGCCAGTGCCAGAGCCGTCGTGCAGGAGCACATGGCAACGACGGGAGCGAAGCTGGGAGAATGACTCCACGCCACCCATAGGGCAGCGCCTAGGAGACGAAGTCGCTGTCGCGCCCTCGGCGCCCCCGACGGAGCACTACCGTCGCCGCCCAAAGGCCGTCAAGCCGCGGCGGTGATAGGTTGGATGAGCATCGATCCAGCCATGTTGAGCCTAGATCCATACCCCCACGAGTGGATCTGCACATAGGCGTCGTCCTCCAGCAACGCTGGCCATGGAATCCGAAGATAGCTAGCAGAAAGAGGAAGGGAAGGGAAGCGGAGAGGGATGTATGGGGGCGTGCGAGTAGCCACCAATTGGGGTGCTGCCGCGGGCCGCCACTGCCGCACGACGGACGGCAGCAGCAGCGGCCGGAGCCGAGCGCGATGGGAGTTGCGGCGGTGGCGGCGACGAGCCGCCCCTGGGTCGCCTGGTGCAGACGACGCGGGGGCTTAAAGACATAACTGTGAATATCACTATAGACTTAGTAAAACGTGAACCACTTTTTATGACACGTAACCCATAGTTACATTCTTTTTAGGACGGAGGTAGCACATCGCTCCACCTTCAGAGCAAAGGGAAGAATGGCCCATCTCTCTTATACAGTAATCCCACCACCTTTTGCCAAGGAATCTTGTCGTTGAGCACGGCTAGGTGCTAAAATACGTTGTACTCTCGCTCTGTTCAACAAAACATGCAACTATGGGTTACATGTCGACAAAAATAATTTACGTTTGATCAAATTTGTAGTGAATACTATTCACATTTATGACTAAATTAATTTATTAAGAAAATACATTTCGTAATAATCTAATGGTATTTATTTAATATAGTAAATATTAATATTTTTATCTACAATTAATCAAACTTGAGATACTAAACCATAATATTGTGCTAGAATTGTATGTTTTTCGGACCGAGGGAGTACTATGAAACAACCGATAACTTTTATTTTTCTCCCGTGCTCTGCTTGGATTGCTGGGTGCCGTTATTATTCATTCGCGCGTTGCTAATGCTAGCAGCTATTGCAGCCTATTTGTAGCCACGTAAAAAAACTAATCAAGAAAAAAAACATCATCAAGGCCTTGTTTAGATTGAGATTAGGAATCAGTATTTGGCACCGTAACACTTTCGTTTGTATTTGACAATTATTGTCTAATCATAGCCTAACTAGGATCAAAAGATTCATCTCGTAATTTACAATCAAACTATGTAATTAGTTATTTTTTATCTACATTTAATACTTCATACATATGTCCAAAGATTTAATGTGATGGAGAGAGAGTGAAAAAACTTACAATCTAAACAAGGCCCAAACATGAAAAATAATAATAATCATGTGCGGCTACACAACAGCTAGCGCAGCGTGATTTCCTCTCGGCATTGGCACACCAGAGTTGCAGCAACCCCGTCTGCGATTGTTAAAGGAACTACTGCTGCTGTTGATAATTTGAGGTCCCACACAATGTACAGTATCAGAGAAAAATGAGAAAAATTCCCAGATCTCCTTCTCGTTGTCAAGTGTGGAAAACAACTAAAAATAAAGACGGAGGAGCACAAAATATTAGAGTGGCTACTTTCGCACGCACATGATGCAACTCGCTTGTCGCTTCGATGGAAACGTCTCTTGACAGTTTGAGGTTGAAGGCGAAGCCGCGTTATCTTGGTCGCGCGGCGCGGCGAGGACGAGTCCGTACGTGCGTTCTACTAGTGACAGTGATGGCCTTGATTGTGTTCTAATCCAGCCGCACTAAATCTCCACTGATCCAGCCCCCTACTCCACGATAAATTTTCAGACTTTCGCTGTCAGCTATCACTGTCCGCAGGGCCATGTTAGCCCTTGTTTAGTTCGCGAAATTTGGATTTTGGGGCTACTGTAGCACCTTCGTTTTTATTTGGCAAATAGTGTCTAAACATTGACTAATTAGGTTTAAAACGTTCGTCTCGCAATTTCCCACCAAACTGTGCAATTAGTTTTTCTTTTCGTCTACATTTAATGCTCCATGCACGGGCCGCAAATATTCGATGTGACAGGTACTGTAGCAACTTTTTGGATTTTGGGGTGGAACTAAACAAGGGCTTAGTCACGATGGCAACCACGGATATCTAGGAAAACAAAAGGCTTATCAACCTGCATCGACCTTTGTGAGATGAGGTTACATTTATTCAGAATCTGACAGAAAGTCAGCAGTTCTTCCCTAAAAAAAGTCAGCAGTTCATATGGAAAAGGAGAACCGAAGTACATTGCCTGGAGGCTGGAATCCATCAGTCCATATTCAAGGTTTTGTTGCCAATCATACAAATTCATGACAAACATGACCCAGTATATATCACTTCTCCTATATTTTAGAATATTAAGATAATTTCAGACAACGCTCTTATACCATCGAGATTATTACAAGTAAATTGTTACTTTTGTGATTTGTTATTTGTCTTTATGTCGAACTATATCAAATTTGTCCTTGTCTACTTATAGAAATAAATTGTTAATTGTCTTCGTGCCAACACAAATCAGATTTTGTCGGGTTTGTGGTTTTGTCTAACGGGATTTTTATTCTCGGTCCCGAAAATTAGAGATTGCGCCTACGAAAATTGCAATGAACAAAATGTGCGATTTTTGTATAAAATATATGCAATAACCGTCACCTAAAAGAAAACTAAAATTCAAACACCTAATTTTAGCAAATCTCATTATATATTCATACCCAAGGATGAAATACTAGCAAAGTAAGCAGTCCAAATGTTCAATGTACATGGGAACGACCAATAATTCCATGGTGGACGGATAAGACATCAACACAACCAGTACAGTATGCATAATCTCAAATCCAATTCATACTACCAATCATAAAAAATAACATCCGAGGGAAGACTCTGTCTCGCCCGACGACTGAGGCTTGGCTCCGCCTCGCCCGACGTCTGGGGGCAGGCTCCGCCTCGCCCGACGTCCGAGGGCTGGACTTCGCCTCGCCCGACGTCTGGGCCCGATGTCCGAGGGCAGACTCTGCCTCGCCCGACGTCTAGGGACAGGCTCCGCCTCGCCCGACGTCCGAGGGCTGGCTCCGCCTCGCCCGACGTCTGTGCGCTGCTCTTTCATAACTACACGCTCAGATAAGGCGGGGCACTCAAGTCAACCGCAATATCAAGGACCATACCCTGCACACCTGCAGGAAGGTACCATCAGGATATGACTAGATGGGCGCTTTAAGCCCTTCCAAGCATGTCAGAGCCCAGACAGTGTTGTGGGCGCCGACATTTGTCCTACAGTGTTGTGGGCGTCGGCATTTGCCCTCGGACACGAATCCTGACAGAAACATATGACAACCGCTACGGTCCAAGAGGAAACTCATGTCATCTACAGTAACAAACGTGGGGGCCTCTACGCCATCTGCTCCCCGTTGGGTTGCGGCTCGGCACCCTGGTGCGTCGCGCCGCCCGCCGGGGCGGGATGGGACGTGACCACTTGCTGAACAAAGCCAGAGCACGGCCCTATCAAGATCACCGACCGTGCTATCCCTGGCACCGTCAGCCATGTCAGTAGGGCAGGCTCAAAGGAAAAGGAAGACCCGGCACCTTCGAAGGACCTTCTTGGCCTCTGGTTTTTCTTCTTTCTCCTGTCTTTAATCCCTGCTCCCCCTTGATCTATAAAAGAGAGGGCAGGGCACCCCACTAAAGGGATGGATCGATTCTACACACCATGCACCACATAACACACAACTGAGCAGCAACCGAGTTCTCAGCACTCGTTCGACCTTTTCATCAGAGACTTGGGACCTATCCCTCTCTTGACCGTTTGTACCCCCTACTACGAACCTTTCAGTGCTAATAACACGAGCAACAGCAACAAACTAGACATAGAGACATTCTGCCCAAACCAGTATAAACCTTGTGTCTTTTAGTACACCATCCGGACCTAATGCGCAACAAATACAAATTTACTAGTTGGTGTTTACTCGAAACACCGATAGTTGGCGCGCTAGGTAGAGGACCTTTGCGCATTTCGACATTAACATCAGGCCACGAATGGCTAGCCACGGAATCAGCTAGGTCCCAGGCGCACACGTGCGCTTTGGGGACCTAGACTTCATTGTCACGATGGAAGGAGAGTTGGTATTGGCTCACGCTGCCATCCAATCTCACCCCTCCATCGGCCTCAACTATGAGAGGCTTGGGCGCTAGCTCAATGTCTCCCTAGGACCCCAGCAGTCCAGGGAGGACCAGCGTCGCCTTACCTTTTTCGACGCCAACAACATGGCATGGCTCGTCGGAGGAGAACCCCTCTCTCCAGAACACCACATACGGAGCGCCCCGACAGCGCTTCCGTTCGGTCTCCGCAACGCTGCGGCGACCGTTAGCCACTTTGTGGCACGACGCATGGTCCGGCCACCCACAAACAACGAGTTTGTGGGGGTGATCAAACACGTCACAGAATCTCTCCACAACCTCCTCGTAGAGGAGCCGAGGTCGTCCTCTGGCTCTAACTCCAGCAGAGGGAGCCATCACCCCTCTCGGGAATGCTTCATGACGGGTACCCCCGAGGGACACGTCAAAAGCGTCTTTGAGGAGGAGGCTACCCCGGCGAACAACCTCGGCAGTGAGGCTGAAGGGGAGACAGCGGCCCCACCTCGCATGGGGGTGAAGCAGCTGAAAGCCCAACAACAGGAGATCGAGGAAGCATGACTCCAGCTCATGCATGAATGCGCGGAGCTCGATCGGGAGATAGAGCACCGCAGAGAGGGTGGGCGTGCACGCACCATGGCCCACGATGTGAACCAGAGGATCATCGCCGATGATGAAGCCCTCTGTCGCTTCGCCTGGGCAAGCCAGAACATCGCCACCGCGGCAGCCTTGCTCCATGGCCTTCCGAAGGCCGTGATGCCCGAGGATCATCGGGCCCACCATGAGATTCACATGCTACTCGAGCGTGCGACGATGCAGCTGGCAGAAAGTTCGTTGTCTCGGTGACGTGAGCTCGACGTTAGCCAACGCATGCTCTCCAAGCGGCCCAGCAGGGGCGTGTCGGTCCACCAGGCACCGTAGGGCGGCAGGTAGCGCGCCGTGGTCCTAGTACATCAGCGTCTCGGTCGCAACCGCGACACACACAGCACCCTCGATGCTCGTAGATGTACCTACGGTGACCCAAGAGAAGGAGCCTGCTGTGGCTATCATCCTCGTCATGGCAGACGCTACGATAGCGGTGAGGACCGAAGCCCAAGCCCTGGCCTGCCAGGCCCTCAGGCCTTCTCCATCACATCCTCGACGCTGCTTCCCGCCAAGGTACCGACCACTGACCAGTATCCCAAAGTACTCTGGGGAAATAAACCCTAGATTATGGCTAGAAGACTATCGGCTTGCCTGCCAAGCCGGTGGTGCAGATATTGATGACTTCATTATCCGTAACCTTCTGCTGTTGTTAGCCGATTCGGCATGAGCGTGGTCGGAACACCTGCCGTCCAACGCAATCCAGAGTTGGGCGGACCTAAAGGTGATCTTTGCGGGGAACTTCTAGGGCACATATAAGCGCCTTGGGAACCCATGGGACCTCAAAAACTGCCATCAGAAGGCTGGTGAGACCCTCCGCGGGTACATCCGACGCTTCTCCCAGTAGTGCAACGAGCTACCAAATGTCGTCGATGCTGACGTCATAGGAGCTTTCCTATCTGGGACTACCTACGAGTCTCTGGTTCATAAGCTAGGACGCAGGGGCCCGCGAAGCACCAAGGAACTCCTAGACATCGCCACCAGCTACGCCTCTAGAGAAGAAGCAGTAGGAGCGATCTTCGATTGTCTCGATGGCAAGGCAAGGCAGGACTAGGGCACCAGTGAAGGTGTCTCCAATCATTCTGCCAAAAAGAAGAACAAGAAGCAACGGCGTGAGGACTCGCTCGTAGCCACTGCTGACTGCAAGGATCATTGGAAGCCCGCGGAGGGCACTCTGAACCACTTCAAAAAACTACTCAAGGGGCCATGCCCGAACCATGCTTTCCTAGTGAAGCATCTGTATAAGGACTGCAGCCTCATGTGGTGATTCTTGTTCGAAGGTTCCAACAAAGGGGAGCATGGAAAGGACCCTGCCCCCACCACGAACGACGCCGAGGAGAAGGATGATGGCTTTCTGACATCGGATGGTTGCCTCATAATCTTTGGAGGATTGGCGGCCTATGGCTCCAAACACCATCAGAAGGTCGCACGCCGTGAGGTCTATATGACCGAACCAGCCCCACCTACCTTCCTCCGGTGGTCAGAGGCCGCCATAACCTTTGATCGGACCGACCACCCAAAGAACATCCCACATCCGGAGAGGTATCCGCTCGTGGTCGACCCAATTGTCAGTCCAAAGTGGCTCACCAAAGTACTGATGGATGGAGGCAGTGGCCTCAACATCATGTACACCAAGATGCTCGACGAAATGGGCATCGACCGGACATGCCTCCGCCCAACCCGAGCACCTTTCCATGGCATCGTGCCTAGAAAGTAGGCCATACCACTTGGGCATATCAATCTACCCATTACCTTCAGGGATCAGTTCAATTATAGGACATAAACCATCACCTTCGAGGTGGTTGGGTTCCCTAGAACCTTCCACGCCATACTGGGACGTCCATGCTACGCGAAGTTCATGGCCGTCCCCAACTATACATACCTCAAGCTAAAAATATTAGGCCCTGGTGGGGTCATCACCATCGGCACCTCCTTCTAGCGCGCCTATGAATGCGAGGTCGAGTGCTGTGGTCATGCCGTAGCAATCGTCGTCTCCGGTGAGCTCGCCGCCATCAAGAGGGAGAAGATCACTGAAGAAGTGCTCAACACCAAGAAGTCGACTAGGTCCTTTGAGCCAGCAAAAGGCTCTAAGGAAGTTCTTATAGATCCTGATAGCTTTGAGGGCAAAATGGTGCGCATCGGTACCACACTTTCCTCCGAATAGGAAAGCATGCTCGTCGGCTTCCTCTGCGCCAACAGAGACATCTTTGCGTGGAAACCCTTGGACATGCTAGGCATTCTAAGGGAAGTCACCGAGCATACCTTGAAGATCTACCTAGGCTCTAAGCCCATGAAGCAATGCCTATGTGGCTTCTACGAGGGGAAACATAGGACCATCTACGAAGAGATAGCAAAACTTTCGACAACTGGGTTCATCAAGGAAGTATACCACCCAGAGTGGTTAGCCAATCCTATTCTTGTATGAAAGAAGAGTGGGAAATGGAGGATGTGTGTTGACTATACATGTCTCAACAAAGCGTGCCCAAAGGATCCATTTCCTTTGCCACGCATAGACCAAATAGTTGACTCTACCTCGAGGTGCGAAACCCTTTGCTTCCTTGATGCATTCTCTGGGTACCATCAAATCACGATGAAAGAGTCCGACCAGCTCATGACATCTTTCATCAACCCCTTTAGATCATTTTGCTATGTCTCAATGGCGTTCGGTCTGAAGAACGCTGGGGCTACATACTAATGTTGTATGCTCAAGTGTTTCGGGGACCTCATTGGGCGGACCATTGAGGCCTACATGGATGACATCGTGGTTAAAACCAAACAGGCTGACCACCTCATAGCCGATCTTGAGCAGACCTTTGCCAAACTCTGAGCAAACATCAAACTCAATCCCGAGAAGTGTGTTTTCAGGGTCCTGAGGGGCATGCTATTCGGTTTCATCGTCTCTAAGCGTGGCATCGAGGCCAACCCAGAGAAGATCTCAGCCATTACAAGGATGGGTCCGATTCAGAATATAAAAGGGGGTGCAACATGTTACAAGGTGCCTCGCCGCACTTAGCCGCTTCATCTCATGCCTTGGTAAACGAGGTCTCCCCCTTTATCAACTTTTGAAGAAGGCTGATCACTTTGAATGGACGTTCGAGGCCCAGGAAGCACTTGACATGGTTAAGAAGCTTCTAGCAAAGGCCCCAATCCTAGTTCCTCCCACCGAGGGAGAACACCTTCTGCTCTACATTGCGGCCACCACACAAGTGGTCAGCGCCGCCCTAGTAGTGGAGCGGGAAGAAGAGGGTCATGCCTTCAAGGTGCAGCGCCCTGTGTACTTCATTAGTGAGGTACTATCTGACTCTAAGACCTGCTACTCCTAAATTCAAAAGCTCCTATACGCCGTCCTCATCACCAAAAGGAAGCTACGCTACTACTTTGAGTCACACCCGGTGACAATCATGATGTCATTCCCCCTCGGTGAGGTTGTCCAAAGCCAGGACACCGTGGGAAGAACTGGTTGAGGTGCCTCGGGATGTGATTGAGTTCGAGGCCATTGAATTTGTCCTCCAACCATTGGACTTCTCGATAGTATGCAGCTATCTTGGTGTCGTGATAGCTTGACTCCTTCATGACTTGGTCGATGACTAGCTAGGAGTCACCCTGGACATCGAGGCGTCGGATGCCCAACTCAACGACAATGCATAGGCCATTGAGTAGTGCTTCATACTCAGCCACATGACATCGTTCCCACTCAAGTTGATGGATCAGGGCATTACGTATGCCTCCCGAACAGCGATCAAATCCTAGGTATTAGCTGATTTCGTCACAGAGTGGACCAAAGTCCAAATGCCGCTAGCGGTCGTTGATCAAGAGTACTGGACGATGTACTTCAATGGATTGCTGATGAAGAAGGGCACCGGCACGGGGCTAGTCTTTGTGTCGCCCCTTAGGGTATGCATGAGGTACATGGTTCTTCTCCATTTCCCCTCATCCAATAATGTGGCTGAGTATGAAGCACTACTCAACGGCCTATGCATTACCGTCGAGTTGGGCATCCGATGCCTCGATGTCTGGGGTGACTCCCAGCTAGTCATCGACCAAGTCATGAAGGAGTCAAGCTGTCACGACACCAAGATAGCTACATACTACCGAGAAGTCCGATGGCTGGAGGACAAATTCAATGGCCTCAAACTCAATCACATCCCGAGGCGCCTCAACGAGGCGGCCGACGCGCTTGTGAAGGCGGCATCCGACCAAGAGCTAGTGCTAATGGGTCTCTTCACCAGCGACCAACACAAGCCCTCGGTCCACTATGAGGGGTCGGAACAGGCCGATGATAGTCCACCCGATCTGGACTCGGGGCCGATCAACCCTCGGCTCCATCCGGCCTCGAGGTCATGGAGATCGAATAAGATCTAGTAACAGAGCCTGACCCTCTGATCGACTGGAGAACGCTCTACCTCAACTACCTACTCCATGACACATTGCCGATAGACAAGGCGGAGGCTCAATGGCTCGCACGCTGCGCCAAGTCCTTCGTTCTTGTGGAGGGCGAACTCTACAAACGAAGCCACACCGGGATCCTACAACGCTGCATCCCCATCGAACAGGGGAAGCGTTTGCTGAGCGATATCCACGGTGGGGTCTGCGGTCACCACGCCGCACCTAGAACCTTGGTGGAAACACATTCCGATAGGGCTTCTACTGGTCCACTGCAGTAGCCGATGTCGAGCAGATCGTACGCACCTACGAAGGGTGTCAGTACTATGCTCGGCGAACTCACCTCCCGACCCAGGCACTCTAGATGATCCCCATCACATGGCCCTTTGTGGTCTGGGGGCTCGATCTAGTTGGACCTCTCAAGAAGGCACCTAGAGGATACACCCACCTGCTTGTCACCATAGACAAGTTCACAAAATGGAGAGAAGCTCAGATGATCTTCGCGATCAAGTCCGAGCAAGATGTACTATTCTTCCTCGACATCATCCATCGCTTTGGAGTCCTGAACTCCATCATCACAGACAATGGTACGCAGTTCACCGAAAAAAGTTCCTTTGATTCTGCAATGAATACCACATCCGGGTTGATTGGGCCACCGTCGCGCACCCCCGAACAAACAGACAGGTCGAGCGCGCAAATGACATGGTTCTATAGGGCCTCAAGACTAGGATCTTCAACCAGTTGAACAAATTTAGCGCATAGTGGGTCGTTGAGCTCCCCACAGTACTCTGGAGCCTAAGGACAACTCCCAATAAAGCCACCGGCTACACGCCATTCTTCATGGTCTACGGTTCTGAGTCCGTCCTGCCAACTGACCTCAACTATGGAGCACCAAGAATCAGGGCATATGAGGAACATGGAGCCGAGGCATCCCACGAGGACACCATGGACTAGCTGGATGAAGCACGTGACATCGCCCTCCTCCACTCAGCCAAGTACCAACAGGCGTTGCGATGGTACCATAGCCGATGGGTGCGGGGCCGAGCCTTCAATGTTGGGGACCTAGTCCTTTGTCTCGTGTAGAGCAACAAGGACCACAACAAGCTCTCCTCACCCTGGGAGGGGCCATATGTCATCATGGAAGTACTTCGACCAGGCGCCTACAAGCTGAAAACCATCGACGGCGAGGTCTTCACCAATGCCTGGAATATTGAGCAACTACGTCGCTTTTACCCCTAACTAAATGCATACTTTCTCCTATCGGTTTCATCATTGAAATTCCTGATCTTTTGTGATGTCTGACCCCTGCAAGTGTGAGGGGCCGAGCCTCACTCGGGGGCTGGTATAAGTACATTTATCTTGCAAACATTTTCTACGCATGCCCTCCTCTTTCACGTTAATTCCTAAGAGCCTAATTTACGAGAATAATTCCTGACTATAACTGGTAGGACTGCGAGAAACCCATGCCCCGATGGCTACGGTCTCTTTGCTCACCAGCGTGATCTGAATTGTCTTGCCCACACTCCGAGCTTTTGTGACCTTAACCACAGAAAGGGTCGGGATGCGCTAAAACCTTTTTACACAAAAAAGGGGAGAACAAATAAGAAGCTGTTTGCTATAACGAAATATTGAAAGCTTGTCCATTTGTTACAAGTTTCGCCACCTGGCTTCCCTGCTTAACTAAATTCCTACATAGGATGTCCACATCCTTTATCTCCACAGGAAATTTTTGTTTCAGCAGGTAGTCTGAATTGACCGAACGACACGACGATTGCTAGGAAATGGATGGGACAAGCTTCCCCTTACAAAGTGATTTCATCATGAAAAGGGACTAAAGTATTCATGAATACAAAAAGCTGTTCACAAGGGGGCTCCCCCCACAACTTAAATGGTTACATTTGCTAACCGCTTCTACTTTAAATACTACTATGGCCACCGTGCCACGCTCTCAATCGACAACGTCCTACCGCTCCATGGGATCCTGGAGGGTGCCATCGTCTGCAATGGTGAGCACCACGCCAGTGACCGTGGTGTCTTTGCTGGGGCATCCAGGGACTATGCCATCGTGATCAGCCATAACCCTGACAACGATGCCTCGAGACGAGGCAGCTCTTGGACGGGGACGCTGTCCGCCAAAATATGGCCGCCATGGCTGGTGGATGTCTCTGACATCTTATCAAACTTGATGAATTGGCCAACCTAAATGGCTGTAAGGGCGAAGCCCCCCATCAGCATAGTCCTAGGCGGCTTCCCCATCGACAAGGCTCGCCCAGAGAAGATTCGCTAGAAGAAGCCTACGTATGGCTCCATCCCGACAAAGGCCTCGTAGATGGTGGCAAAGCCGCAGACATGCAGCACCCGCTAGTGTGCCTCCTCCTTCGACAGAAGCGGCCCCTTCTCGGCGAAGGCAGCCAACACCATCTCATCTACATCGGATGACCTCCAGCTCGACATCGCGCTCTAGATTCACGAACGGATCTATGAGTTCTCCTCTCCCTCACATTACCCTCTCTCACTTAGGAGCCGCCGCGACACATGAATGCGCTCGGAGAGAAGGAAGAAGGAGGAGACGAAGCAGCTCAAGAATAGGTGGAGGAATAGGATGAGAACCCTCTCCCTTCCCCTATTTAAGGAGACGCAGCAGTTGGAGAAAGGCGAAGGGTTGGGGCAAAAAACCCTCTCCCTTCCCCTATTCAACGTGGATGGGAATTCGATGGGATGCGTCTTGACCGACGGGACGCGTCCTGCTCGATGAGACGATGCCTGGTCAAACGGGACATGGCCTAGGCATGGCCCACCACTACTGCATGTAGGGCACAAGAAACACGGCGCAACCGCATGCAGGTGGCTCTTCGCTTTCCCAGGCAGGACCTAGAAGGGCCCAACAGGCCTCCTGGGTCGATTGGATGGCCCAGGCGAACGTCGAGCGATGGGGTTGAGGAACCAAACGGCCGCTCAAAGATAAGCACACTTATTTACTTAGTTTACGTATCAATTTCACTATCGAGCCTCTGACCCTAGCAACGACAGGGGCGTGGACTGTGGTAGAACCATCTAATCTAATGCCTCCTAGGAGTGCTCGTCTTCCATTAGACACTAAGCACCCAAAGGAGAACACCAAATTACTCGGTTCTGTCGGGCACACCCCAGGGGAGAACCCAAAAATCAACATTTTTGCCATTAGGATCACAAATGAGAGAATAAAGCTCACATCATTTAACCATTTCTTATATCACTTTTAATACAATATTAGAGTATAACATTTATTATTATAACAGCAGAATGTAATCATATTATCTGAGTTATGAACAATTTAATGTAACAGTGGAATATGAACATGTGATCAGAATTACAGCGGAAATAAATATCTATTCATGACATGATGAAGTATTGATATATAAACTACGACAACAGATTATAAAACTTTCATTTATAAAAGCATTTGGTGAGAGTTATAAATAACAACTACGATCGCAGCATAAAGGAATCCTCGCTGAGCCCACCAGGAGGAATCCACACATAAGAGTCAGCTTTAGCATCCACCTGTCACCTGCAACAGGGGGAATAAAACCCTGAGTACTCAATTGTACTCAGCAAGACTTACCCGATAGGAGAAAAGAAAAGACTCCAAGGATATGCAAGGCTATCTGGCTTGTGGGTTGCATTTGCAGGAAGCATTACTAAGCGTGCGTCCTTATATTCGATTTTTATTAATAGCCGCATTGGTTCTTTAACTAACCATTCTATGCAAGCACCTATGCTACTTTCAAGCATGTGGTAAGCAATCAGATTTCCTTTTTCCATCTTCCATCTTGCATCTTTCCGTTCTTACTATGATGCTAGGCCACAGACGAGCCGTACTAGATTTCCCGGTGATTCGCGAATCAATGCCCCTAGCTGGGTACCCCAAAAACACACGCCCCGCTTGTACCCCAGGTACAAGTAGGACCAACCCATCACTCTCCTGTCCTGGGTGTCCAGGTCCTCATCCAAACTGGAACTCCAAGCCCCCGCCCCTGAGTCCCGGACTCAGTGCGGTGCAATGACCTCCTCCACCAAATTAAACCCTAACAGTAGGTCCGGAAAGAGCCGGAGCCGCGACAAGAGAGCAACAAATCTTCCAAGCGCCCATACTCAAGTATGTGCTCGGGATAATAAGTCTGTGACTTGCCTAGAGCCTTATGCAACGACCGGTCCTTATTTGATATAGACAGGGAAAGCAGTGTAACCAAGCCATGCCCCGCGTCCACGGCGACACAACCTCTTATACCCACCAATACCCAAACCATATCCCTGCTCGGTCACCATTTTTCCTTTCCACCATTTATATTTTTCAAGTGATAGTAATCCAATAATATATTTTCTATCTCTCGCGAGTGACAGCCATCACTCGACTTCTACCGGAGTCCTGTAGCATAGCATTCTACACGATCCTATCATACTAGCAAGATTCATGGGATAAAGATATATATGCAAGTGGGTTTCATTCAGCTCCTTAAAACTTAATGCACAAATATAATTTAAACTGCAGAAAAGTAGGGGTTATGCACCGGGGCTTGCCTGGGTAAGATATATTAAAAAGTTAGTATCAGCATCTTCAGATCATCCACATCATCTGAATAGAAAGCCCATTGCATCATCTCCTAGAGAGAATACCATTACACCCTCTTTGGATTCCCAATCATCCTTTGATCGATCCGTTGATCCATCATCGTACCTATATGATATGCATGCGATGCAATGCAAAGATGTAATTAATCAACTACAATCGTGACTCGTAAAATACGACATACGCCTCTTGAGTTAACGGGCTAATTCTAACGACAACCGTACTTAGGCTACATATACATGTTGTCAGATAAGGCATTATTTCCCTATAATTATTTTAGTTATATAAACCAAGGTGTTTCTTTATTTTATTCTATCGACTTAATCCTCATTCGAAATAGAGCATCATTAGTTACCTAGCGAACTGATCATTCTGGAGCTACAAAAATATTACAGTGAGTACCTAATTTTGCTAGGAACCTACTGTATAAATTTCAAGTTCAACTATATTACCAATTTATCATGAAAATTCCTACAAGTTTATATTTTATAATATTAAGTACCTTAAATTAATTATATAGCTTCCAAGAATATTATCACAATATGTGAACAAACTATACTAACAAGTAGATTATGATTTTAGGAGACTAACAAAACTGGTTTGATATTTTTACGATTTTTCTATGATTTCCTACGAATTTTTCCAGTTTATTTCCGAGACTAAATTAACACGTACTTTTAGAAAATTAAAAGGGCAACGGCCACCAAACCGGCCCAGTCCATCGGTGAAACCCAGTCATGAGTGAAGAGGTTAGTATTGGTGTATTTCCATTGTATTTCTGGAATTCTTTTTCTAAAGGAAAACTGCCATAAATCGCGCATGATGTCGGAGTGACACCATCAAGCTAACAAGCCAAAGCTAACAAGCGAGCACGGCCGACTGCTTGCTTTGCTTGCTTGTGCGAGCATGGCGACGTGGCTCCGGCCGGCTTAGTGCCAAAATAATCCATCTATCTACGATTAGAGCAGTAGGAGCTCACCATGAGATGGCTGACGAGGTTGGGTGGCGCAGCGAAAGCTTGGGAGGTTTCCGTCCATGTGCACGGCAATCACAGTGTCCATGGCGGTGGCGTCAGCGACGATCCCGACCGGCGAAGCCACCACCAGAAAAACATGGCGGAGCTCGGTGGCCCGCGGCGGGAAGATGGCTCACAAGAATAGGAGCCGCTTGCAGCTGCAATGGTTCGGCTACTGTGTTGAAAACTCGCTGCTGCTGGTGCTCAAAAAGGTGAGCCGCGACTGCTGTGCTTCCATTAAAAAAATGGACAAGACCACTCGCTGTCACAAGCAAGAGAAAGCGAACAAGCAGCACGGACAACATCAGCAGTAGCTACTCGGCCTCTGCATTGCATCGTGCAGGAAGCTCCACGTGAACCACTGCGCTAACATGTCTCGGCAGGTACAGAGGCAATCAAGGTAGAGAGACACGACAACAGCAAGGACGCTAGTGCAGGCGGTTGCTCGGCAGATAGTGTGTGTATGTATGCGTGTATATATATATATATATATATATATATATATATATATATATATATATAGTGCTCTATAATAAATCCCTGAACCTAATCAGCTTCCTACTTCAGACATTGTTGAACTCGACATTGTTACAGGCATGAGGCATCATATGTGTGTATATATATATATGTGCCGAAAAGTGCTGGCCGTAGAGACAATGCTAGAACGTGCAGTCGAGTGTCAGCTCATGTACGTTTATCTATAGCAAGAAACCAAGGCAGAGAGAGAGGGAAAAGCAAAGACCGAGGACAGAGCGAGCAGCGGTTCGGCACGGTAGACAAGACCGATGCAGCAGAAATAGAAAAGGAGGAAGAAAACAATGTGAGTGACCCGGCCAACTTCCTAAACACGACGGCAGGATGGTCCGGCCCAACGTGGCTGGCAGAGCGTGCCGATTGGCACGGAGAAGACCGCGGCCGCAGAGACAGGCAAGGCAGGCAGCGACATTCATTGCAGCAGAGATGACGCGATGAAACGGGCAGTCGAATGGTGGCACTTAGCAGGGCGTGGGCACGATAAGGCCAGTGACACAGGCAAAACGACGCGCCGGGGTGCAGAACCACGATGGGAACGAGACAGTGAATAATTGCCCTACAACGAGTACGCTGTACGCCAGGAAAAATAAACGAAACTGCTGCCATCTCTTTCTCGTCAGTTCGTGCTTAACAAAATAAACCCGCGAGTAAATATATATATAGTTCTATTTTTTATTAGATTTTATTTTATTTGTAAAACATTGATTTTCATGCTTAATCAATTAAACAAGCCGTTCGCTATTTATTTGCTAGAATCGTTATCGGACACTCCTAAATATTTCTACGCACTACATAATTTAACTTGAGCATTGATTTGAATCCACAATACTAAGTCGCATAGGATTCGCTTATTGCCTCAAGTATGTTTTAAATCCAAAATCCGAGAAAACTCGCTTCGAAAATTTTCCTTAGGCCTCAATCGCGATGCTAAACAAGCTCGTAACACCAGGGGTGTTACAACTAACCCCCCTTAAAAGAATCTCGTCCCAAGATTCGAAGCAAGAACTAGAAGAGGGGAAACACGATTAAATTCGTACATCAGGGATTACATGAAAGATTACACGACTTCGAATACTAAACCACACGGGGAGCTAGGGATACATGGTTAAGAGCAACCTGGTACAACCGAGATCTAATCCAGAAGTCAAGATAGACGAGGACAATGGTGAAACAACAAGATAATGATTATCCAAAATATGGCGTAGCACCAATAGATCCAGAAATAGTCGACTGAGAAGTAAAACATTATGAACCGTAAGATTGACTACCCAAAAGGGAACTTGAACTTCTTCGATGAATCGGAACCTATCTTCTTCTTCTTCTCAAATCACACCATCACCTCAAACCGACGAACCTCTTCCCAACATCGAATGGATTTCATAGCTCTGCTATGAATGTGAGAGGAATGGGGATGAACAAGAAGAGCAAGGACCAAGGGGGTCTTATAGCAGCGAACAGAGGTGGGGCACAACACACTAGAAGCGAATGCGGCGGGGATGGGATACACAGACGGTGCATGCTATGGAGATAAGGTCGGATAGGGTGCGCTTCCTGTGCGAGCAGCAGAGAGAGGATAAAGAGAGGAGAGGAGAGGGGAGGGGGTCCGCTCAACGAGGCAGGCATGCGGGCGAACGTGGCACCAAAAGAAGAAAGAAAGGAGAGGGAAGGGGGGGGGGTCTGGTACGAGGGACAAGGCATGAGAGTCGAGAGTCGACCGAATGCTGGGAAAAAGAGAAACGCACAGTGCACAAAGACGGCGAGCATGACACGATGTCGTGGCCACGTGAGAACAGGGTGCTAAGGGCCCGATACAGCCAGCGTTCGCGGGGCACGCAGCGAAAAGACCCAGCATGCATAACGCAGTCAACCTTGGGACATGATGTCCACTCAGGCTTTTATAATCACTCCCGACTACCCGAGGCTAACTTTCCTTTCCCTTTCTCGACCACATCCATTTTTCCTGTAGATTGAGACCATGTCATACTTTCTTCCTCCAAAACCATCTCCTCTTGATTACTAGAGAGAACACTTCTGCATCAACCCGTTGTGGATTTCCCATTTGAACACCCGAATATTTTCAAGGAAATTATTTGTAGCAAAAGTGGTACGGCGGTGTAACTTGGTAAAGGTACTTAGTCAACAACCTCGATACCAGAGCGTGCCGAGCAGCGTCACGTGTGGCAGCTGTTCCACAGAGAGCCCTCGGTTTCGTCGTGGCACCATAAGCTTTTAACCAGGCAACTATTACCAACTTACACACCATGAAGGCGGTGGGGTCATAGACCACAGAGTAGGGGAGTATTGCAAGGAAAAATTCAAACAACAAGGGTTCCCTTCACAACAAGGGACAAGGAATTTAAATCCAACGACGGATTTGATTTAAAGAGATTCAAGTATTCTGTTGGAACATCCACAATTAGTCGATACAGCGTCCAAAATTATCCAATCACGGCTGATCTACTGGTATCTGAATGGTAACCCTTTTGTAACCCCCCTTAATATCATCCTCGAATCTTTAAGCACATCTAACGAAACTTAATGTAGATGAACGCAATAAACACAACGAAATAAAAATTGCATATTCTGAACGGTCTTATACGGGTACATCATACAGGCATTTAGGTTCCCATGCACGACACAACATTCACCTATGGTCGAACGAGCTCAACAACTACGGATGACAAGAACGGCAAGAGTACAATACCGGGGGACAGCGACAACAAGCACTACTACTACGGTACAACATCCCAAGGCAACTAATCTACATCTTCTCGGGGAAATGGCTAAGTGAGAGGAACCAAGGGTTCTGCTTCTAACACTTCCGACGGTGGAGGTGCTGGCGGTTCTGCAACACCAGTTCTTCTTCTTTCTGGTGGGTGGATAGGGATCCCTTCCAAGATTGGGTCATCCTTCCTTTCAGCAGCCAACGTCCTCCGCTCGGCCCTGGTGACAAGATAGGCCACCCGTAGCTGATGGACATGCTGATCTTCAGCCTCCTTCAGGGCTTCCGACATGGTAGTCTCCTGGCTCTCAGCAGCTGCAGCGCTGGCATGCGCTTCGGCGAGCTACACCTAAAGCATCTGGTTGAAGATCTTGGCTTCCTCGGCTCAATGGAGGCAGCTCCTCAGTTCTAAGGCTTGTCGATCATTAGCCTATTCGGTTGGCTGGTTCATGAAGAAGTACTGCTGGCTAGTTTGTGTGAGAGAAAAATACTGTTCTGGCTAGAAATTTACGATCGTTTACGACAAGCCACAGCCAAACGAACAGGCTGCATACTGCTCATCCAGAGCAAGCAGGTACGCTGTCAAGTGCACCATGGTAGGACTGTCCTCTTGCGCATCCTGCCCTTGCAAAGCCTCCATGTGAACCCTCCATGCTCGCCGATTCTTGTCCAAAGGAGGAAAGAACCACATGGGGGTATGGGCAATGGGCTCCTCATAGATTTGGTAGTGGTACCGCAAGGCTTTGCGGGCCACAACCTGGTAGGTGTCGACAAAGCGAAACCCAGTTGTGGTCACACTCCAGGCTTTAGTGAGGTCGGGGAACTCCTCACTCTTCCCGATGTAGACGGTAACCTCACACTGCTCGGTGCCATGCTCCTCATACTCACGGCCCTCATACTCAGGATGATCTTTGACTCTAAGCTTTTGCATGGTGTCATGCAGGATTCTAGGAAAACCCTCAATGTTCAGGCAGTAACTACTAACCCAGGCTCCTGCCATCTCTGGCGATGGTTGCAAGGATGGCTGAGCGAAAAGCTGGCTCAAGGAAAAGCTAAGCGAGCTAAAGTGCACCGAGTGGTGGTACTAATGGCTAAGTCAGGCTCTGCTTATAAAGGCAGAGCGCTCAGTGGTCCTGGTGCGGTTCACTAGGGTTCCCGCGCAGGATCACTACGATGAATCGACCAAATTCCGTGCGTTTGAGGCGAGTGACGTGCGATGCCATTACTGACTAGTACGACTGCAGGGCAAGGATCCAACAAGAGCGCAAAAAGGGGTACGGGGAGAACATGGGTCACAACAGGCATGAACAACAGGCGAACGCGGAGCACGAAGCCACAGTGAAGACCTAACTCCAGAACAGAACGAGGCAGTTGTGCACAATCCGACATCGATCCGACATGCGTGACACCTATGGGTAGCGTATCTACAAGCAATACGGCACTACAATGCACAAACAGGATATGCATGAATGCACGTCCTACACGTCCTTTCACTGTTGCCAACATATAGGACAACCATTCTTAGATTTTTGGCACATCGCTCTCTCCCTATAGCTAGTCAATACTATCGGACTATGCTCGAGTCAGTGTACCTGTAGAAAACTTGATTAAGCCTATCTAAGTCAGCAGAGTGCCATCTATCCTAGATACATAACTGTAACACCCTAAAAATTGTCTCTTTTGAAATATAGTTAAAATGATTTAAGTTGGAATTTTTGTGCACATGAAATATAGGAAATAAAATTTTTCATTAAATTAAAATACATCATAAGGTAGCAATATGTTTGAGCATACATGCCATTGCATTGGATTTTATTGGTTGAGTGGTTTTAATTGAAAAGTCAAAATGGTTAAAATGCTTTTGAAATGAAATTGAAAATGGCTTTGAAATAAAAGAAAAGAAAGAAAAGGAATTGGAAAATGTAAGAACTTAAAAAGTTATTCTCGAAAATCTTACCCAAAATTGGTTCATTTATGTTTGAATCAAAAAGTGTATTTTAAATCATATTTATAATTAATTCGGTTCATATTTGAAATTGTTTTGAATTAAGAAAAGAAAAAGAAATTGGAGATAGAAAAGGATTTTGAATTTTTTTACCTTTCTTCATTTTTAGCCCAACCCAGGAACCGGCCCGGCCCTTTTCTCCCTTTCCCTCCTCCACTTGGCTTGCTGGCCTGCTGATTGGCCCAGTCGCACTCCCTCTTCCCTCCCTCACGCACTCGGCCTGCTCTTCTCGGCCCTGGCCCACTGCTTGCGGCCCGCATGCGCCGTCGCCCAGCGCGCGTCTCCCCTCCCTTTCCCTCTTCCGCGCGCACCACAGCACTGCGGCCCAGCTGGCGCCCTGCTCTGCTCAGCGGCGCACTGCCCAGCACCACACGCGCTCGGCCTTCAGCGCCCATGCCCACAAATGCCTTTGGCCGTACACGCATCAGCTGGCCCGCTCCCTTCTTCTTCCCCTTCCTTCTTTCCCCTGCTCTTTCCTTCTGTCGTCCCGCCAATGGCGCACGCCAAGACGACAACTCGCCGGCCCTCCGTGCAAGCAAGGAAGGTAATCAATCTGCCCGCACGCGTTGTCTCTCCCTCCCTCTCGCTGTACTGCTGGTCCTGCCCGTCAGCCACCACCTCCCTTTCCTTCCCCGCGCGCGTGTTTTCCTTTCTTGCTCCCGACAATGGCGCGGCCATGCAAGGCAAGCGGCCGCCGTCGCCCACGGATGGCAGGAGACCATCCGCCTGCTACCTTCCTTTTTCCTACGCCTCTCCCCCTCCTATAAGACCCAAGCCGAGCCCTCCCCTCTGCCCCTTCTTTGTTCGCCGCTCGAAGTTCACCACCGCCGCCGTAGCCTCGCTGCTCCAGTACCGAATCAACATCGCCGACGCGCCTTGGAGCTCTGCCAAGACCCGACGCAGCCGTAGGTACCCCTAATTTCTCGAATTGGTCTTGAATCGCTTGGATTTCCCTCACCCGCGCCCTCCCTCTCTCTCTAGTCATCGCCACCGTCGACAACCGCCCCTTCCGAGCCTCCCCGGACGCCGCAACCACCTCCAGACGCATCGCGGTGAGCTCCTCCACCTACCCATGCTCTCCATTCGTCGATTCACACACTGGAATGCCGTATTGATGAACAACAGTCGTCGTCGGCCATGGAGGGCTCACAGGCGAGACTGCGCAGCCGGTGGAGATCATCCCAAGCACCCTGCGCCGTTAGATCTAGCACGGACGGTCATGATTAGAGTATACCTGTTCGCTATGTAACCGGTCCACCGGGACCCGTGGACTCAGTCCACCCCACCAAGTCAGCAGCGACCACACCCACGTGGTGCACCGCACCAATCCTCGGCCGCCCCATGTCTGTCCAGTCAGTGAGCGGTCAAACCCGTAGTCAAGCCGTGCGGTTTTGCAGAATAGCCCCCTTGTTTTCGGTGAATTAACCCGTAGTCCGATTCGGTTCAAAATGATTTCTTTTAGGCCTTGTTTTTATTCGTTTAGGACCCTGTAGTTTCCAGAATTAGTGCGCTTAGTCCAATAACCGTTTAAATTCAGATTTTAATTGTTTTAATTCAAAAATGAGTTCGAGTTATTTACAGAAATACCACTGAATCTTATTTCATGCGTAACTTTTGCGTTTTAAGTCCGATTTGACCTGTTCAAATTGCGTTAGGATCGTATTTATGTTTTCTACACGTTTATACAACTGTTAGGCATGTTTTCAACACTTGGAATTCATGGGTAGATTTAATCTATTATTTAACTAAAGCAAAACTTGTTTAAATCATAACTTATTCATTCTAACTCCGAAATAGTTCGTTCAAGTTGCATTAGATTTGTAGTGACGAGATTTATGCGTTAGTAATAGTGTTTACTATATTGATATTTCTGAAATAACGTGGTTTAAATCATATCTTGATTAATTATGCAACTGAGTTTTATACATAAAATATAATTTGTTTTACTTTTGTTTTATAATTTAAATCTAAAATTGACTTAAATCAATCCATATTGTTTATAAAATATCTTTTGTATATGAATTCATATAGTTAACATAAATGAAGCCTATAGTTTTCTTTTCCACATATCGAGTAAATCTTTCGGTAGATGTATCTTTTTCATCGTAGCTTCTATTAGCGTGCCTCTCGTGACTGTGTGATCATAGCGATGCGTAGAATCGTATTTCAATCTCTTTTACTTATTTTTCTATGATTGGTGTATTGTTCTGATATAGATGCAATTGTATGCTATGCATGTATGTGTATGGATGTTGGTGTGGTGTTCTACGATTGTCCAGTCGGTGAGACACACGTGGTGATCCAAGAAGAAGAAGAAAGACATCGAAGAATAAAGCTTACCGAAGGATCGGTGTGTAAGGCAAGTATAGCATGAGACTATCCTTGTTACCTATTCATATTTAATCACTTAATTCATATTGCATGTGTCTCCCTTGTTGCCATTAAGGATATCCTAGATATTTGATATCTTGTACCTTGAAACCTTTGGGATATTACATTGGGTAGTTTTTGCTAGTGCTTAATCAAAACCATGATCTTGTAACTTGACTAATGATATATGCAATAAACATTAAAACATGACTTTTTAGCAACATGGACATAGGGGGCTGGAGTATTTAGCTACTTTTCTAAATGCTTCAGATTTCTCTCCCTAAGGACTTATCTGTAAGCGATCATCCGGGACTTACAGTATAGCTGTGAGGGCTATATGGCTCTGGCTTTAGCTCAGTATGAAGACCTTTTCTAGCTTGTTAGTGGTTACCTTTACGGCGCATGAGGGTATGTTTCCTTTTCTGCTAGGTTGTGTGTATCGTGCTGCGATGCCCACGTGTGCCACTCCTAGAGATGGGCCACATACGCCTAGAGGCCCTAACTTGTTAGATGAACCTTTGAAAGGCTTCATAGTGAACCCTACTGACCTTCCTTGGTAGTGGGTCAAGAGGCTGATCACCTTGGGCAAAAGGATAAATCATGACTCACAGTGAAAGTGTACAAACTCTGTAGAGTATAAAACTATTATAACAGCCGTGCTCATGGTCACGAGCGGCCTTGGACCCTTATGGAATAGAGATGATCACTAATGGATAATGGTACTAATGATCAACTGTTTATGCTATACATTATCATGTTTACCTAATCATGTGTTTATGGGAATGATAAATTCTTTGCCACTCAATTGCTTAAAAAGATGATCTATTAAAGCTAATCGTAGTTAAACCAGTGGCAACCCTTTTCAGCCTCATGAACCCCATGATATAATTGTTAAGTACGACATGTACTTACGCTTGCTTTACTTTTCTATACTTGGATAAAAATCCCGGATGGGTACTAGATTGCCAGTCTAGAGGAGTTTGGCTTGTGGTCAACCAGTCAGTCGTCCCTGTGGATTTGGAGTCTTCGCCAGAAGATCGGAGTCAACTTTCCGCTGTCTATTCTCTGAGGTTATTTTCCTTTTACTAATACATTATGTAATAAGTATTGTCTTTTGATATTACCCTGATTTGTGGCTATATGTGAGATTTAACTTCCTGGGCTCACATATAGTGTGTATCTGGTTTTGTCTTTAAAACCAGGTGCTACAAATTGGCATCAGAGCAATGCTGACTGTAGGACGCAAGCCTAGTTAGAACTGGACGTTTTAGCATGCTTCCATCTTTGCTTAGTTCTTGTTTTCTCTCCAACCTTGTTATTTGCTAAAATTTATGCTCACTTTAGCCTCTTCTGTTATGAAAACTTTGTCTCTATTCTCAATCCTCTATCTTTGTCTATATAGATGGATCGTAATGAGGAGACCACCGGTATCAAAGGTCAGGAGGACCAAGCTACGTTGTCCTTGACTGTATTCAACAAGGAGAAGTTTGTAGCTGTGCAACAACAAGCACCAAAAGGAATGACTCAACCTAGGAGTTTTCAACAGTGCTTGCCACAAGGTCAAACCAACATACCAAAGGGACTAGTGAAGAGACAAGTAGCAGAAGCTTGGAAGAATATGAAGTCCAACAAAGATGTTGGAAGGACGACACATGAATGCCAGGATCGCCCACAGCCGAAGCAAGAATAGAAGGTCTAGAAGAAACAGGAGCAAGGAAGTAAAGCAAAGAGAAACTACATCCAAGGAAGATTGAATAATGTGGATATGACGACCACTCATGGAGCTAAGGAGGTTGTGTATGGTTTCATTCCAGTAAACTCAGCTTCCGCCACAGTGCTATTTGACCCTAGAGCTTCACATTCATTTATCTCTAGTGCATACGTAAAGGAACATAAGATAACTATGCTTCCAATGAGGAACCAATGATAGTTAAGTCCCCAAGAGGAGAAATGAAGGCAAACCGCAAGTGCCCAAGAGTTAGTCTTAACATCAAAGGGGTGAAATTTGAAGCAAGTCTTATTGTATTAGAGTTAGTGGACATTGATGTCATTCTTGGAATGGGATGGATGTCAGCATGTAAAGGAGTGATAAAGAATGCCCAGCGTTTGGTGCTTCTAACCACACCATCAGGAGAAAGAATTGAGTATGAAGGTATTCAGCATGTACCTGAGGACAATGTGGATAAGAAGAGAAAGGAGGTCTCACCAGAGTCAGAATCAGGAAGCAATCAACATTTGAGTTCTATTACATCGTCACATCCAGCTCCAATCCCTAGTCAGTTAAACTCAGACTCTAAAGAATTAGAAGTTTCTCAAACTAAGGTTACTCCACTCTTTCCACATGAGGTATGCATAGATGGGTGGACAATCACCTACATGGAGTTTCAACCCTGAAAGATCAAGCGAGCAAAAAAGTAGTCTAGTCAAACAAAGATGAACTTACAGAATCAGCAAGCTGACAATGCTCTAAGCAACAATTCTATGGAGTATGACATCACAAGAGATCCAGCTAAGAGGAAGTGTTATCATTGCCAGCAGGAAGGATATTATGTTAAATATTGCCCAAAGAAGAATCAACAATTACACCAAGGAAGTAGCCAGAGTCAGATCACTACTGGACTATCACCAGAATGTGTCAGTGATAACCAACCTGAAAGAAGCAATTGGTGAGAGTGGTGAATGAAGAGGTTATGCTAGACTATCCAAGATCCTTAGTTAAGGATAGGAGTTGTGCCCCTTATATAATAAAAATGATAGTATCACAAGTTGAGTCAAAGAATGAGTTATGCATTTTTAAGTGCTTTGTCGAATTGTCATTATGTTTATGCTTGTTTTGCATCTTTGTAATGATTGCAATGATCTTGTTGGGTATTCCCGCAATTTCATTTAGTTCATAGGTTTAAGGTATAAGGATTAATGAAATAAATAGTTGGGTTACGGTTTTCTTCTGTTCTCCCATCTTGTCTTCGAAGCAGCCTATCTTTAATCGGTTCATATCTCTAATTTTGGACGATTAAAAAAAACCCTAAGAAAATTTTGGACAACAGTAGACTTCAATCACAAGATGATGCAAGCTATACTTTGGTGTCCCCTACTTTACCTTATCTTAAGGGGGGTAGTCAAGTGGAAGAATTGGTAAGATGAAGTATCATACGTTCGAGTTTGCGTAGCGGAAGCGTGGTGGTACTCAAGGATGTAGGAGAGAACTCAGAGTATTAAATAATGAGGTTTGGTTAAAAGGAAGTTTATCCAAGACCAGCAAGATGTTGATAAAGCTACCGGAGAAGCTTTTGAGTTAGTTTGGATCAAGCGACTTTAGCCAAGTGTTTGAAGGAGTCCAAGAGGTCAAAGTAAAACCTAAGTATTAGCTTTGTCAGATCAGGACGAGAGCTTTGTATCTACAATGATGCACCTTATCAAGGTGTGGGATGTGTCCTTATATGCGTAAGTTGAACTAACATGTTATCTGGAGCTATCCATTGTGGAGAATGGAAGTACCATCTTCTTGAAAGTAAAAGTGACATCTAGAAGGATCACAAGAGTATATAGGACATCTTCACCAAGTTGGTCTTGAGCTTGTGATAACCTCGTTGGAATGAGATTAATTGTGACTCGGAAAAGTGCTATCACTTCGAGAAGCGAAGTCATGGCTGATGCCCTTAGCAACGGAGAATTGTGCTAAGAAGGTTCAAGTAACACCAAGGGTTAAGAGTTGTATTCCCAGTTTGAATAACTTAACTAGGATCATTAATGTTTTTAAGATTGGTGGTAGATTCTCCTTAGGACCAAGAAGATAAGGAAGCTTTGTTGAAAGGTGAACATATGAGAAAAGAGAATTATGGCAGTGGAATGTAATCATAATATCAGAGTTATGAACAATTTAATGTAACAACGGAATATGAACATGTGATCAGAATTACAGCGGAAATAAATATCTGTTCATGACATGATGAAGTATTGATATATAAACTATGACAACAGATTATGAAACTTTCATTTATAAAAGCATTTGGTGAGAGTTATAAATAACAACTACGATCGCAGCGTAAAGGATTCCTCGCTGAGCCCACCAGGAGGAATCCACACACAAGAGTCAGCTTTAGCATCCACCTGTCACCTGCAACAGGGGGAATAAAACCCTGAGTACTCAATTGTACTTAGCAAGACTTACCCGATAGGAGAAAAGAAAAGACTCCAAGGATATGCAAGGCTATCTGGCTTGTGGGTTGTATTTGCAGGAAGCATTACTAAGCGTGCGTCCTTATATTTGATTTTTATTAATAGCCGCATTGGTTCATTAACTAACCATTCTATGTAAGCACCTGTGCTACTTTCAAGCAGGTGGTAAGCAATCAGATTTCCTTTTTCCATCTTCCATCTTGCATCTTCCTGTTCTTACTACGATGCTAGGCCACAGACGAGTCGTACTGGATTTCTCGACGATTCGTGAATCAATGCCCCCAGCTGGGTACCCCAAAAACACATGCCCCGCTTGTACCCCAGGCACAAGCAGGACCAACCCATCACTCTCCTGTGCTGGGTGTCTAGGTCCCCATCCAAACTGGGACTCCAATCCCCCGCCCCTGAGTCTCAGACTCAGTGCGGTGCAACGACCTCCTCCACCAAATTAAACCCTAACAGTCGGTCCGGAAAGAGCCGGATCCATGACAAGAGAGCAACAAGTCTTCCAAGCACCCATACTCAAGTATGTGCTCGGGATAATAAGTCTGTGACTTGCCTAGAGCCTTATGCAATGACCGGTCCTTAATTGACACAGACAGGGAAAGCAGTGTAACCAAGCCATGCCCCGCGTCCACGGCGACACAACCTCTTACACCAACCAATACCCAAACCATATCCCTGCCCGGTCACCATTTTTCCTTTCCACCATTTATATTTTTCAAGTGATAGTAATCCAATAATATATTTTCTATCTCTCGTGAGTGACAGCCATCACTCGACTTCTACCGGAGTCCTGTAGCATAGCATTCTACACGATTCTATCATACTAGTAAGATTCATGGGATAAATATATATATGCAAGTGGGTTTCATTCAGCTCCTTAAAACTTAATGCACAAATATAATTTAAACTGCAGAAAAGTAGGGGTTATGCACCGGGGCTTGCCTGGGTAAGATATATTAAAAAGTTAGTATCAGCATCTTCAGATCATCCACATCATCTGAATAGAAAGCCCATTGCATCATCTCCTGGAGAGAATACCATTACACCCTCTTCGGATTCCCAATCATCCTTTGATCCATCCGTTGATCCATCATCGTACCTATATGATATGCATGCGATGCAATGCAAAGATGTAATTAATCAATTGTAATCGTGACTCGTAAAATACGACATACGCCTCTTGAGTTAACGGGCTAATTCTAACGACAACCGTACTTAGGCTACATATACATGTTGTCGGATAAGGCATTATTTCCCCACAATTATTTTAGTTATATAAACCAAGGTGTTTCTTTATTTTATTCTATCGACTTAATCCTCATTCGAAATAGAGCATCATTAGCTACCTAGCGAACTGATCATTCTGGAGCTACAAAAATATTACAGTGAGTACCTAATTTTGCTAGGAACCTACTGTACAAATTTCAGGTTCAACTATATTACCAATTTATCATGAAAATTCCTACAAGTTTATATTTTATAATATTAAGTACCTTAAATTAATTATATAGCTTCTAAGAATATTATCATACTATGTGAACAAACTATACTAACAGGTAGATCATGATTTTAGGAGACTAACAAAACTGGTTTGACATTTTTATGATTTTTCTATGATTTCCTACGAATTTTACCAGTTTATTTCCGAGACTAAATTAACACGTACTTTTAGAAAATTAAAAGGGCAACGGCCACCAAACCGGCCCAGTCCATCGGTGAAACCTAGTCATGAGTGAAGAGGTTAGGATCGGTGTATTTCTATTGTATTTCTGGAATTCTTTTTCTAAAGGAGAACGGCCATAAATCGCGCATGATGTCGGAGTGACACCATCAAGCTAACAAGCCAAAGCTAACAAGCGAGCACGACTGGCTGCTTGCTCTGCTTGCTTGTGCGAGCATGGCGACGCGGCTCCGGCCGGCTCAGTGCCAAAATAATCCATCCATCTACGATTAGAGCAGTAGGAGCTCACCATGAGATGGTTGACGAGGTTGGGTGGCGCAGCGAAAGCTTGGGAGGTTCCCGTCCATGTGCACGGCAATCACAGTGTCCATGGCGGTGGCGTCAGCGACGATCCCGACCGGCAGAGCCACCACTAGAAAAACATGGCGGAGCTCGGTTCGGTGAGCTCAGTGGCCAGCGGCGGGGAAGACGGCTCGCAAGAACAGGAGCCGCTTGCAGCTGCAATGGTTTGGCTGCTGTGCTGAAAACTCGCTGCTGCTGGTGCTCAAAAAGGTGAGCCGTGACTGCTGTGCTTCCATTAAAAAAAATGGACAAGACCACTCGCTGTCACAAGCAAGAGAAATCGAACAAGCAGCATGGACAGCAGCAGCAATAGCTACTCGGCCTCTGCGTTGCATCGTGTAGGAAGCTCCACGTGAACCACTGCGCTAACATGTCTCGGCAGGTACAGAGGCAATCAAGGCAGAGAGACACGGCAACAGCAAGGACGCTGGCGTAGGCGGGTGCTCAGCGGATAGTGTGTGTATGTGTGTGTGTATATATATATAGTGCTCTATAATAAATCCCTGAACCTAATCAGCTTGCTACTTTAGACATTGTTGAACTCGACATTGTTACAGGCATGAGGCATCATATGTGTGTATATATATATGTGCTGAAAAGTGCTGGCCGCAGAGACAATGCTAGAACGTATAGTCGAGTGTCAGCTTGTGTACGTTTATCTACAGCAAGAAACCAAGGCAGAGAGAGAGAGGGAAAAGCAAAGACCGAGGACAGAGCGAGCAGTGGTTTGGCACGGCAGACAAGGCCGATGCAGCAGAAATAGAAAAGGAGGAAGAAAACAACATGAGTGATCCGGCCAACTTCCTAAACATGGCAGGATGGTCCGGCCCAACGTTGCTGGCAGAGCATGCCGGTTGGCACAGAGAAGACCGCGGCCGCAGAGACAGGCAAGGCATACAGCGACATTCATTGCAATAGAGATGACGCGATGAAACGGGCAGTCGAATGGTGGCGCTTAGCGGGGCATGGGCATGATAAGGCTAGTGACGCGGGCAAAACGACGCGCCGGGGTGCAGAACCACGACGGGAACGAGACAGTGAATAATTGCCCTACAACGAGTATGCTGTACGCCAGGAAAAATAAACAAAACTGCTGCCCTCTCTTTCTCGTCAGTTCGTGCTTAACAAAATAAACCCACGAGTATATATATATAGTTCTATTTATTATTGGATTTTATTTTATTTGTAAAACGTTGATTTTCATGCTTAATCAATTAAATAAGCCGTTCGCTATTTATTTGCTAGAATCGTTATCGGACACTCCTAAATATTTCTACGCACTACGTAATTTAACTTGAGAGTTGATTTGAATCCACAACACTAAGTCGCACAGGATTCACTTATTGCCTCAAGTATGTTTTAAATCCAAAATATGAGAAAACTCGCTTTGAAAATTTTCCTTAGGCCTCAATCGCGGTGCTAAATAAGCTCGTAACATCAGGGGTGTTACATGGACAACGCCCGAGAGCTGCCGAGAGTGTCTACTCATTTAGACATTCTCTTTGCCTGACCCATACTTACGTTTAAAAACCAGAGGCACGGTGTGCAGGTGTAAACTTTGAGAAAAACTGGTCGAACCGCTATACCCTACGCCCTAGTGGCTATGGCATTTTTTGTTCACCAATGTGATCGAATTCTTTGTCCCCGCACCCCAAGCTTTAGCATTCGCCTTCTCAAGAAGGGTTCGGAGGGGTCTACCTGCAGAATCTCCTTCAAGGAGAAGCTGTCAGATCACCCAAGTCAATCGAACGGATCGGATCGCTGCCGAGAGACAGAAACAAAAAATTGCGATGCTCGTGCAGGTTACACTGGCCCCATCTCAAATGTCGGACCTGAACCCCACACAGACATGTCTGGTAAGAGCTTCCCTTAACTCATGCCACCAAGGTAACATCACCGACCCTCGCTTTCATTTCCATTATATCATACATTCATCCCATATATCTAAGCATTGCATATGCAATTGCTACATCTCAACGCTTCGCGTCGCGTCATGAAGCGGTAGTCGCCTCATTCGATATGAGAGGCAACTGACTGAGGTTCGAAGGTCGTCCCATGAAGGGCTCAAGGCCGCCTCATGTCAAATAGAGCCAAGGGAGGAAAACCAAGATGAGCCCTAGCGGCCTTGCCTGACCCCGCTCAGAAGCGGATAGGGACATCTTGACCTTTCTCGTTCGATTCTAACCTCGAACCAAAACCCATAGAATCTCCATTGAGGAGAGTCCAATGGGCCACCTGAGCCTATCGAACGGCTCGGGCATCTACCGAAAGGCGGGTTAAGAAGTAGTGGAATACCACATGAGGGCTCTGTCGACCCCGTCAGCGGATGACGGACCCGGATTCCACTCGAACGTGCCCATTAGCGAGCTCATTGAGCGCAACACTCGAGCGATCAAGGCAAGTGTCGTTAGCTCAGCCCCTCTGGTTGCAGAAACCGAGGACGGGGTGATGCATGAAACACGGCCGACTCCTATCAGACCCCAAGGGGCTCGGGGGCTCGAGCCGTCCGATCCTAGATTGAGAGACTGAGGTTTGAAGGCCGTCCCGCGAAGGGCCTAAGGCTACCTCACATCGAATAAGAGCCAGGGGAGAAAACATAGATGAGCCTCAGTGGCCTTCGCCCAACCCGCATAGAGGCGGATAGGGTCATCTCAACCTTCTCGTTCAATCCAGCCTCTAGCCGAGCCCATATAATCCCCATTAAGGGGGAATATGTTGGAAGATGGGTTAAGGAGAAACGGATTGCCGACCCTATCATGAGCGACGGGACTGGATTCCGTTCGAACATCCCTGTTAGCCAGCTCATCAAGTGTGTCACTTGAGCCATCGAGGCAAGTGACGTCGCCTCAACCCCTCCGGTTGCAAAAACCACGGACGGGGCGACAGTCACAAAAATGAGCCAGCCTTTGACCGAATCCCCGCCACGCACGGGGGCTCGGGGAAGGTCGGACTTATAAGGAGACCGAACGTATGATCGCATAACAATAGCTAAAATCCTAAGCAAGGGGTACGTACGAATACAAGAGTAGTTTCGCTATCCTCTCTTCGGTCTCTAGTGACATTCAACCCTAGCAACCGTAAGGTGTTAGATCTCACTCGGGGGCTGATAAAGGTATAAATACCTCCTTTTTTTGAAACAGTCACTGCGTCGGACCTCTTCCTCATGTTAAAAGTTAGTGGCAAGGTTTGTGGGAACGAATAGCTGAGCATGCCTGGTCAGACTACAAAAAACCCACGCCCCGATGGCTACGGTAACTTTGCTCACCAGCATAATCGAAGTTTCCCTCTTACACACCTCGGGCCCTACGGTCTTAATAAATGGAAGGAGCGGATTGCATGAGCCCCATTTTTTAATACAAAAAGGATGGAAAGCAAGTTCAAACCAAACGAAATTACAAATTTGTTTAACGAAACAAAATTACGAATCTATTTTCAAGACACAAAAGTGCCGACACATGTCCACAGATTACAGATAATGTCTATCAGACCCATTCGACTAACTATCCCCTCCATGGGAGCACTATGTCTTTGATTTTGTTTGCTAAGTTCCGTGCAATAGGAGTCACAGCCGTCTCGATCTCATCCAGCTCGGAGCCTTCGTAGCCTGGCACGAAGCCGAGGCCCATTGTCTCCAAGTCAATGCTCTTCGAATAATGAGAGCGGGCAATAGCAAAGGCTTGGATGATCCCAACGTGAAAAGTGTCCTCCTCAAGTTGGCGCACCCACGCCGTGATGTCTACAGTAGCAGAGGCCGCAAGCGAGCTGGTTCCCTCCGGCCGTGCCACCCCTAGGTCATTGAAGACCACCCCGACGACAGCGCGTAGGAGATCGTGCTCATCGCTCTCTGCCTAAAGGATCCCCCGTGTCTCCGTCAGCTCCATGACCAGCCTAGCGGAAATGCTCTCGGCCTCCAGCCTTCGAGCTACCGCAGTTCTAAGATCAGCCCAGAGGGAGCTAACCTCCTAACGCGCCTCGTCGCACTCTCGGACGGTCTGGTCACGCTCCTTGTGGGCCACGCCGTGCTTCGAGCGGAGTCTCTCCGCAATCTAGCATAGCTCGTCCCGCTCCTTGTGCAGCTGGGCTATCGCCCCGGCGTCTAGGCTCGCCCTCTGCTGCAGGGCAGTGGATCTCTCCTCTACTCCTAGCTTGAGCTCCCACGCCTTCTCTACTTCGGCCAGGAGGTCGAGGGCCCGCTGGCGGGCCTTGGTGTCCCTCTAGAGCAGATCGTCCCGCTCCTTCTGGACTCTGGCATCCTCGTCCTGCCGTGCCCACGCCGATAGATCCTGGAACATCCTCTCGGCCTCCTCTACGTCCTGATGCACCTCGGCCTCCTGCTGTTGGAGACCGGCTGCCTCCTCGGCCAAGGGAGTTATCTCGGCCACCCGCTGTTGGGCAGCAACAAGCTAGGCGCTCACATCTCTACGTAGTCGGGCCTCCTCAGTGAGGCGGTCCTATTCCACCTTCTGCTCACGGAGGAATCGAGATTTCTCCTAGCTACGAGCGATAAGGGACTAAAAAGAAGATCAATATCAAAAACACAAAAATACATGAAGAAAGAAGAAAGCGAGAGGGGAGATTAAGCAGATACCCGACTAGTAGGAATGATGACATCACATAGGATGCCCCTGGCCTGGTTCAGAACATCCATCATAGCCAAGATCCATTCGTTGAGACTCTCCCGCTCTGTGCTCTTGGTAGCATCATCGAGTGAGAAGAGAATCCATGTTGGGTCTTGAGGATCCATCCACTAGAGCAGCGACTTACCCCGTGCGGGCGAGCGGCTGCCCCCGATGTCAGGGCCAAGGGCGACCCCCCGCTAGTCCTCTCCACCACCTCCATGACACCCGAGGACCCTTCGATCATGTCCCCCTCTGTCCGACCTACCTCGGGTGTCGTCGCCTAGGCCGTCGGTGGCACGAATCACGTCGCTTCCTTAGGCACCACCACGGCTGCGTCCGGCTGTGCCTGGCTTGTCACGGTCGCGCCCACCTCCGTTTGCGATGCTGGGGCCTCAACTCGTGGCACCGTGCCCACCATGGATGGTGCCACAAACGCGAGCAGTAGCTTCATCCGCTCCGATGTAGGCAGCGGAATCACCTTCACCGCTGTTTGCTCGGCGACCTCCGAGGGCGCTCCTTCATCCTCAGCATTCGCCTGACCCGACGAGGGCATGAGCACCACCACGGGCGGCACCTGACCGGCCGACGAGGCCGCAACATTGGCTCCGCTCCTGCCCAAAACAGGAGCAACGTCAGGCAACGGCCCCCGTCTCACCGGAACGGCGACGCTCTTCTTGGGTGCCACCGCCAAAAAACCACGCCACCTTAAGACGCTGCAAGAACACAAAAAGCATGAGTCATGACAAAAATAGAGAAAACAGAGAAAAAGCAGAGGAACTGGTGGCTTACATTGGCGCTGTTGGGCGGGGCCATTTGGGGGACGAACCCCAAGGTCTCTGTTCTGCCTTATCGGGGCGGGACTGTTTTGAGCCTGCCCCCTACTCTCGGGCAGAGGGGCTCACCTCCAGTACCTCCAGGGGCACAGCGGGGGGGGGGGGGCACCTCCCTCCACCAACACCTTGGGCACGGCGATAGATCTGCCCATCCCTACTACCTCTTGAAGCATGGCGGCGAGGCCACTCCCCTCCGTTGGTACCTCAGGCGTGGCGATGGAGCCACCCACTCCCACTGGACCTAAGGAGGGTGACGACAAAGAAGTGCCACCACAGGTTGAAGTGGGAACTAATCCCTAGGAACCCCTCACATAGGGCGACAAACGCTGCAATGTGTTGGATGCCATTGGGAGTAAGGTGATGTAGCTCCACATTGTAGTAATGTAGCAACCCCCGAAGGAACTTGTGGGCGGCGGTGGCGAATCCCCACTTGTGGAAGTGAGCAAAGGACACAACATAGCCTTTGGGCGATGACGGTGCGTCCTCATTGTCGGGCAGCCGCCACTCCTCGGCGGCGGTCAGCGCGCAAAGAAGGCCGCGGCGAACGAGACCCTCCAGGCTCTGGAGGGTGACATCGGATCTACACCACAGCTCCATTGAATGATTAGGGAGGGGGATGAGAACTTGACAGCGGCTGAGATGCGGATGTGGAAGTCCTAGGCAATTGGCGGCGAAGGTTGTGGATGCAAAGGCAAAGAGGTAATGTACAAAACCCTGGGGGCGAACCCTTTGGTTTTATAGGGGCGACGGATGCGAGGAAGGCAACCGTCCGCCTGGCTCAATTCACCACCACATCACCACGCCTACCATGATTCACCACCACACCACCACATCACCACCACATCACCACGCCCGTAATCCCTATCCTTTCCCACCAAAGTCACACCGGACGTTTTGCCTTCCCGGGCAGACCAGGACTCTTTTCCCGCAGAAGGGATACGGGTCAAAAAGTGTTTCTCCGGCCCGCCTGGGCCTAGGAGTTCGAGGGCTGGCCCAATGGTTTTCATGGCCATCCCAACGAAGGATGAGCCCGCGAGCGGCCAAAACTTAGGCGCACGAGCCTCAAGGGAGTCTCGATCCGCGATCGAGTCTCAACTGGGCTGACCCTGGATGAATCCCCGCAAACGAGATACCAGGGTTCCCTTTAAGCTATCTAGCTAACAAAACCACCAAATCTCACAGCCATACCCACGAAGGGTCCGAATTACCCCCGGGCGATTCTATCCGAATCACTTGGGGGCTCAGGGGCTACACCTGTCGGGTACGCTCACACGCACCCTTTGGTGAATCAAAATACCCCTCGAGCGATTCTATCCGAATCACCTAGGGGCTCGGGGGCTACACCCGTCGGGTGCACTCGCGCGCACCCTCTGGCGAATCGAAATACCCCCCGGGCGATTCTATCCGAATCACCCGGGGGCTTAGGGGCTACTGTCGAGGACCGAATACCAGGGTGGCCAATGAGGAGGAGCTAATAACCATCAAATGTTGATGCTTTCGAACAGACCAAAATGCAGCTGCACTTCTTGCCAAAATGACTGAAGGTTGGCTCTACCTCGCCCGACCCCTGGGGGTTGGCTCTGCCTCGCCCGATCCCTAAGGGCTGGCTCCGCCTCGCCTGACCCCTAAGGGTTGGACTCCGCCTCACCTGACGTCAGGGGGTAGACTCCACCTCACCCGACATCTGGGGGCAGACTTCGCCTCACCCGACGTTCGAGGGCAGACTCGCCTCGTCTGATGACTGAGGGCTAGCTCTGCCTCACCCGACGTCTAGGGGCTGGCTCCGCCTTGCCCAACGTCTGGGGGCAGACTCCGCCTCACCCGACGTCCGAGGGCAGACTCCGCCTCGCCCGGCGACTGAGGGCTGGCTCCGCCTCGCCCGACGTCTAGAGGCAGGCTCCGCCTTGCCCGACGTCTCACCCGACGACTGAGGCTAGACTCTGCCTCTCCCGATGACTGAGGGCTGGCTCTGCCTCACTCGATGTCTGGGGGCAGGCTCCGCCTCGCCCGATGTCCGAGGGCTAGCTCTGCCTCACCCAACGTCCAGGGGCTGGCTTCACCTCGCGCCGACATCCGTGGGTAGACTCCACCTCGCCCGACGTCCGAGGGCAGGCTCCGCCTCGCCCCACGTCTGTGCGTTGCTCCTTCATAACTACGCGCGCAGATAAGGTGGGGCACTCAAGTCAACCGCAATACCAAGGACCATACCCTGCACACCTGTAGGAAGGTACCATCAAGATATGACCAGACAGGCGCTTTAAGCCCTTCTAGGCATGTCAGAGCCCAAACAGTGTTGTGGGCACTAACATTTGTCCTATAGTGTTGTGGGCGTCGGCATTTGCCCTCGGGCACGAATCCTGACAGAAACATATGACAACTGCTACGGTCCAAGAGGAAACTCATGTCATCTACAGTAACGAACGTGGGGGCCTCTACGCCATCTGTTCCCCATAGGGCCGCGGCTCGGCACCCTAGTGCATCGCGCCGCCCGCCGGGACGGGATGGGACGTGACCACTTGTTGAACGAAGCCAGAGCACGGCCCTATCAGGATCACCGAACATGCTATCCCTAGCACCATCAGCCGTGTCAGCAGGGCAGGCTCAAAGGAAAATGAAGATCCGACACCTTCGAAGGACCTTCTTGGCCTCTGTTTTTCTTCTTTCTCCCTTCTGTAATCCTTGCTCCCCCTTGATCTATAAAAGGGAGGGCAGGGCACCCCACTAAAGGGACGGATTAATTCTACACACCACGCACCACATAACACACAGCTGAGCAGCAACCGGGCTCTCAGCACTCGTTCGACCTTTCCATCAGAGACTTGAGACCTGTCCCTCTCTCGACCGTTTGTACCCCTACTACGAACCTTTTAGTGCTAATAACACGAGCAGCAACAGCAAACTAGACGTAGGGACATTCTGCCCGAACCAGTATAAACCTTGTGTCTTTTAGTACACCATCCGGACCTAATATGCAACAAATACAAATTTACTAGTTGGTGTTTACTCGAAACACCGACAGTTAGGTACCGAGCAAAGATGACACCAAATGCGACTAACTTCTTAAAACTCTCAAAAGAAGTATTAGTAGTCAATCATGGTCTTATTGATGTCTTACAGTACTCAGGTTTGGAGGCAACCTACATAATCATGTCTTGTTTCCAAACTGTGAAACGGTGAAGATGGAGTTGAGAAAGAATATGCTTATGTGTTGGCCACTACATATACCTGGAGTCCTGGACGCGACAACAGTAAAAACACCATCTCTGTTATCACTACAAGTACAGAAAAGGATAGGAAAACTCAAAGGAATCTAAAAAAAAAATTACCCTTACGAGCAAAACAAAGAGAGGATCCTACAGAAATCTGCAATCTCACGGCTATCACTAATCTCACAAACTAGCATGATCGAGAAGAATTTGCCACAAGCCCACAACCAGATTGCAATAGAGCTAAGCAAGTTTTATAGCAAGCATGACACTAGATGCAACTAGGGCGTATTTGGTCTGCGGGCTATATATTGCCACATCTCAAGTTAATTCATCATTAATAAATCTGAAAAGACACCTTAAGTTTTTTTATGGTAACAGGAGAGGTTGCCCCCTACTGGATTTTATTAAAAGCAAAAGAGTATAACCTCACAAGTCCAAGATACAAAAAAGACACCTTAAGTGATGAATCAGAGTCTTACTATTTGACAGGTTTAGAAGCAAAACGTACAGCATCATATATTATCTCTGGGCGGTGATGATATGCTTAAGATGTAGCTGACAGACAGCCTGTTCGGTTGGCTGGTTCATATCATTTCTTGTTCGTGAAGAAATACTGCTAGCTGGTTTGTGTGAGAGAAAAATACTGTTTCGGCTGAAAATTTACGATCGTTTACGACAAGCCACAGCCAAACGAACAGGCTCAGAATATGCTTAGGCCTAGATTGCTACCTACACACACAATAGAAGCAATTCAGAGAAATTGTTAACACTCGTTAAAATCCTTTTAGAGCAAACTGCATGTGCAGTAACACCCATAGCTTAAACTGAAGCCAGGAGAAGTTTTACAGAAGCATGCTCCCTTCATCGTAAAAATAAGTGATGTTTTTGACTTATGGACTTATTGTTTGACCATTCCATTGTAAAACATACGGACTCTATCCTAAAAAGAAAGAAGAAGGTGGAATCATAATCCTAGTCCATTTGTATGTGGGCTCTTACAAACTCTTAGACCTTGGCAGGACTATATATACGTGGAAGCTCTATGTTGTAATCACCAATATTCAGAGAAATAAAGAATAGTCTCACTATCTCTCGTGTCTATGTATTCTATTTTCATCTACTATTTTGATCATGAGAGACGGAGAGGAAAATGTCCTAACCGTTGGCAACATGTTTTATAACACGTTCTAAACTAAGATATATATGTGCAAATCAGGGGTAGAACATCCCGAAGTTTGTAGGAATGCTAAACATTCTTATGTGCACTTTATGTGTTCTAACTCGCTGCATTTAATGAATACTAACCCTATGTTTAAATATGTGCGTGAATATTTCCTATAAAATTTTATCATAGCATACATGAACGGGCATCCGTTTGTAGTTGGAGATACATAAATTTGAATTATTTAAGCCCATGATAGGGAATATCTTTTGAAGTATGTTATTAAAGATCTAATGTTGGCATTAGGGGGAGATAGCCTATTTTGAATGCCAAATATTATTTTCACATAAGGAAAATGATCTTAAAAGTAAAATATTCCTTGAAGCTTGAAGCAGGAATAGTATCACGCACTAAATCAAACAATAGTTTAACTAATGCTCTTGTGAAGCATGAAGCGGAGCATATGCTAGATATTTTTGAAAATAAGAGGAGTAACTTGAAGTTATAAACCAGAAGTTATGTTTACTAGTAGTAAACTAAATGTTGTATGCTATCGATCTAAAATCCACGGGGACACCTATGGGTTCTAGTTTAGTGTGTACTTGTTGAATAGAAATAAAATGAAACTCCTCCATTCTCATGAAGAGAACACCTCATGTAGAAGGTTAAGCACCTCATAAAGAGGATCATCATGAAGATGAATTCAACACACTATGCGCACGCATCATTAGTGTTGGGATGCAGAACAATAAATCATCTCTTATTTGGGAAATAACAAAGAGACAGAATAATCTCATATTGTGAGAATATTGGGAGAAAATAATAGTTGTCGACAACGCTACTTCTATAATTGCGAATGCTTCTCTTATGAGAATCCGAATCCAAAAAACAAAGTCCATGGCAAAGTCGCCTGTAGCGATTATATTGGGTCAATGAAAAAAGCAATTGAGGTTGGATCTCCTACTAAAAAGAAAAAATGTTCTGCTATATCTCTGGCAAATGAAATGAAAGAATATGAAATATGCCGTTAATGAATGGATTATAATGATCCATATAGTTCCTGAAGAATATAAATCGCAACATACGGAAATTAAATCTCATACCAAGTATTAAAAAGTCTAAAGTAAAACATATTCCTGTGTGAATATTGAAGTCTCAAGAAGAGCATGTCCTAGAAGGAAAAGAGTCAACGAATAACTTTGCAATGGATATCACTGTCTTATTGTGTATATCACATAATAATCTCTCATGTAATAGAGAATATATCTTATAGAAGAGAATTGTTATTCACTAAGAATGAGAACATCCTTGAAGGAATTAATCATTGAAGGATTTACGAGTTGGTTCTTGAATAAACACCATTGATCCCTAAAATGAATATAGACCCGAGAGAAAGAAAATGAGAAATCCGAAGCACCATGAAGGTGTCATACATACACTCAGAAAGTGTATATTATAAAGCTAGCAATGAAGTGATTGATATCATCTAAATACCATAGAAGGTATAAGAATAATGGTGATTTTGGTAATTGAATCATCTCCTAAATGCCAAATGCAAGACTGGATTTATTATTTAGTGCTACAATCAAAGTCCTGAAGATTTGTAGAATTTGAAAATCCACTAAGAAAGAATTACAAGTACTCAAACTCTAGTATAAGTTTGATACACTATCTAGAAGATATTGAATATTGTAACTTATTTAACCCCATAATCCTCTGAAAGGATTTATTATCCCGAAGGATAAATTTTATTTGTCTTGCACAACTAATAAGTGGTCATTTATGCATGTGCTCTTGTGCTCTTGTTTACTCTATTATAATTCATAGAAGATTATGAGCTAACTTTTTGAAAGATATAGTATTGTGGTATCGTATACCATTAACTAAGCATACATTTGTGAGATGTGTGATTTGAACAATAAAGTTCAAAGTATGGCTTTATGAGGAGAGCATATCTAATTGAATCTACCTCGAAGGTAAACCACTAAAATTACAAATGTCAAGAAAATCATATTTGCTAAAACACTGAAGTTTATGCATTTATCATGAGGATAAAAATCTATTCATGAAGAATAGAATATCCAGAAGAATAATGACTAAGAAGGTTAAATGTTGTACTTTTTTTTTCCTATGTGAGTTTTTACTTAAAGTTTTTTCACATAAGGTTTTAATGAGACAACATGTGTAATGCAATTAACGAATGCGATGTACTCTTTTCTCCTAGAACAGTTTTTTCCACTGGATTTTCGGATGGAGTTTTTAATGAGGCATGTGCATATCATGGTAATCGTCCAAGGAGGAGTGTTGTAAAACATACGGGCTCTATCCTAAAAGAAAAGAAGAAGGTAGAATCCTAATCCTAGTCCGTTTATATATGGGCTCTTACCAAACTCTTAGACCTTGGCAGGACTATATATACGTGGGAGTTCTATGTTGTAATCAACAATATTTAGAGGAATAAATAATAGTCTCCCCATCTCTTGTGTCTATGTGTTCTATTTTCATCTACTATTTTGATCATGAGAGACGGAGAGGGAAATGTCATAACTGCTGGCAACATGTTTTATAACACATTCGTCTTATTCAAAATTTTTGTATAAATGTTATTTATTTCGTTATTACTTATTCTATAATTAGAGATACTTTAATAATAACTTATTTATTTTATTATTTGCACAAAACATTTGAATAAGAAGAATGGTCAAACTAGAAGTTTAAAAGTAAAAAAACGTCACTTATTTTAGGACATAAGAAGTTTAACAGAAGTAATCAGGGACTACCAAGGAGGGAAGTGACCCAACACAACAAACAAAGTAACAAGAAAAGTTTGCGACGGGTTGACAACAATAACCATAATTGCCATAATCACACACAAATGGCGACGAGCAAAGGGAGGCTGTCGAAGCTAGCAAGCATCCTCGGGCAGGCCATCGATTGCCAGGTCGACATTTGTCAGGTCGACTTTGAACAGCATCCGCAGTGCTTGCCTCTTTGGACGAGTCAAGCGGCACCTGGAGAGCCTGCTGGAAAGCATTCAACACCTGAGTATCCAGCTGCTGCTTGGAGGGTGGCGTTCGCGGCACGCAAGTGGCTTTTGGCCGCGAGACGGCTGCTACGACAAAGTGAAGCCGATGATGGCCGGCGGCGAGATCGACGTCGAGGCAGGCCCTTGAGGATCGGGGTTTGCAACGATGCCGTGACCTGCCTTGTAAATTACAACGTTGTACTACTATGAAACAACATGAAACTTCTATTTTTCTCCCATGCTCCGCTTGGATTGCTCGGAGCTGTTATTGTTCGTTTGCGCGTTGCTATTTGCTAATGCTAGCAGCTATTGAAGCCTATCTTCTGCCATGTAAAAAACTAATTAAGTAAAAAACATCATCAGACATGTAAAGAAACTAATCAGAGATATTCACAGGTGATCCTAGCGACTATAACTGCCGATCCTGGCCATCGCCGACTCGGCACGATGGCACCCCGCGCGCCAGCACCCTATTGCCCTATGGGTGGATCCTCCAGCCCATAGGGGCGCTCGGCCGTCCACCCAGCATAACAAGGCTCGCTGCTCGGCCTCAGCTGCCGGGAAGCGCACAGCACGACCGCTGCCCGCCGATGGCTAAGCCAGGAGGCCACACACCCACAAGACAGCTTGAAGGCGGAAGTCTTGGCAGATCTTGAATTCTCGATTTGTTTTCTTTCTTAATCAAATTCAGAGGTAAAATCTGAAATTCTTTTTGGTCTCTGCTTAGGCATTCACAATTCTGAAATCGTGGGTCCGGCTTTCCCTCAGGCCATCACTGCTTTTGGGCACCGCGTAACAAAAATCTGTTCGTGGTGTGGATGCTGGTAAAGCGGCGAACCGTGTAGCTCTGACGATGAATGACCATGCTCGTGATCTTTGTCTGTGGTTCTCTCATCTCTGCACATGTCCTGGTACTATAGTTGAGAGCAGGAGGGAAGCAAGAAGCAACTCGCAAGGGCGCCTCTATTTAGTTGGTCCTATCACTACCAGTGCTCCAGTATGTCCTTGCGAAACTGAACTCCTGAATCATTTGGCCATTTGGGGTGCAGAGCTACTAGGGCTAAAAACGGAAAATCATTTATTTGGGCATGATTGCCTCTCCCAATTTGTTTCTGCCTAACAAATCAAATCGCCAGCATAACAGACAATAGAAAGAAAAGACAAGAGAACGGACAACCTCGACTCGTTCCTCTCCTCCTACCTGGCCATCTCCATTTCACATCACGCAGCATCCAGCATCCAGTAATTTAGCTGTCACATGAAAGAATGGCGAATGAGACCAAGGAGTTCAGGCGAGCGGTCGCTTCTTGTTTTCTTGCATTTGCCTTCCCTGCTTCGCATGTGCACAATTCCACTGACAGTTAAGTCTATAAATCGAATCGAAGCCCAGCTCTCAGCTGCTGTTACCGTCGGCTATCACTGCCCATGTCCACAGCAACCGCTGATCAAACTAACGCGACCTGGAGTACCTTTCCAAGTACTGCCATGTATTACCTGCGACCAGATGGAGAGTACAAGATCAACACAAGTAACCGGTGTTCTAGGAGCAAGACCAAAGAAAAAAAAATGATACCTGCTGATATACAGTACTTGCTTCGTGGCTCATGCTCATGATTTCCTTCAAACGTTCCCTCTGATTTTTTTTTCTCTTTAAGTCACTCACAACTTTCCAAGTCCGAGTCTAAAGTTGCCATTGGGGGAAAGAAAGTCTCTCTGTCTAAAGTAGGATGATCTCAGAACTTTTAACACCACCAGAACTTTTGGTGCCAGGGAGAGAGGGTGATGGCGCATATCTATCGCATCTTTGTCATCATCAATCCATTAAGGCCACGCCACCGTAAGTTTGCTGCATCTTGCAATTTTCATCAGAAGTGCATATGGACATATGGTCCAGTTTGAACCATTATGGCCTTGAGTACACATGACACACCGATATTGCCATATTGGAGTTCTTGGCTACTCTGTCTCAAATAGTTTTTTTTTTTTCCTGACGACACTTGGTCGCCACCTAAAGGCTACCCCAAATTCTCATAAGGGTATAGGACCATCCACTATTGTGTAGTGACAAGCATATTGCGCGTGTGCATCAGGTAGTTATGTTGCCAAATCATGTAATTCATTCATGAAAACACGCATGATTGGCGACATAGAAACTGCTCCAGGATCAGTTCATAGCAACGTAAGCAGTTCGATGTACTTGGGACAGCTCACTATCCCAAGGTGGGCAGATCATCATAACATCAACTAGCTACCCACGATCCAGTGGCTGTAAGAAAACCTACAAAGCCACAATCAGATTGCAGTGGAGCTAACAAGCAGATGGCACCATACACGACTAACAGGCAAATCATGGTCTTACTGTAATTAAGTTTAGAGGCAAAACTTACAGTATCATGTCTTATTTCCAGGCTGTGATAGGATCACAGCTCAAAATGGAGTTGAAGGAATATGCTGATGCCTTGACTATGAAGAAAATGAGAAATAAATAATCAGAGAAACTTTCAGCAAGCTACCAACATTTTAAGAGGAAAGGTGATTCATATTACCCACCGGTTGAACAGAGGCCAAATAAAGTCTTGCCAAAGTGTAAGAAAGGGAAAAAAGCTAATGGGAACCAAACAAAATTTGTTTAGTATTAATCCAATTATGAGTATATCAGGGTCATCAACAAAATTAAAGGAGTGTATAGAAATCTGCAATTTCAGGCTATCACTATTTTTTTTAATAAAGAAGAATTTCAGGCTATCACTAATATCATATAAAAGCATGATCAGCAAGAACTAGCCGTATCTAGTTGTTTTGACAGGAAATAGCCATAACTATATTAGCGGCAGTACTACCTAAATCAGACTATCTAAATGTCTGTTTGATAGCCATCTATTTTTTCACTGCCCATATTTTACTCTTGATAGCCATCTATTTTTTCACTGCCCATATTTTTTCACTATTTTGTAACCCCCAAGATTTTAGGTGCTCTTGAGTATAAGGATCATCAGCTGCTGGACGTAGAGACCGAATTACCCCGAACCAGGATAAACTGTTGCATATTCTCTGTGTGATTCTTGTGTTCCTAAGTCCACCTGAGCCACCAGAGACCCTATACTCTGACACCAACTCGAACAACATGCTTGCCGCGGTTTTGACCCCGTGACAGCTAGCGCGTCAGGTAGGGGCCAGCGTCAAGTGTGATTCTGGCTCTACGGTGGCCGGAGCCACCCGCCTCATCGCCAGAGCAAGCAGCACCGCCCCAGATGGTGGTGTCCGCTTTCTCGATGATTTCTCTGTCACGGCCGGCTCCTTTGCTCCAGGCTAGGTCATCAACTTTGGGAGCTTGGCCTACATCACCTACCGTTATGACGAGCTTTGTCCACTTCATGGGGCAGCTCCGGTGGGCAATGAGCCCCCGACGCCGCCTCCTCCACCAGGACTCCTGGGAGCAGATCTCGAGGTTCTGGCCCGACAGATCCAGCGCGGTCTAGGCCCGAGCCCCACCATGTCGGACCGCCACCAGATGTTCTATATGCTGGTCAATGTCCACCACCAGATCGCCACTGGTGAGGTGCTCCCACCACCTAATCGCTTCTGGTACTACCTCCCAGACCTACCTTTTGGGATACAGAGCACGGCTACGTCCTTCCAGCTGGAGCTGGAGTACCTCATCAGTCGCGAGGCACCACAGAGCATCATCCTCTGCGACGCAGCAGGGACTGATGTCTCCTCGCTCCGTGCCTTCCTCGAGGTCCTCTTAGGGAACGGACCGGAGTACGACTCTGACGACATCGACTACGACGCCCCACCGTGCATGTGCTACCACGTCGATGGCGACGATCTTGCTGAGGAGGCACCCGGGCTCACGTCGTGCGGACCAGAGTCCCTGTAGTCGCGTGGCCTACCTTCAGGAGATGGCGGACCGTTTGCACGCTCTGTAGGTGGACCTAGAAGCCGCTGAGGCAGAGCTCGAGTGTCAAAGGCAGGACTTTACGCGACAACAAACCGCGCACCCTCTCAGCGACGACGACAACGCCTGCACAGGGGCTCCAAGTGGCCTTTGCTTCCCCCGCACGACGTACAACATGGCAGCCGCCGCTTGCCACCTGGAAGACATCTCCGACAAGTCAGACCCGAAGACTAACAAGCGGCTGAACGAGGCAAAGCGTCTCGTCCATGTCGCCCTCGAGCAGCAGGATGAGAGTTCAGCCTCTCAGCACCACACCGCGCTCTCTCGACCATCCCAGACGACGACCACCGCCAACAGGTGGCGCTCCGATGCTCACACCCCACAGGCGGTGGGGTGCAGCGGCGACACATCCGGCAACAGCTCTGACCAGCCATGGACCCGGGGTGCCATGCCTTGGTAGGAGCAAAGTCACGACCTTTCTCCTCGGCGTCCCTCACGTGGCACCAGATCGGCGATGACTGCGACATCCGCGACACCATCGAGGCCAGGCGCCACGCTTAGGCGTAGTCCCATACCCTGGAGCGATGGGGCGGGGGCCCCATCCTAGATCACTTCGGCCTCCTGGCATTTAGGGCAGCGATCCAGGCGGCCTTCTACCCCAAGCGCTTCCGGCTACCGACGCACATCTCCAAGTTCGATGGTGAGACCGACCTGGACCATTAGCTCTGGGACTACCACCTCGCCATGAAGGCTAGGGGGTCAGACGTTGACTTAGCCATCTAGTACCTTCCTCTTCTTCTATCAAGCTTGACCAGAGCTTGGCTTGAGCAGCTCAAGCCCGGCAGCATCTGTTGCTGGGGCGATCTCCGTGCGGTCTTCATCGGGCACTTTCAGTGTACCTACACCCACCCGGGGAACTCCTAGGATCTCCACAACTACAAGCAGAGGGGTGGTGAGACCCTCTGGGAGCACATCCAGCTCTTCTCCAAGAAGCACAATGAGCCCCCGAACATCACCGACGCCGATGTGATCAACGCCTTCATCTGCGGTACAACCTGCGAGGCGCTAGTCCATGCTCTTGGCTGTGAGACCCCACGCACAATGCAGGAGCTCTTAGATGTCGCCACCCAGTATGCCACCGGCGAGGAGGCCGTCTAGGCCAACTTTAGCGAGAAAGCCAAGGCCACCGGCCACCTATGTGGTGGCGACGGTGCCAACAATCCTTCCTCATCCCAGCAACGTTGTGATAGGTGGAACAAGGACCGGAAGCACCATGGAGAGGAGATGGTCACCGTGGCTGACCGCACCACTAGTGCTCAGCCCCACGGGCATGCTGCATGCTTGGACCACTTCGAGAAGGCGCTCGAATCCCCCTGCCCATTCCATGGGGGTAGGTAGAGCACCTTCTCAAGGACTACGCTACCATGAAGGTCTACATCCATAGCACCCTCAGCCAATAGGGCAAGGCCCAAAAGCCTGCCCTGAAGGCCGATTACCTGGCGGACGGCACCTAGGAGGAGGATAATGAGTTCCCCGAGGCCGAGCGCTGCCTCATGATCTTCGGGGGCTCCTAGGCATATGAATCCCACCGATAGCGTCGCATCACCGAGTAGGAGATGAATGCAGTCCACACCCTCGCTGCCCTGACACGGCCCTAGTGGACCCAGAAGGCCATCACCTTCGACCAAGAAGACATCCCAATCGCTTCCCTCACCTGGAACGCTACCCGCTCGTGGTCAACCCGATCGTGGGCACCATGCACCTCACCAAGGTGCTGATGGGCAGGGACAGCGGCCTCAACATACTCTATGCCAGCACCCTCGACAAAATAGGCACCCCTTGGATTAGCCAGTGCCCTAGCAAGGCACCGTTCTATGGGATTGTGCTAGGCAAGGAAGCCGTGCCACTCGGGCGCATTCGGCTCAACGTCACCTTCGACCGGCTGGACAACTTCTGCAAGGAGCCACTCACCTTCGAGGTTGTCAACTTCCCCAGTGTTTACCGCGCCCTCCTCGGTCGCTCGTGCTTCGCTAGGTTCTTGGTCGTCCCCAACTACACCTACCTCAAGCTCAAGATGCCCAGCGCGAAGGGGGTCATCACCGTCGAGGGTAGCTTCAAGCAAGCCTACTACTACGAGCAAGAGTGTGCCACCCAAGCGGCCATGCTCGTTGCCCCCTGTGCTCTCGACAGCCCTAGCCACGATGCAAGGAGGGCGCTGGTGGAGGAAGCGTCCAAGACGGCGGCGGTGCTCGATCGACCGAGCATTGAAAAGGCAGTCAAGACCTCTAGCTGCAGTGGTGGCTCGGCTAGCCCCTCCATCTAGGCGCTCGGCTCCCCAAAAGGGGCTGACCTGATCAAGGTGAGTTCTAACCTTTCCCCATGAGGGAAGGCCATCGCCGAGACATCCGCCCAGAAGTGACGCCTCCCGAGCCAAGGCCCGCCTGCCGACCTCCTTCACCTGCCTACCTCTCCAATAACAAAAACCAAGATAAGTCCCGTCCTCCCAACCCTTTTACTTCACTTACCTCTATTTGCCCTATTTGTTGTCTTCCTTGACCTGAGCCATCCCAGAGATGGCTCAGCCACACCGGAGGATCGACCGAGCTGACCACTTGCTAACCTTTCCAGAAGGAGGACCACTGCAGAAGGCCCTAAGTGAGGCGAGGACGGGATGGACGGAGCAGGAGGAGCAGGCAAGAGAATGGCAAGGCACTAGTGGAGCGGCCCTGGCCATCGCGTTACCAGCTATGTACTCTTTCCCCTCTCTTGTGTCCATTCTGTTTTTTCTATAGATTTCTGCCTATCTCCCGATCCTTCATCGGATCGTTCCACCCCACCGCATGCCGGTCTATGGGCCCCCTAGAAGGGGCATCATCGAGGGTTCAAGGCTAGCCCACTAGGCTTCAAGGCTGCCAGAAGCAACTGATCGTCGGATGGTGTGATGTCTGAGTACTGACTTGAGCCGCTCGTGGTGACCCAGCGAGGGATGCAGCGAGCCCCCGAGTACTGACAAACGGGCTCAAGAACTATATGAGCGGCTCGGTCAGGAAGCCAAGGATCTCCTGATGAGGACATCACTCCTTCAGATGCACCCACTGATCCTCCAACCATTATGCAAGGTCCAATGACTGGAGCTCGAACGCGACAACTTAATTTAGAGGTGAGCTCGTTCTTAAGTGATTCTTTTCATACTTTTGAGAATAGATTGCTACCTAATGATGTTATGTTAATTTGGAATATTGGAGAGGGTCATGAGGGACTTAGAGGAAGAGGTGGTGGCAATGATGACCAGCAAGGACGTCCAACAAAAACCGGAGGCCCGGTCCAACATGATTTTGAGTCTGCCTTGGCCTCCAGGACCAGACTGCCTTAAACTGGTCACCCAAGACGCATCTAGACTCCGTTTTCGACGATCCATATATGGTTGGAAAGCTACTTTGATAAGGAAGACAATCCAAGTGGTCTCACGTTAAACGCTCTTTGGTATCCATGGGAATTGTCGAAACAAATCTATCTAGGTGCTGCGTCACCGTATCTGGTCCAATGGGCCGTGTATTGTCTTTGAGCCCGTTAGGGGGGCGCGTCCAGGGTAGGCGATGACCCTAAGACATTTATAATCATATGCCATCGCCATCATTAGGTTTTGGGTTTTGCTTAGATTAATCTATCAAGAATAGTTTCACCGTTCATCGGTTTGTGAGACCCCAACATCGTGAGATTAATCATTCATCTGCAATTTGGTTATTTTCTTTCTTGTTCTTGCTTGTGTTCTTCGTTGCGCAGGCAGGGATTAGCCTTCTTGGCGAGGTCAACCGGATCCATGTCTCGGTTGATTACCAGAGGAGTTATGGTGCTAAGATTGCAGGGTTCGATCTTTCGATCTGTAGTCGGATCGGTGTGTCATTCTCCGCCACAACGATAGTTACCTGTGCTTGACGGAAGATCGGGATCCCTGTCCCCACTAAGTGGTAATCAGAGCTAAGGTATACTGTCAGGTTCACATTTATCCCCTATTTCCTAGTTTTGAGTGTTTCGCATTCATCCCATAGTCCAGTGCTATACTCATTTTTTCCCTATCCTAGAACCTTCCGCGCCATAGCCTTTGTATATTTTAGTTTTAGAGTCCGTCATGTTGAGTTTGTGTCCTGGTCGAGGTCTTGTTGCTGGTTAGGTCATGTTAGAGTCTAGTTCGTGTGTTTTCCCCCATCATTTACATCAAATCCTTGCCGCCGTGACCAATTTTACGCGCATTGTTCCCGTTTTGTCCTTTAATTCGTAGTTTGTTCTCAAAACTGGTCTAGTTTTCGTATACGAACTCAGATTTCGACGTTCCATATATCAAAATCGATCAGAAAAAAAAATTCGGATCTATCCATCCCCCGCTTTGTCTAGTTTGGAAAATTTTATTTTGGCCAAAAACTGGTCACAAGATCCTCTTTTCGTGGTCACAAGCTTTTTGTCAATTTTGACCATGTCTTCTGAATTTTCCACATGCCACGTCTTTCACTTGTTTAAGCTCATATTTTCTGTGGTTACTTCTTTTGTGCTCCTAAGTAAAGAAAAAATATCAAAAAAATTAAAAAAAAGTCGAAGTTTCTCGAAAAAACAACGACATAAAAAAAATATAGAAAAAAGAGGGGCAAAAGAGGAACAATATCTAGAGAAGCACATAGAGAAGACCAAAGTGAGCTGTGTTAACGTGTGCTATCTAGTTCCTTATTCGTGTGCTCTTGCTATCCACCATAATTGTTTGTCACACACCTAGCACCTTGCTATCCACCATACTTATTTGTCACACACCTGTCAGTTAGAACATTTTAGACCAGCAACGAGAACAAGTACTTCGGACTATAATTCAGCATTACTTTCTGTTACTGACTTGTGTGCCAAATATACATATTATTCTTTGTGTGCCTTCCAAGCTCCACAAACTCTTCAGATCAGTATAAAAAAAGGGCCTTGCAATCTCGGTACCACTGCCTCACAGGTATCACGAACCAGCCGCTGATTGTACCGTCCACTGCTTGCGTTGGTAAGAACTTTGTAAGAGCTTGGTAAGATGCTTTCACTTGTTGTGAAAGTGACACCACTGCAACCACGTAGTCATTTGGTAGGGATAACTTTCACCATTTGTTCCTATTTTTGTGTTTATAATGGTAGGAGGTGATCAGACTGGAGATAACAGCCCCAAGGATTTCAACAAGTGTGTCAGTCAAGAGCAACTGCAATCTGCTGTAGATAATGCCCAAAAAAGGATGAATGAGGCCATCAGGAAGGCCGTCACTGATGCACTCATTGAACTCAACATTGGCAACAACATGGAGAGATTGGACAAATAAATTTCTACGCTAACCGACAAGGTTACTAAGTTGGAAACCCTTGTGGCGGTCAACAACGACGTATCTGGCAGCAACACTGATGGTCTCTTGCCAGAAGACACGGTGCATGATGCCAATGGGAACATAGACTGAGCAACCTTTCGACAAGCAAGATTATGACAACATCTTCGCCGCAACACGATAGGTATGGGTGGTGTCCACCACCATCAAGGTAATAATCATCGTGTGCCCGATGATCCTTATGCTAAGATTAAGTTCACAATACCATCATTTTCGGGTCATTATGATGCTAAGGGATATCTTGATTGGGAGATGACAGTAGAACAAAAGTTTAGTGCCCACCTTGTGCCTGAGCATCATAGAGTTTGACAAGCTACTAGTGAGTTTAAGGACTTTGCCATTATTTGGTGGAATGGGCTAGCTGCACATGATACTTTACCTGGTACGTGGGAAGAACTTAAGATAGCAATGCATGATCATTTTGTTCCTCCTTATCATAGAGACTTGCGTAAGAAATTGATGCATTTAGAACAAGGAGAAAAATATGTACATGATTACTATGGTGAGCTCCAAAAGGGATTGATGCATTGTAGTGTTGTGGAGTGGAATGAAGATTCCATTTGTCGTTTTTATTCGAGTTTGAGGCATGAGATTCAGGATATTGTTGATTATAAAGAATTTCACACTATCAACCAGTTGTTTCATTTTGTTATGCTTACAGAAAAGGAATTGCAGGGGCGTGAATAGCAGAGCAAGAGCAAGGTCAGCTCCACTTACACGCCATGCTCGGCACCATCTTCGGGGCTGACCAAGCCAACCACTTTTTGGGCACCTCCACCAACGAGTAAGTGACCAGCAGCCTCTGGAGTTACCACTACACCTAACGCACCTCCAGCATGACCTTCAGAATCAGGTAAAAATTCTTTGTAGGTGCCTACCAAGAGTGCCTCATCCATTGCATCGACGGGACACACTTCGGGACTTCAGGGCCACCGCTGCCATGGAATTAGCTATGTGCAAAAGGACTGCCCAAGTCAGTGGTCATACATTGCTACAGAAGATGGTTACATCAGCACCTCTGACATTAAAGATGAAGAAGACGAAGATATAGATGAGGAGGACGGTGAAGTCCTTGGTGACGAGGCCACAATGGCCTATAGGAGCATCATTGTAGAGCGGGTGCTCAGCTCACAAGTACAGCAACCTGAGAAGTTACAACGCCATAACTTGTTCTAGATTTTCTTCATCATCAGCAACCGTCGAGCATGTGTCATTATTGATGGTGGTAGCTGCAATAATTTGGTGAGTTCTGATTTGGTCAAGAAGCTTGGCTTGACCACACGCCCACACCCACGTCCATACTATATTCAGTGGCTAAATGATTCTGGAAAAGCAAAGGTAACACAAACTTGCAGAGTTTCATTTTCCATTGGTTCTTATGTTGATTCTGTTCATTGTGATGTGGTACCTATGCAAGCTTGTTCACTCTTATTGGGTCGTCCTTGGGAACATGACAATGATGCTACACACCATGGTAGAAGTAATAAATACACTTTTGTGCATAAAGGAAAAAATTACTTTGGTACCTTTGACCCTTGCTCAAATTGTACAAGCTGATAGAGAACGCGCTGCTAGTTTGAATGATGTTCAATCTAAAAATTAGCAAGTTGCTAATTCTATTCTCCCACCTAAAAAGGATAAGTCTACATCTATTTCTAAGGCCGAGGGGATTAAATTGAAGGGTGGTGTTATGCTTGCAACAAAATATGACTTTGCTGAAATTTCTGACAATGATATTTGCTATGCTTTGGTATGCAAACGAGCCATGTTTTTGCTTGATGATATTGTTAGCTCGGTGTGTCCTGCTATCACTAACCTTTTGTAGGAGTATGAGGAAATTTTTCTAGCTAAGATACCCCCTAGGCTGCCACCTATGAGAGGGATAGAGCATCAAATCGATTTGATTCCGGGAGCAACCTTGCCCAACCGTGCTGTCTTTCAAACCAATCCTAAGGAGACTAAGGAAATTCAGTGGCAAGTCCAAGACCTTTTGGACCATGGGTATGTGTGTGAAAGCCTTAGTCCTTGTGTTGTTCCTGTACTTTTGGTTCCTAAGAAAGATGGAACTTGGTGTATGTGTGTTGATTGCATAGCCATCAATAATATTACTATTTGGTATCGTCATCCTATTCCTAGGCTAGAAGACATGCTTGATGAGTTGTGTGGCTCTATAATTTTTACCAATATTGACTTGCGAAGTGGCTACCACCAAATTAGAATGAAACTTGGAGATGAATGGAAAACCGCATTTAAAACCAAATTCGGGTTGTATGAGTGGTTAGTAATGCCTTTTGGTTTGACAAATGCACCTAGCACTTCATGCGCTTAATGAATGAGGTTTTAAGAGCTTTTATTAGTCATTTTGTGGTAGTTTACTTTGATGATATATTGATTTACAGCAAGTCTTTTGTTGAACACATGGATCACTTACGTGCTGTTTTTAATGCTTTACGTGATGCATGATTATTTGGTAACCTTGAGAAGTGCATCTTTTGCACGGATCAAGTTTCTTTTCTTGGCTATGTTGTAACTCCATAGGGAATTGAGGTGGACGAGATGAAAATTGAAGCCATAAAGAGTTGGCCGGTTCCCCAAACCATCACACAGGTGAGGAGTTTTCTTGGTCTTGCAGGATTCTACCATCGCTTCGTCAAAGATTTCAGCACCATTGCAACCACATTGCATGAGTTGACAAAGAAAGGGGTGGTGTTTCATTAGGGAAAGGCCCATGAGGAGTCCTTTGACACTTTGAAGGACAAGCTCACACACGCACCATTGCTGCAACTTCCAAACTTTGGTAAGACTTTTGAGCTAGAATGTGATGGTACTGGAGTTGGCATTGGAGGTGTTTTGATGCAACATGGTAAACCCATTGCTTACTTTAGTGAAAAATTGCATGGTCCTGTTCTGAATTATTCCACGTATGATAAGGAATTGTATGCACTTGTCCGTTCTTTAGAGACGTGGCATCATTATTTGTGGCCTAAAGAATTTGTTATTCATTCTGATCATGAATCACTTAAGTATCTTCGCTCTCAACATAATCTGAATCGTAGGCATGCTAAATGGGTTGAATTTATTGAATCTTTTCCTTATATCATCAAACACAAGAAAGGGAAGGATAATGTGATTGCTAATGCTTTGTCTAGATGATATACCTTGCTGTCCCAACTTGATTATCGGATTTTTGGGCTTGAATCAATAAAAGAACAATATGCGCTTGATCCTAAATTTAAGGACGTGTTGCTGAATTGTAGAGAGGGACGTACATGGAATAAGTTTATGATCAATGATGGGTTTTTGTTTAGAGCTAACCACCTATGCATTCCAGTTGGCTCCATTCGTCTTTTGATATCGCAGGAGGCGCATGGAGGTGGATTGATGGGACATTTTGGTGCCAAGAAGACGGAGGAGATGTGTCCACACATTTCTTTTGGCCAAGGATGAGGCGAGATGTAGAACGGTACGTGGCTCGGTGCGCCACATGTTAAAAAGCTAAGTCGCGGTTGAACCCACATGGTTTGTATATGCCTCTACCTGTTCCTTCTACTCCTTGGGCTATATATCTATGGATTTTATGTTGGGTTTGCCAAGGACTAAGAGGGGGAGGGATAGTATTTTTGTGGTGGTTGACCATTTTTCTAAGATGGCACATTTTATTCCTTGTCATAAGAGTGATGATGTTGTTCATATTGCTAGCCTTTTCTTTCAAGAAATCGTTCGCTTGCATAGTATGCCTTCTACTATTGTTTCAGATCGCGATGCAAAATTCTTGAGTCATTTTTGGTGCACTTTGTGGAATAAATTGGGGACCAAGCTGCTATTTTCTACAACATGTCATCCCCAAACTGATGGGCAAACTGAGGTAGTGAATCAAACATTGTCCACCATGTTGAGAGCAATTTTGAAGCGCAATTTGAAGATGTGGGAAGAGTGTTTGCCGCATGTGGAGTTTGCATATAACAGGGCGGAACATTCCACCACCAAGGTAAGTCCTTTTCAGGTAGTGTATGGTTTTAACCACCGCACTCCTATTGATCTTTTTCCTTTACCTACCACTGAGAGAACACATAGTGATGCTAGAGAGCGTGCTGATTTCATTCGTAAGTTGCACGAAACAACTAAAGCAAATATTAAAAGAATGAATGAAAAGTATAGAATTACTGGTAGTAAAGGTAGACAAGAAATTAAACTTGAACCAGGTGATTTGGTTTGGTTACATTTGAGAAAAGATAGATTTCCTGAGCTGTGTAAGTCTAAATTAATGTTAAGGGCAGCTGGTCCTTATAAGATAATTAAGAAAATAAATGATAATGCCTACAAACTTGAGTTGCCTCCTGAGTTCGGGGTTAGTCCCACCTTTAACATTGCAGATTTGAAACCTTATTTGGGAGAAGAAGATGAGCTTGAGTTGAGGACTGAGTTGAGGACGACTCAGTTTCAAGAGGGGGAGGATGATGAGGACATCACTCCTTTAGATGCACCTGCTGATCCTCCAACCATTATGCAAGGTCCAATGACCCGAGCTCGAAGGCGACAACTTAATTTAGAGGTGAGCTCGTTCTTAAGTGATCCTGTTCATACTTTTGAGAATAGATTGCTACCTAATGATGTTATATTAATTAGGAACATTAGAGAGGGTCATGAGGGACTTAGAGGAAGAGGTGGAGGCAATGATGACAAGCAAGGACGTTCAACAGAAACTGGAGGCCCGGTCCAACATGATTTCGAGTCTACCTCAGCCTCCAGGACCAGTCTGCCTTAAACTAGTCACGTAGGACGTATCCGGACTCCGTTTTTGACAATCCACATATGGTTGGAATGCTAATTTGATAAGGAAGCCAATCCAAGTGGTCTCATGTCAAAAGCTCTTTGGTATCCATGGGAATTGTCGAAACAATTTAGTGTCCTGAATCTGTCTAGGTGCTGCATCACCGTATCTGGTCCAATGGGCCTTGTATCGTCTTTGAGCCCATTAGGGGGTCGCATCCAGGGTAGGTGACGACCCTAAGACTCCCCTTTTTCAAGGAGGGGCAGCGGGGCAGGGCTCGATGGGCCTTAGCGCCGGGGAGGCATTGGCACTATCAACTTCGAGCAAGACCATGGACGCTTGGGCCACCGGCGGCAAAAGGGCTTTGACTCGGTTGAATGATGCCATTGTTGAGCATTTCTTGTATCTGGCGCTCGGTCTCATCCTTTTGACTTGGACTATATCAGTAGGGTTGGACATTGACTGGCTTGACACCCGGTAGCAAGGAATGGAATGATCAAAGGCTCTCGAGGGTGGCAGTGTATCTAGGGTGAAAGGATCAAGATGCCCAAGAGGGGGGTGAATTGGGCGAATTCTAAATTTCTTGCAATAATTAAGCCCTACACTTATCCTATTTCACCCTCTTATGCCTACAAGTGTTTCTATTGTTCTACCGCATAAAAGTTTTACACACTAGGTTCCAATCCTACTCTAGCATGGCAATTCCAAGAATGTAGAGACATGAATTGAATTGCTCAAATGTAAATGCTCAAGGTAAAGAGAAGGAGAGGAACACGGCGATGTTTTTCGAGGTATTGGAGAGTCGCCACTCCCCACTAGTCCTCGTTGGAGCACCCGCGCAAGGGTATAGCTCCCCCTTGATCCGCGCAAGGATCAAGTGCTCTGTACGGGCTGATTCTTTGATACACCGTCGTAGTGAATCACCCACAACCGCTCACACCATGACTTGGGTCATCTACAGGCTTCGCTGGATGATCACCAAGCTTCCAATTACCACCGAGTCATCTAGGTTATGGCGATCACCAAGAGTAACAAGCCCAAACTCTCACTTGACCAAGACAAGCCTAATGAGAAAGGTGGATGCACACTTGCTACTCCCTATGCACTAATGAGGTCCTTAATCTTGGATTCTTAAATCTCAATCACCCCACTAGGCTCTTGCTCTCCCTTACACTCCAAAGGTGTTTCTCAGCTAAACAATTGGGCAAGAGAGCTAAGTTGGAAGAGTAGGTGAAGTATTTATACTCTCCCATTCAAAACATTACCATTACTGTCCAACTTAGCAAAACATGAGGTGACCGGATGCGCCGGTCAGTGGCCAATGGCCACGAACACATTAGCTGTCAGACTTGACCATTAGAGTGACATGACGTTGGTCAGCATCCTGTCAACATCCACCTGACACGTCCAGTCAAGAATTATCCTCTATGGACCTTCTCTATTATTGATCGGACTCTACAAGCCATGCGTCTGGTCACATACCTACCAACGTCCGTTCTAGTCAACAGCAAGTCCACATTGGTACTGTTGCAATCATTGGTGCGTCCGGTGGACATTACTATTCAACGTCTGGATGTAGTCTAACTTCTGCTGCCGAGCAAATGAACTAATCTGACTCACACTGCTACGTCCGGTCACTACCAAACCAGTGTCCACTCAGTAAATGAGCACTCCATTCACTTCCAATTCAACATCTTCGTGAATGAGTTTGTCTCCAATCGATCTAAGGGCAAACCCTAAGCTACCTAGTGCTAAGTTTGCCATGTGTGCACCACACCTAAACCATTAGACTTACATAGGTCAAGCTACTCCTTCATACCCCCTTAATAGTATGGCCAAAGGAAAAACAAAGTCCTAAACTACTCTAAGTGTCTCTCCAACGCCACTTAGAACCAAAACAAAGTCCAAAACGACACTTAGAACTAGTCTGTCCTTAACCTTGTCGTCCATCCTTTAAAAACCAAAACTATTTCCATCGATAGGGGCATGAAAATGATAATTGCCTAAACAATCATCATTGCCATGACCTAACTCAAATTGCCTCTACAAAACACATGTTAGTCATAGTAATATTGTGTCATCATTAATCACCAAAACCCAGCTAGGGGCCTAGATGCTTTCAATCTTCCCCTTTTTGGTGATTAATAACAACACTACCTCGACTATGTGTATAGGAGATGGGTGAGGTTTTCAACATGCTTGGTTCATATAAGCATTTGACAATAAGAACAAGGGGGTTAGACATGCTTATATGACCTAAGCCAACACAATGTGCCCACAAGATATGAATTAAGCATGAGTACAAAGTATAAACCTCATTTGAATCGGAGTAGAACGCGAAAGCTAAGTAAATGAGCATAACAAAGTGACATGACATAAATATATCAAAGTAGAGAGCACACATGTCACATAAGTCTCACAATCACACATATATCACAATGCATGAAAGTAAACATGAATGCTTGAAGTAGCACGCAAAAGAATCCTAAGTCTAACATGTCTAACATACTCACTCCCTCTCCCCCTTTCGCGTCAAGCACTAAAACCTAAGGGTTGGTCGATGGGATAGGAGTAGATGAGTCAGGCACTAAGGTGCGGTGAGAGATCTAAAACTGAGTGGCATCATCATCTGACTATAGACTCAGAACTGTTGGACCAGCTGGAGCAATTGGCGGCTGACCCTTTGACTCTAAAGCAAAAAGTGGAGTGGTCTAGGTCTGCCCTACGGTCTCAGTAACTGGGTCGGCTAGCTAAGAAGTAGAAGCTAAAGCTATAGCCTGACCTTGTGGCTCTGAAGCTGTCTCTATAGGAAGTGGAGCCACAACTGCCTCTGTCATTGTCGCTAAAGCCTCAAGAGTAGGAGTAACTATGGTAGGCGGCTCTGATGAAGCAACAGAAGACGAAAGAGTCTTGGTCGTCTCAGTAATCGGAGTGGCTAAAGTAGGAGCAAGGACTCAAAACTCTAGAGGTGTAGGCTGTCCTATGAGCTCATTGAAGGTAGCACCCAAACTCCTAGAGACTAGAGTGTTTATCACTAGCATGGACTCTGACTGAGTAGGAGTGAAGCTTGTAACTATAGGAGTGAAGTGTTGAGCCTGCTCTGTCCCTGGTGAAGTAAACCACTGAGACACCTGCTCGAAAGGTGAGGCAAATTGTGCTATCGATTGTCCCTGACTCTGAAGCCCACTAGGCTATATAGCTGGAGTCACTAGGGTAGTAGTAATAGTCTGATCGATCTACAATGTGGGTTGGAAAGGAGCAATTCCTGTTGTCAAAAGGACATGCTGCATGAAACCAAGAAGCTGCTACTGAGTGACTAGCTACTGCAGCTAAATGGCCTGCTACTGCTGCTAGAACTAATCCTGACATGCCTGCACCTGAGTAATGGCAGTTGCTGTCTCTTGTGCCTGATGAGCCTAGTCCTATCGCATGCACTCAAGTATAGCTAGCAAGATGGGGTCTGTCTATGGTGGCTATGGTGGAGCTGAGCTAGAGCCACTGGCCTCTCTATCGTGTGCATGTGGTGGCATATTTGGGATAGGTTGGTAGTCCTCGTCTGAGCTATCAGTCAGGTCGCTCTTGACCATGTCCTCCTATTGTGCCTCTAGCTGCTCTAGCTCAGTCTCGGCAATGGCCCTGATGGCCTCGTCCTGCTCAGCTACAATCTCTGGCACCTCTGGTCTATGGCTCGGCTGGCTAGGAGTCCTCCTACGACTATAACATAATAGCTGGCTCATGTCATACTTTGGGAACTCCATAGTCGCACCGCTCCACTCAGCCACTGTCTCTGGGGACATCTATGAAACCGCCTTCCAAATAAGAATGGTGATCCAGTGAGCATATGGCAACTGACGATGGCCCCTGAAACCCTCTGCTAAGGTGTTCTCCATCTCTAAGAGCATCAGATCCCAAATATCAAACACAGTCTAAGAGATCAAGTGGTGGACTAACCAAAGCTAAAAATGTGTCAATCCCTCACGATAGTGTAACACCCAAAAATTTTAACTACAAATTAGCAATTAATTTTGAGCATTTATTTAATTTTCTATGTATTTTTAACCTTGGCTAAATAATAAATTTTTGGATAAATAAAATTAACTATATGGTTTAGAAACATGTTTGTTGCATTCATGCCAAAGCATATTATTTTTGGTTGAGTGTAGGGCTAGAATGGATGAAGTTGAATTCAAATTCCATTAGAATTTGGCTTAAATTTGAAAACTAGAATTGGAAAAGAATTTGATTTTGGAAAAAAATTACCTTTCTTCCTTTTCAGCCCAGCCCAGGAACCAGCGCAACCCTTCACTTCCTCCCCTTCATGGCTTTCAGCCTGCTCAGCGGCCCAACCGCGCCTCCCCTCCCTTTTCTCAGTTTCCCATGCGCAGCCCGCTCAGCACCCTGGCCCGCTCGGTGGCCCGCTCCGTGCCTTCCTCCGCACCGCACCGCATGCACGCGTAGCCCAGCTCAGCGCCCTGGCCTGCTCGGCCTGCTCCGCTTTGGCCTTCACCCGCACGTGCTCCTTTCTCACTCGCTGCGCTGCTAGCCCCGCATGTCAGCCACCCAGCGCCCCTTTCCTTTCTTCCCCCCTGGTGCCCTCTTCCTTCTTCGTCGCCCGACGATGGCACGGCCAAGTATGGCAAACAGCCACCGTCGCTCATGCAAGGTAGGCTGCCAATCCCACCCAAGTGACCACGTCCCTTCCTTCCACCGCAGCGGCTGCCCGCCTATAAAACCCAAGCCGCACCCCTTTCTTCTCCCCTTTCCTCTGTCCGAGCACGCCACCGCCGCCATCAATTCACCTCTCCCGCGCCTCGAACCTCGACGCCGACATGACCCGAAGCTTCGCCGTGTGCTCCCACAACCGTAGGTGACTCCAATTCATCGATTTGGCCTTGCATTGCTTAGTTTCCCCTGACCCGCGCCGTCGCTTCTCTCTCCAGCCGCCACCGTCGATGACTTGGCCCCTCGGAACCATCCCGGATGCCGCGACCTTCGCTGATCGACTCACGGTGAGCTCCTAGTTCTCCCCATGCCCTCCATTCATTGTTTTGCACACTAGAACACTGTACCAGTGAACTTCAGTTGCCGCCGGCCATGGCACCACCACGGGACGTCGTTCCGGCGTGTTCCCCGCCCTCAGTAATGCTTCCATCATGTTCGCGCGCGCCTGTAGATCATCCTAGTGCATTCAGTTTCTATCGGGGAGGTCTAGAACACCATACCAGGGTTTGCCGCCATGGTAGCCTCATCGCCGGCCATGGTGGGCTCACCGGCGGTTTGGTATGGCCGGCGAAAGTACTCTCGAGCACCCTGCGTCGTTGGATCTTGCACTGCCGGCCACGATTGAACCGTGTTGGTTCATGGTGTAATTGGTCCATGCGTGGTGCACCGCACCAGTCCTCGCGTGCCACGTGGTTGCTCGGTCAGCAGCGCAGTCAACCCGCAGTCAAGCCATGCCAGTTTTGTAGAAAAGCCCTTCTGTTTTCGGTGAATTAACCCGCAGTCCAGTCTAGTTCAAAATAAATACAATTTAGTCCTGTTTTTATTTGTTTAGGTCCCTGTATTTTCTAGAAATAGTACGCGTAGTCCAGTAACCGTGTAAATTCATATTTTATTGTTTTAATTCAAAAATAAGTTCAGTTTATTTATAGAAATGCCATTAAACCTTATTTTATGCATAACTTTCGTGTTTTAAGTCTGATTTGAGTGATTCTTTCGCTCATGTGTTCGTAGCAATACGTAGAATAGTTTTATAAGCTTTTCAACTTATGTTTTTACTGTTTTGTGTGCTGTTCTAATAGAAGTCTATCTTGTATGCATGTAGTGATTGGATTGATGCTTGATTTGTGATTTGGAACACGATTAGAGGGTGAGCCATTTGAGGTGACTGAGGACCCACAACAAGATCAGCAGTACTCCTAGGAAAACTTTGAAGAAGGCAAGTGTACCAAAGGCCCCTTGTACCTATGAATTATTACACTTCATATTCATGCATGTGTCTAATTTGATATACCTTTAAGGACTTTACCTAGATGATTACTTGTACCACATATCCTTGTTACCTAGGGTTTGGGTATGCATTTTGGATAGATGCTGCAGCGCTTAACATAGAATAATAGTTAAACATGACTAAAGACATTATGCAACATGATAACATTAAGCTTTTTAGCAACAATTAGGGGGGCTAGAGTACGGGGTTGAGTACTCTAGTGCCTCGCCCTAAGGACTTAATCCTGAAGCGGCCACCCAGGAGGTTTCGTACAACCCCGAGTGTCATATGGCTCTAACTTTAACCTGTTAACTAGATTGTACTAGCTCGTCTATAGCTTTCCATAAGGGCAAGAGGGGGCACTAGTTGGTATGTTTCCTTATCTGCTAGGGTGTGTGTACCGTGCCGCGTGCCCACATGTGCCACTCCTAGAGGAGGGCCACATACGGCTAGACTGCTGAAACCTTAGCAGCTATGACTTGTTAGTGCAACTAGCTAAGGGTTATGTAGTGAAACCCTACCACACTTCCTAAGTAGAGGTGTAGTGGGCTTTGCAAACCCCGACATTGGGAATCATAGCTCGGTGGGTAAAGTTGTACAATTTATGTAGAAATATTTGACCTGTTATAACAGCTGTGCTCACAGATACGAGCGGTCTGGATCCTTCATGATTAGTGGTTACTGTGGATGGATGGGAATTGATATGAACTTGATTATACATTAATATCACTTGGGATTTGGGACTGTTCACTAAAGTAGTGATTCAGGATGCTAAAACTTGAACAACTAAAATTGCGAACCGCAGTCAAACCGTGTTAAGCCTTTGAGCCTCTTAGATCCCTTTGATATACTTACTAAGCATGGTGAGCTTACACTTGCTTTACATCCAATGAAAATCCTAGATGGGTAACAGATAATGGATATGAAGAGTTTTCGGGGGATGTCCAGGACTACTAGGGTGGTGTTCACCAGTTGGAGTCCCTGTGGTAGATTGGGCTAGATATTCCACTATGTTTGTAATAATATTGCCATTGAGCAAACTTTGTATTAACATTGTGATGAGATATGCGATGTAATAAGTACTTTACTTTGATGCTATTACAATTTGTGATATATGTGTGTGTTTGGACATCCTAGGCGCACATATATGAGTACTTGGTTTTGCTATGCAAAATTGGGTGCAGCAAATTGGTATTGGAGCTATAACTGACTGTAGGACGATCAACCTAGTTAGAAATGGACGTTTTTAGGATCACATTACCTTTATTTTACTACCTTTAATTTGCTATAAAAAATTTGCTTATATTCTATTCTTTATCTGTTGCAAAATTATTTTATTCTAATACTCAACCTTTTCATTCTTATAGATGGCTCGCACCAAGTTGACACCCCGCAAGAGGACCATCATAATGCCCACCAGGAGGACCAGGTTCACTTTTGGCAAGCGCGTTTCGGCACATTTTTTGGAAGCTCTGAGGAGCATGGAGGAGGAACCTCCTGTGGAAGTGCCTATGGAGGAACCTCTAGAGGATGTGATGGAAGATCCCATGGATGAAGAAACATAAGAGGGGCCCATGTTTGAGAAGCCCATTGAGATAGAGGAGTCCGAGGAAGAACCCAGGGAAGAAAATGGATAGGGTGGCCAGGAGGAAGCTGGTGACCCAGATGATGGAGATGATTTTGACAGTTCTGATTTAGATGATGGAGGTGATGATGGTGGAGATGGTGGAGATGGTAATGGTGATGATGGTGGTGATGATGGAGGAGACGGTGGAAATGGGGGTGATGATCATGATGCACTACTAGCTCAAGGGTGGACTGCGGAGATCCACTATGATCTACAAGAAGATGCCTACTACCACCCCCAAGCTTGTCTCGCTCGTACGCCGCTACCACACTAGATGCACTATTTAGTACAGGACAGAGCATTGGACCCACCCCGATTACACCGGCTTCTGGGAGACAGAAGTGTACATCCATGAGGGAACTTGGGTGTGCTACATCCACCGTGCCATCACTGCACGGCTCACATGTGCAGCCGCCATCAGGGACGCTGCTCGACAGGCATTGGTGGTCAACCGCGACTGCCACTTCGACGACATCGCCTAGGAGGAGGACCGTTATCTTCCCCGCCGTCAGGGCGGCCAGTCTACTTACAACATCACTGCACCACTTGGAGAGGCAAACCTGAGACTGAAGCCTACCTTGTTGTGGTTGGCTTAGACCAACGCTGACTTGGATTAGGCCCTAGACAAGCTCGATGTCATGGGGAAGGCATATCTACAGCTTGCCCGTGAGAATGCTACACTGAAGCAACATCAAGGAGGTCCAAATGTGTAAGCGCCAAGTGTTCCTACTCAGTCGCCCCCGAAGAATAGAGGAGAATTTGGAGACCCCAACACCAGCACCAACATCGACCCATAGGAGGAAGTCTTAAAAGAATATGTAATAAACACGCGTAGATGCACGTGAAAGTGTTTAGTTTCTTTTCTTTTAATGGTTGAACAATTGATACTTGCATGGTTGGATGATTGTCATAATGAACAATATTTGATTTGGATCATTGATATGATTGTGATGACTTGTGGGCATGTCCACGGTCATTTAGTTAAGGTTAAGGCTTAAGGATAATTTGAATAAATAGTTGGGTTTCATTTTATCATGTTGTCCATTCTGTATCATTTTGAGCAGTCCATCTTTATCAGTTCATATCTCATGTTCTAGATGTCCAATGGTAATGAAAATTTTATGGAGATAAGTAGATTTCAACATCTTTCTTTTGGATTAGGAATCACCTCAATACCTATTATGAATTGTGAGATACAACTATTGTAAGTTGAGGTTTCTGTGCTGTCATAATTCTAGAACAGTATTGCTTGTTGTATGTTTTTGACTAAGTAAACATCAGAATCTAAAAAGTGTTCTAAATGAGAGTTGTAGAGAATTTCATAATCTTTTCAGAAAGGTAAAATTAGCCATCATATGATAAACAGAGAGTGAGATATGCTCGTTTTAATGCACTACTATTTGTCCAACTCGCCGGAAAAGTTCAGAACAATTATCTTTTTGTATACCCTACATGTATCTCTTGTCTTCATCTTGTGACACCTACTCTTATTAGACCATTATCTTTTAAAGGTTATATGCTTAGACATGTGAGACTTATATGATGCATCTACAGATGGTGAACACTAGGAGGAACAACTAGGGAGACGAGGACCTACCACCACCACCTCCGATCACTATGGAGCAGCTGATGATGATGCAGACACAATTGCTTCAACAAATGGCTCAGAACATGCAGAACATGGAACATGGGAATAGGAATGCACCCCCTCAAGTCAGAGATAAGAGGGGAGAGTTTCTGAAAGGACATCCACCTGTTTTCAAGCACTCCACTGACCCACTCTAGGCCGACGACTGGCTACGAGCAATCAAGAGGCAACTTGAGATTGCCCAGTGTGATGATAAGGAGAAGGTTCTATATGCTTCTGGATAGTTGCAAGGAGCTGCACTGGATTGGTGGGACTCATTCCGCTTCAGCCATACTAAAGCTAATCCCATCACTTGGCCCGAGTTTCACAGTGCCTTCCGCTCTCACCACGCGCCTGCTGGTTTGATGAAGCTAAAGAAGAAGGAATTCTTGGCTCTCAAGCAGGGGAGCATGGCTGTTGCTGAATATCATGACAAGTTCATACAATTGTCATGGTATGCACCTACTAAGGTGGATGAGGATAAGAAGAGGTAGGAGCTATTTATGGAGGGTCTGAATGATGGTCTCCAGTACTAATTGTTGTCTCATACTTTTGCTAGTTTTCAGCAGCTGGTGAATAAGGCCTTGGTGATAGAGAACAAGCGCTGCCAGATGGAAGACAAGAAGAGGAAGTTTCAAGGACAGCAATCCAGAGCAACTCTCACTTTCGTGCCAATCCTCAACAGACTCAACCATAGCAGCGCTATCAAGGACAGTCTGGTCGAGTCAACTGCAATCAACAACCCCAGCGTGCACAACAACAGCAGCGGTAGCAGCAGTACAAGGCACTAGCCCAGCGCCAACAACAATCCAACAATGTTCCTATGAGGAATAATGCCCCAAATGCTCTGTAGAAGAATGGTGCATCAAAGGCGCCAAATGCAGTTAATGATAATAGAAGCTTCAATTATGGAGAGCCAGGACATTACTCAAACAGATGCCCCAAGAGGACGGCTAACATGCAGCAGAACTATGTTCAGGGAAAAGTGAACCATGTAACTACTGAAACAGCCCAGGAGGCACTAGATGTGGTGATCGGTACGTTTTTGGTCAACTCAAACTCAGCTATAGTACTTTTTGATTCTGGTGCATCGCATTCCTTCATAGCATATACATTCATAAAGAAGCATGGTATTCTAGTATGTGTTATGAAGAAACCCATGTTAGTAAACTCACCTAGAGGGGAAATGAAAGCCAATTGGATATGCTTAGCTGCTAGTCTTAGCATAAGGGGGGAGCAAAGACCTCCTCATGACCGACTCAAGGATATGAGCTATAGGTGTAAGGTCACGTGGGGTGTGGCTTGATCCCTCTCCAAATGGCTCAGTGAAGCAAGCTCTGACTAAGTCTATTGGTGGTATCCATCCGCCATGAGGGCGTCTTGGTGGCTCTATCTCTCCATAGCAGATCTCGTGAATCCAAATAGAGGACTCTAGAATCCTAAGTATCTCTCTAGCCCTCGAGCTTTGTAGCCTATAGTCACGGCCTCTGAAAGCAAAGGGAATGTACCAGTGCCTTGGGTCAATCCATAAAGAAGCATAGAACTCTCTAACCCATGATGGAACGTATCGACCAGTCCATCCTAAGAGATCTACCAAACCTGGCAGGTAGCTAAGGTGGGGATGGATCTGCTCTCCTGCAATAGCAACTATAACCTCTAAGGAGCACATTCTCTAAGATTTGAATGCCACACCACTATTGAGGTAGGCATTGTAGAAGTCCTCCTGCAACACTATGTAGAACTACTCCGAGGCTCGCTCATCCCGCCTCGGTGGAAACCAGTGCTCAAACTCCACAAAATGAAGCTGCTGCACCTACCTAGCCGTGGCTGCCCTTAAGTCCAAGTGTACCACTAGAGGCGAACCCTATCATCTGGGAGGTGGACGGGAACCACATCTCTATGTCTCAGGTCTCGGTGACACCTGGGTGCGAGTACAACTAGAACATCAAAGCCGTGGCTGCTCTACCTGCTCCTGGTGCTACTCGATCTCCTCCTAGGGCTCAATCTCCTCCACACGAGTGCCCTCTGGTGCATCCTCCAGAGGTACACGCTAGCCTGCAAGCATGATAGTATCACATGGACTACCATGCCTAGCCTTGAGCTCCTCGATAGTGGCCCTCTGAGCTAGTGACAACTAATTGCCAATGTGACCACCACTACCTCTGCCACCTCTCTTAGCACGCTATGCGGCAGCAGCCACTGCTGCTGCTCTCTCTACCTCTATGTCACCATGCTTGCGCTTCTTCTTTTACAGTCTTCTTTAGCCCCTTTGCCTTTTACTGCTCTATCAGGCGAGGCGGACGCCTCTCATCATCGCTGGGACCACCCCCAACATTCTTGCACCTAGCCATGACTGACAATTGAGAGAACAACTGCAACTAAAGATCAACTGCCACACAAATGCCCCCCTAACTCACTGCTACTGACAAGAGCGATCCACTCACAATCAGAAACTCCCCCTGACTAAGCCATCACTGCTCACTGATACTCGTGAGGCTTGGCCTTAGTCCATACTCGCGGGCTTGGCCCTGAGTTTATCTACCACTATCAACTGACCAAGTAACCGCACTGCCACAACTCACTGCAATAGATGGAGAGATGGATATAAATAAGAGCAACATATGTATCTAGAGGAGCGATGGTCCTTAATAGAAGCAAGCAAATTAGGTAAGAAAGGAATGAATAATGGCTTGCTACCTTACACAACCCTGTTAATAGGTGAGAACTGAGCATGATGGGGCACCACACAATCATGGCAAGGAATCTACAAGCGAGAGTAGCTGAGAAAAGAATAAAAAACAGTGCTAGACTTGTAGAGGCATTCTATCAGGCACGTAGGCGGCAGGCAGAGTGCTCACCCTAGGCAAAACTATAGCAGACCAAGGAATCATTGGAGCAGCGACTCTGGAAGTCAAGGTCGAGGGCGCGAGGTCGCCTGGGCCATAGAGAAGTGCGGTGCACCGATGGAGGAATGACACCACGGCGACGATGGAGCACGGCCAAGCACGGTCACGAGGAGGACGCGAGTGCAGAGGGCGCGGTCGCGCATAGCGATGGAGAGGCAACGTGAGGGCGTGGCACATCGACGGGGGAGGCACAGCGGTAGATTAGGGTTTGCAGGCGCCGGCGTACAGATGGAAAGTAACGGGCGTGGGCGGTTCAAGTGAAGGTGAAGGAGAGAATGCAGGCCTGACTTGACAGAAGAGATTGAGAGATGAGTTGGCCCCAAGCATCAGTCAGATTTAGAAGCAAACCACATGAACACTATTCTGATCAAACACGCCGATGGAATTGACCTAACGCTGCTTCCCCTAAGTCCGATCAGGAATAGAGAGCTCTAGAAACGCTCTCAACGTGATCGAACACGTCTGATTTCTCATGACTAGACGCACAACTGAGTCCGGTCATTCCCTATATTCCTCCTTGAGTTGATCTGACGCGGCTTCAACTTTGCACCAGACATGGGTGAAACACTGTACATCATCAGTTCCCTGTACTGCATGACCGGATGCTCTAATTATGAGTCCGGTCCAAGCGTCCGATCCTCCTACAGTTGTTCTTCTCCTTTCATCGCGACACTTTCTCCCAACCAAGTTTCAATCCAAATAAGAGCCAAATAAACACCTAATTGGAACTAGTATGAGAACCAACTCGCAAGTCCTCAATTTTAAAGTATTTTACCTTGGACTACATATCTTTTTTAAGAAAATAAGCGACAAAACGGGGCGAGGAGCACCATGTGGCCACACAATAGGGAATTCAACCATTAGGAGCTTCAAATGCTCTCCCAATTTGTGGACAAACACAGCGAATGCACAAAAGATAACCGAAAAGAACCGACAAAGCAACACACATGCATGTGCAATGCAATACAAGAAGGTAAATCAGTAGCTTGTCAAGTTTGATCCAAGGTTAAGCTTTGTAACACCTCTGATGTTATGAGCTCGCTTAGCACTGAGATTATGGCCTGAGAGGTAGATCTATAAATATAGTGAGTTAGTTTACTTAAATGCGCTAATGAAAATCCTAACAAGAAAATAGGAAAAGTAGTTTTAATTGTTTGGCACGAAAACCAATTTCTATAAACAAGAATAAAACATAACTTGTATTTAGTACTTAAATAAAAATTGAAGTTCAAGTTTAGTAGATGGAAATGCAACGTTAACTTTTGGAAAAATAGATGTTGTTAACTAGTGTTGTGGGAGCTCTAAAATCTAACTTGACATTAAGATAAGCTCTTTTCGTTAAGTCGGCAAACACTTGAATTTATGTTTAAAGTACCATTTTGGCGAATTATATTGAGCAAAATAGTTAAATAATGCTTAAATACCTTGCTCCTATGAGTTAGTACGAAGTATGGACTAGGTCATGGTACAATTGTTAGTTGAATCCGGCAAGGTTTAGACCCTTTAAAAATTATGGCAAAAGCACTAAAGGTTGTTAGTTCTAACTGAACCTTTGAATTTCGTAAGTCTGAAATGATAATAGACGATGCTATATTGGCATCTAAATTCCAACAAAAATAATTAAGCAATATATCCATGTTTTTGCACGATTGGTTGCATCTAGGTGTATACTAGAATGTGGTGCAGGTCATGGGTACATTAGGGTTACGATGCTCACACAAAAATTGCTCGACTTTCGTAAGAACGCGCTGTAAACCATGTTGTTGGTGCTCTGTTCGTGAACCGGTGCTCCTACGACTAGCCTATGTTGGCAATCTTTTATCTCCCTCTCTTGTTAATCTCTAGTCACGACGATTGCTTCGCTAGGGAGTTGGTAGTGTTGGCTCTAGGTTAGTGGAATTGGTTGAATTCCAACCGTGTTGATCAGCTGCTTTTGATTTGCTTTAAAATGCGTGCACGACACCAATTGTGGTCGCTCGGCTTGAGTCCGCGGTCACCGCGCACTCGTGTGCTGCTGGCGGCTAGCTCGCTCCGTGGCCATGGTTGCTGCCCCACTGGCCGGCCTCTGCGGCAGCCGGCTGCGCGCCTGGCCCAGCCGGCCACAGCTATCCCTCTACCGGACTCTCGAGCCGCGCTTTGTCCACGAGTGCGCGCGGCCGTCTACGCTGCGTTGTTGTGTCCGCGCTATTGCCATGCCACGCTACCTCGCTGCCACACGCGCCCACTGCCCTGCTACCAAAAGCCCTCATTGCCGTGCATACGTGCTGATAGCTGTGCTGCTCCGCCTCGTCGCAGCCATTGCCGCTGCCGTGGACACATGGCATTCCCGCTGCGCCTGCACATGGTCGTGGTCGCTGCCGTGACACCTACACGTGTGCCTGACTCCCTGACTCCGCCTTGGTAGCCGCACTTCCCAACCGTCACGGCCATTAAGAGCGTCCCGCTGAGGCAAGCCTGAGCCGAGTGCAGACCGACCCCTTCGTTGTCGCTTCCACCCGGCACAATGCCGCACTCTGCCCTCTTAAGCATGCCTCCCTGGCTCTCTGCACCCTCGCTCGCAAAGTCATCAAATACCCTGTGGCATTTTGTCTGCCATCGATGACCTGACGCCAGTCGTCGCTCTGCCTCGCCCCTGCCTCGCTTAGTCCCAAGGTCCTCTACCTTTAAAGCACGTGCAAGTGGATGCCATCAGTGTGCCTTGAAAGCCAGCCGCGCGCGTCTCGTCGAGCCCCTGAACTGCATGGCCATGAACGGTCCGCGCGTTCGCCTTCGGCGCCCAGTTTAAATTCGCCCCAACCAGAGCACCTCCATCCAATTCCTCACGCAAGTAGCCTTACATGGAAGTTAGCTAGCCTGCAAACCCACATCTAGCATCAGCCGTGCCTCGTCACTAGCCACTTTCAGTTTTCCCCACCGCCGCCATGGCCGAGTTGAGCGAACTCGCAGCCACTGCAACACGGCCACTGGCCATCCCAGGCCACGGCGCGTGCACCAGTGGCAGCGGCCCGCTGCCTTGAAGCCGCGTCTCTCCACCCCGGCCATCGGCGACCGCAGTCGCTGGTCGAAGCCGGCCGGCCCGAACCCATCACCTGTTCTGCCGGTGTTCGTGCGTTGCTCTGTTCGTACGTGAGATTTAGAGGGAGGGAGCTTTGGTGCAAAAGGAGAAAAGTACAAGGAGTTATATGCCAATTTGTCTGAGAGACATAAATAGTAAAAGGGCTGATTATAGATTTTTTTTTAAAAAAAGTTTGGGGTTCCCAGAGCATTTGTGTCTATTAGCTTCTTGTCTTATTTAAAGATGGATAAAATCGGTTCAACATTGTAAAATATATTTAAATTTGAAATGAAGTCATAAAATCATGATTCTGGTTTTGTTAGACTCCTGGTAACCTGTACTGTGTGTTAGAGTAGATTAATTCATTTGGTGCTCACTATTTTTAGGTCTACAATAAATAAATAAATATGCTCCTATAATTGTTGTACTATTTTTAATGGCTAATTGGTAAATGCGGTTAATATGATATTCTTATAGTAGATTCTTACATGTGTTAGGCATCTCCTATAGTGTTTGTAGCCTGTAAATAGGTGCTATGACTGAGTCAATGATTTAACTTGTTTGACGCTTGTTAAATGGTTTATAAATAAAAAAAAGTCTATAAAAATAGAAAATATAGTTCCACTGCATTTGTATGATGTTGTTATGTCAAACGAACACTTAACATGGCCATGTGTTCACATAAAATATTGATATATAGATTTATCTTGCTCTCACATGCGTTATTGCAATAAAAACTTAATAATTGATTTATAAACCTGATATTTATCTTGAATGCCATTACGTGATGCTTTATGTGTGCTTTCTTTGCATTCATGCATTTGCATCGTTGCATCTCATTTAGGTGCGCCAGATGATGAGCACGTGGACATGACATTGGAGCTGAAGACGGTGTCTTGGCGAGTGGATCATGAAGATGGGACTAACTCTTTATATTGCTTTTTACCCAGGTGTCGGCGCAAAAACATGTCGATACGCCGGGCACACAACAAGCCGGAAGGATCTACTTAGGATGAGCCTGGAGATCCGCTTGGCTTCAACGCAGGGTTAGCCGATCCTACATATTCCTCCCGAGACGTGCCAGTCAAATTGACCTGCAATTGACAAGGAGAGAAAATTTATCAGTAATTTAAGGTGGAACATGCCGGTCTTTGCCCAGATAGTTCCAAGTGTGCCGCTTCGGGAGCAGCCAGACGGGAAAATCGACTAAACGGCCGATACGCGAAGAAATCGATTGTTACGGCCTATGAAACTCATGGATCACAATTGATTTTATGTTGACAGATACAATGCACGTCCAAAATCATCAGCTAAGTGGATATTACCAGTGTAAAGCATTGAGCCGATGAATCTAACGAGAAAGGATATAGCATGCGAACGAATCGACTATTTAGTAGGAATGGCTCTACAAACGCTCTGAATCTAATCTATTACCATCAACAGTGATGTTCGACCAGATCGATGGCAGCTATGATGATAATAACAAACCAAAACCGAAGAATCCGTAAAACCATCTATACGTTGACAGGCTTTCCGAAAGACATGCTATATGTGTGAACGCTCAAGCGAATCGGCTGAAATAGCTGATTCAGGTGCAAAAAGGACTACATCATGTGAACAATCGACTATTTAACATGGACAAATCTATGAACTCATCAGACTTAACCTGCTATCTCAAACAGTGGGGTTCGATCGAATTGATGGCAGACGTGATAAAGATAATAAATCAAACATTCAAAGTAAACAAATTTATTCACATTTAACAGAATCATGAAGACACACTGTAGACATTAAAGCATAGACGATCAGCTATTTAGTCGATGTAGGCATAGCAAACAGTTAAGGTCACGCCTGATCGAGAACAAATCTACCAAGTAGCATCCTCCGATCTAAAGTGCCATCAGTGGGGATAGACCGGATCGTTGCAGCCATAACAGCGAACTATAGACCAGATTTAACCAGCCAGCAAACCTCCTCAAGATCGGACATGCCTTAACCGCGTACTATGCACGATCAAGATCGAAATAGAAAAGCCAATGAAACGTAACCAGTCGCTCAAAGTGAGAAACATCGTATTGTAACAAAGCAAACGATGGACTAAAAGGATGTAAGGCCGATCTAGATCGATCTCAACCGGACAGGTTGATGTTGCTGAAAATTACTGACGATAAGAACATCAGCAAGATCGGTAACTTAATGAATCTACCCAAAGGATGCCACTCTTAGGTAGAGCCGATAACTTGACCTTAATCTAATTCGAGCAGTGGAGGTTGAACTTAACCGATACAGCCGTACTTGAACTAGATAAGAGTCGATAACTAGCTTATACTAGAGTTCACAGTGGAGGTCGAACTTAACCGATGTAGCATTACAAACAGAAGTATAAACCATGATGGTACTTACAGACAAGTCAGAGGTCGGTCGGACCGATGCAGCCCTACTTGTTGAAGAACTCGCCGAGATCTACACTACTCCTACTCCTAAGGGTTGGCGTAAAGCCAAAAAAAGTAACTTGTATTGATTGATTAGATGTCTTTTTATAATAGCCAGGGTCTAATATTTATACCCGGAGCCTAAGCATGAATCCTACACAAGTATGAAACATTATAATCTTTGGTATAAAAGAAAACATTCCTATCTTAAGATAACTTGGACCCTAATCTTTCCCTTTTTGTAGACTCCGACATGTATTTCCCGACGCCAACCGTAGCTCATTATCGTTATCTACTGACGTCATTCGAAGAGAGCCGATTCCAGTGCCGCATCTGAATTAGCTGATATCGATTCTTATGCAATCGATTCCTTGATTGACACAATCTTGAAAGCTTCGAGTTCCTGCGTTCTTCTTCCCAAATTTTGGTGTAAACACCAGACATGCCCCAGTGCATAACCCATATTATTCTGCACTTTATTTTATGCTTGTGCACTAAGTTTAAGGAGTTGAATGAAATCCACTTGCATATATATATCCTTGTCCTATGAGTCTTACTAGTATGATAGGATCGCATAGATTACTATGCTATAGGATTCCGGTAGAAGTTGAGTGATCATCTGTCACTCGTGAGAGATAGGAAAATATATTATTGTTCCTATTATCATGTTATTATCATATGAAATATATATGGATAATAATTGGAGACCAGACGGGACTGTACTTGGATGGACATGGACTGGTTAGGCAACTGAGCAAGGCTCTGGTTTCATTTTTCCCGCCTGTGTCGATTGAGGACCGTCCGTTGCTGTGGATGGTAGTCAGGTCATAGACTTTTTATCCTGAGCACATACTTGCTTATGGGAGCGGGAAGACTTGTCACTTTCTTGTCATGGGTTCTAGCTCTTTCTGGACCAACTTTTAGAGGTGGTTTTTGGGTGGAGGTCTAAGCACCGCACTGAGTCCGGAACTCAGGTACGGGGGCTTGGAGTCCAAGTTTGGATGGGACCTAGACCCCGTGACAGGAGAGTGGCGGGTTGGTCTTGCTTGTGCCTAGGGTACAAGCGGGGCATGTGTTTCGGGGTACCCAGCTAGGATACATTGATTAGCGAATCGTCATGTGATATGATACAACTTGGGTACCATAGTCTAGAAGAGTTTGCTTCATGTAAAGAATTTGTGCATAACAAGGCAATCGGCGGTGGACAAGGCAACACTATTTTGCTTCTTAGAGGTCTAAGACACTAGTGATCTACCAAGCAAGTGACACCCTCTGAATGTACTTTTTCTATCAATTTTGCAACCGGCATGATCCGAATCAGAATAGCCAACAAGTTGGAATCTAGCTCCTTTGGGATACCAAAGACCAATGTTTGGTGTGTGCTTAAGGTACCTAAGAATTCTCTTAATGGCAACTAAGTGAGCTTCCTTAGGACTAGCTTGAAATCTAGCACACATACACACACTAAACATGATTTCGGGCCTAGATGCGGTCAAATATAACAAGCTACCAATCATAGAGCGGTAGAGAGTTTGATCAACTGATTTACCTCCCTTATCTAGGTCGAGATGTCCATTAGATGGCATTGGTGTCTTGATTGGCTTACATTCATCCATTTTAAACTACTTGAGAAGATCCTTGATATACTTTTCTTGAGAGATGAAAATTCCTTCTCTCATTTGCTTGACTTGAAAACCAAAAAAGAATGTAAGCACTCCAATCATAGACATCTCAAACTCCTTCGACATCAATTCACTAAATTCTTTGCAATAGTCTTTATTTGATGAGCCAAATATGATATCATCAACATATACTTGATAGATAAAGATCTCTCCATCAAGCTTCTTGGTGAATAGTGTGGTGTCCACCTTCCCAATGGTGAAGCCCTTCTCAATGAGGAAATCCCAAAGACGCTCATACCAAGCTCTTGGGGCTTGCTTTAGCCCATATAGCTCCTTGGACAACCTATAAACATGATTAGAATATCTAGGGTCTTCGAACCAGGGAGGTTGATAAACATAGACTAGTTCATTTATGAAGCAATTTAGAAATGCACTTTTAACATCCATTTGATATAATTTCATTTCATGATGAGATGCATATGCAAGAAGGATACGAATGGCTTCAAGTCTTGCAACTGATGCAAAGGTCTCTCCAAAATCCAACCCTTCAATTTGAGAGAACCCTTTTGCACTTGCCTTGTTCCTCACAATGATGCCTTGATCATCTTGCTTGTTGCGGAACACCCACTTTGTTCCAATGACTCTTGCATCTTGTGGTCACTCTTCAAGTGTCCAAACTTCATTGCGGGTGAAGTTGTTCAATTCTTCATGCATGACATTTATCCAATCCGGATCTTGAAGAGCTTCTTCTACATTCTAAGGCTCAATGCAAGAAACAAACGAGTGATGTTCAATAAAGGAAGCAAGTTTTTAAGAGCGAATTGTTACACCCTTTGAAGGACTCCCTACGATGAGATCTTGTGGATGTGCTTGAAGTATAAGAGAATTTCTTCTATCAACCACTTGAGTAGGAGGTTGTGGAGTATCAATGTCTTGAGCTTGTGCCACCATTTGGTCATAAGAGACATGAGTATCTTCATTTTCTACTCACCCATCTTTATCATCATCTTGTAGCACATTTGATGAAGAGGGTGGATCAATCACTTGTACATCATCTTCATCATCTTTGGGCTTGATGTCTCCAACCGGAATATTCTCCATGGCCTCCCTCAATGGTTCATCACCTACATCATCAAGATTCTCATGTGCTCCTTGGGAACCATTAGATTCATCAAATTTCACATCATATGTTTCTTCAACCAAGCCAGTAGCATGATTAAATACTTGATATGCTTTGGACTTTAATGAGTAACCAACAAGAAAACCATTATCACAATGTCTTTGAAACTTCCCTAGGTGTTGTCGCTTCATGTAGATGTAGCATTTGCAGCCAAACACCGGGAAGAATGAGACGCCCAGTTTCTTCCCATTGAGCAACTCATAAGGTGTCTTGCCAAGAAACTTTTGTAGAAATAGACGGTTGGATGCATAGCATGCGGTGTTGATAGCTTCTACCCATAAATCTTGCGGTGTGTTGTACTCATAAAGCATTGTTCTTGCAAGGGTGATTAGTGTCCGGTTCTTTCTCTCTACTACATTATTTTGTTAAGGAGTGTAGGTTGCGGAGACCTCATGCTTGATCCCAACTTCATCACAATATGCTTCAATGTTTGTGTTGTCAAGTTCTTTCCCATTGTCACTTCTTATCTTCTTGAGCTTAACTTCATATTCATTTTGTGCTCTCTTGGCAAACTTCTTAAAACATGCAGCCACTTCGATCTTGTCATGAAGGAAGAACACCCAAGTGTATCTAGAGTAGTCATCAACTATCACAAGACAATAGAGATTGCCTCCCAAACTCTTGTAAGTTGTTGGTCCAAATAGATCCATGTGGAGAAGCTCTAGCACTCTTGTTGTTGACATGTAAGCTTTGGTTGGATGAGTATTTGCAACTTGCTTGCTGGCTTGACATGCACTACAAAGCTTGTCTTTCTCAAATTTCACATCCTTCAAACCTCATACCAACTCATTTTTCATTAACTTCTTGAGTGAGCTTATCACAACATGTGCAAGTCTTCTATGCCAAAGCCACCCAAGTGGTGTTTTGGTAAATAAGCATGTCTTCCAGTTTGCATCTTCGAAGGTAAAATCCACTAGATATAGGTTGTTGTATCTAAAGCCCTTGAATATAACTTGATCATCATATTTTCTTTGATACAACTACTTCCTTGTCGGTGAACAAACATTGAAAGCCAAAATCACACAAATGAAAAAAACGTGTGTTGAGAAGGACAGCAACATGAATATTTTAGAGAGAGGATGTATTAACCCCAGTTTGAACAGTAACCAAAGTCGTAAAAAAGTATGAAAAAGGAAATAAAAACTAATAGGAACCCAACAAGGCAACGACTTTATTTGTAGATAGTGCCATTATGTCACTAGTACCATTAAGCAAATAAAGAGATGATCAACCAGAACTAGCCACAAAGCATTGCGATAGAGCTACACAAGGTTTATAGCAAGAATCGACCACAGATGGGACCAGAACATGTTTGCTTCAGAGCTGCAGGCTGCCGGCACACTTTAAATTTGTCATGCCTAAAGTTAACTCCTTATAAGAAGAATAAAAATATGCATGAGTGATAAATCATGGCGAGGATCAAGATGCCTTGAGAAGTCTGAAATAATGCTCGAGTCTGAAAAGGCAAAACTTACAGGATCATGTTGTATTTCTGGGCTGTGATATATGATCAAGATTGCCTCAATCGCTATCTGCACACAGCAGAAAAAGTAAACATATTATCAGCAATAATTCAAATACTTTGAGATCAAACAAGAAATAATACGAGAGACCAACCTGACCAGAAGCCAGGAAAATTGCCTTACAAGTATATAACAAAAAAGAAAATAAACGTTATAACAGGAACCCAACAAACTAGAGTCAACTGAAACAACAACAGGAAAAAAGGAACTGAAGCCTTTGAATATAGAGAGCCATAACCTGCATATATAGCCTTCTAGCTTTCTCATGACACTCTTAAAATTCTGCTGGAAGCTCCTAGTTTAGATTTGTAAATGGGAAAGTCTATTCCAGAAGGCAAAATTTTGATACTTGCATATACCAGAACCCAAATACAAGAATCTAAGATTAGTAAAATCAGCAATCACTACTACAGAATGGACTTGTTGTCTCGGGCGGTAATGGCATTTAGTCCCGGTTACCGCGCCGGGACAACGATCCCGGGACTAAAGGTGGAACCTTCAGTCCCGGGTCATCGAGCCGGAACTAAAGAGGGACCTTTAGTCCCGGTTGGTGTTACCAACCGGGACTAAAGGCCCTCCAGCCGAGCAAACCTGGCCGCACCCTTTAGTCCCGGTTGGTAACCCCAACCGGGACTAAAGATTTCTTTTCTTTTTTCTTTTTTTTTGTTTAATTTGTTTTCAGTTCAGTTACACATATTTGTTTAATATATAATATATTTTTATGTACGTTTTACATCTAATTCTCATCTCGAGCAATATTATATTCGAATAAAGTATGAAACTATATATATTATAGATACATATGTATATATATATATACAACACTTTCATAATCTTGTTCTCGAAAATAACGATATCAATAAACATTTAATTTACATCATTAATTCCTTAGGTCAAAGTAGAACTCGCCGTTGGGATTTAGCACTTTTTCTAGAAGATATCCTGCTATTGACTCTTGAACTCCTTTCAGATGGTCTTTTTGCATGACCCTTCATTTCAACCATTCAGTCTTGCATTGGAAATAAAAGGAAAAGTATTAATACATATATATATATATATATATATTCATTTAAAAATAAATAAATAATTGATATATACGTACTCTGAGGACATCTTCAGGAGTTCTTCTTATGTATGCAGTGATAAATTCACAAACGTAGTATCCACACAAGTTATTACCTGGTTCCTGCCACAAACACCACTGTATGAGAAGAAGATTATTCTCATCATCTCACACGTAAATTGAAGTACGATATAGTAATTAAACACGTGGGAAAGTATATATAGTATAACTTACTGGTATTTCAACTACAATAAGTGGTGCCTTGCAATCCTTGCGGTGTTGCTGAATAAACTCTTTCCAAACCCTGTGCAACCAATAATGTACGATCGCTAATAAATTATGGCAAAGTCTATTCAATAATAGTTGTGCGCGAGAGATCGAAATTACCCCTGGATAATGTCTATCATATCTTGGTATAGTGCTCGCTCTTTTCTCAATGAGTCCAAGATTACTAACTGACTTGAGTTTAACTCAATGACAATGAGTATCCAGTGAAACCTGCATTGGTTTATACACACACGTACATGCATATAAGTTATATTGATATTACATAAAATGTGTAGACTACATTATTATTAACACTTACTCAAAGTTGTACGGGAAAAGTATTGTTGTCTTGTCGTGCTGCTTCACGAAGAACTTCATGATATTCGTCTGTGCTTCAGATACCCAGTGCTCCTTGACAATAATATCGGTTTTGAATACGATATAAGGATCAATGAAGCCAACACTGGTGTCTTGTATTCTTTGGAGCTCTGACATCTAGAATCTGTATATAAATATAAGTTACATGTGAGGATAATTATATACACGTACGCATGGAAGTGAGTTTATTAAATAAAAGTAAGAATCACTTACAAACAAAAGGAGCTAATGATTGATTTGTCCAGAGCGTCCAAGTAGAATAGTTGATGCAATTCTTCGAAACTAATATGTAAGATGTCATCTCCACGGAAGTAATGATGGTCTCTAAATCTGACAAAGATCCACTGCTCACCCCTGCCACACGCCTGCATGTACCACTTGTTGAGCAAGTACATTTGCGTACTCAATTCATTCAGAGCCGCAGGGTTGTACAGACTTTTGCCAAATTTATAAGTCTTCTAGGTATCAACTTCCAGGTTCTGGATTGGAGCTTTGCCCGTCACTTGATCCAAGGTTAAATCAGTTTGTTCAAAAAATCATTAAGGTCTTGAACCGACACTTCTCCAGAATTGTCTGGTCGATAGACTTCTATGTTGGAACCATATTGATTAGCAACAACAAGATTTTGCATTGGTTGCTTCTGTTGTCTGAGCTGTGGGACATCCTTCCCTGATGCTCTTTTCCTTTTCTTATGTGCATCATGTGACTTCACGAGGGAGCGGTCATAGTCTGATAGTGGCGGTGGCTTACGAACTTCAAGCATCTTTTTCTTGTGAGCTTCGACCTTCTGCCTCAGCTGATCTCATGGTATGTAAAAGTACGACTTCTCCTTAAGCTTCGCTTGTCTCTGCTTTTGGATATCTATAAAAAAATCTTTCATTTTTTTGCCTTCTTCAGCTGCTATTTGTTCATCAGTCTTTTCAGGAAGTATTTCTTGAGAAATAACTCTTTTTTTGGGGTCTTCTTTGCCACCGGGACCTTAGACGTCTTTGTAGTGCGTCGCTGTGGAGGTGGTGGGGGTGGTGTTGGAGACCAGCGTAGAGGCGATGAGGCCGGTGTTGGAGTCCGACGTGGAGGCGTTGGAGATCGTTGTGGAGGCGGTGGGGCCGGTGTAGGAGTTGGAGATCGTTGTGGAGGCGATGGGGCCGGTGTAGGAGTTGGAGATCGCTGTGGGGATGAAGTCGTCTCGCCCCCCGCGACGCTGTGATGAGATGGGGAATGAATGATTGGGCTAGGCTAGGGGGAGACCCTGCTACAAAAACAAGTTGTGGGTCAATTATTTTTGAAGCCAATATAAAATTAATGGAAAAATAATATTTCATTCACTATCATTCGTACCTAGGGTGAGGTAGGGGAAGCGGTGGCGCCCCAGGAATGATGATGAAGCGTTTGCGCCATTGAATAAATGTCTTCTCTGCTTCTCCTAGTGTCTTCTCCCCATCACCGCCTTCAATGTCAAGAGGAACATTGTTGTAACCTTTGAGCACTCTATCGACCGAGACGCTAGCATATCCTGGTTGAATAACTGACCCATGGATTCTTGGTGTCTTCGTTCGGTCTATTAGAGATACAACCCCGACAGCCACCATGATTGATGCATTATTACCATCTGGAATGTGCAGCTCACATGTTATTAGAGGCTCGGTAATGTCATCAATAGGGAAGCGCAACTCAGCATCACCTTGAATAACTGGCAGCTCCATGGAAGCACAACTGCTTTTCATCTGACCAACGGGGCTAATGGTGACTCCCGGTGTCGATTGCATTTGACTCATTGCTAGCTGCACTTGCCTCTTGATCTCCTCCTGCATTCTTGCCTCAAGAGATTTTTCTCGTTCATGTGATTCAAACAATGCTTGTCGTGACTCATTAACAAATTGCTCCAATACATGGATTTGGTCTGCCTCCTCATCCTTCTTTCTCTGGCGGCTTCTGTAGGTATCCCTGTCTGCTGGGAATGCTTGCAGCCACGGAACCGCCCCATAGCCTCTTATTCGACCACCATGTTCAGGATTCTCTAGGGCATATGTCAATTCATCCTTTTCTCTGTTAGGCTTGAAAACACCACTATCAGCTTCTTCCCTAGCACGAGCTAGTCTCTGTGTTGCTCTCTCAATTTTTTGGCCGAAATTAGCTTGCCAGTGTCTGGGTCTAGGCTTCCCCCATGAGCGTAGAACCAATTCTTCACGCGTTGAGGCCAGTTCTTCTCTATTGTTTCAGGTATGATTCCCTTGGCAGTAATCTCTGCTTCTAGGTTCTGCCACTTGGGAATAGCACTCCTATAACCACCTGATCCCATGCGATGATGGTATTGCTTCTGTCGGGCATTCTGCTGATTCCTCATCACACGTTCCTCACTCTCTTGAGATGTCTTGTATTGTACGAAGTCATCCCAATGGGACTCCAACTTGACAAACGCCTTAGCATTAAAATTCGGCGTTTCATTCTTCAAGATAAACTTTTTATACAATGTCTTCTTCCAACTCTGGAACAATGTTGCCATCTTCTTCATTGTCCAATCCCTCACTAGCTCCTTCAAAGCATCATCTGCTTGTAATGTGAAATGCTGAGTGATATCTCTCCAAGCTAGGTTCTTGTCACGATCAGATACAAAACTAACATTAGGAGCGGATATCTTCTGCTTCCATTCACGAGCACTAACTGGGATCCTATCCCTTACAATGAACCCACATTGATTGACATATGTCTGAGCATGTGGTCCTAATAGTTTGCCGGTGTCGGTGTCGAATTCTGATATTATGAAATGGCCCTCTAATGGCTTTTTTGGCCCTCGGACTTTCATACTCTTGCCGGTGGTTGATGTAGATCCAGAGACCGGCTACATGAGTAGAAACACAACGATTAACAACAAATATACATACGCATGCATCTATAAGAGATGATAGATAATCGAATATACCTCGCCAGTATTTTCTTGCGCGACAATTTGTTGATCTTCAACCACCGGCATATTCAGGATATCATCATAATTAGCAAAGTACTGACTCGTGTCATCTACATCCACATTGGTGCCAGCGTTGATAATATTCGCCATTATGTCATCATTCAAGTTATCATCCGGAGCAGCCATTTGTATCTTCAAGATAACACATAGATAGAATTACTATGGCACATAACATAAGTACATGTGGTAACACATATAGAATTACTAAATCCAATTAAATATAATAACACATAATATTTCATAAGGATAAACAATAATAAGGTATAGGCTTTGGAATCGAATAAAAAACACTTTCGATCCAAAAAACATGGAAATAAGTACATGTATATATACATATAGAATGATATAATTTTCTCTCTCTCTCAACACATAGAATAAGTGCATATGTATATATCTCTAGATATGCATGTGATAACACATAGAATGTCTCTCTAGATACAATTTTCTCTCTCTCTCAACACATGGAAATAATTAAGTACATGTATATATACACATAGAAATAATGAAGTACATATATATGTATACATATAGAATCTCTAGATAGAATTAATTACTAAATCTAATTAAACCTAACATATATACATAGATAGAATTTTACTAAATCAAAATTAAATCTAACACATATAGAGAGAGATAGAATAATAATTACTAAATATATCAAAAACTATAATAAAAACTATCTAAATAAAGTACTAATTAAATTTTAATACATTTAAATCTAATTAACATATATCAAAAACTATCTAAAACTAAGAATAAACTACTAATTAAATTTTAATACATTTAAATCTAACATATATATCAAACACTATCTAAAAAAACTATCTAAAAAGTATCTAAAAAACTATCTAAAATAGGCTATGGATGGCCTGCATGGCGGCTGGGCGTGTTGGCCGGCCACGGGGCCGAGCAGAGCCGCGCGAGGACGACATACGGCGGAGACTCGACGGCCGCCGGGCGGGGCTCGACGACGACGGTGGCGCGGGCGCGGCAGAGACGACGATCGAGGCCGGGCGGGGTAGACGACGACGGCGGCGAGGGTGCGGCAGAGACGACGAGATCGACGTTGTAGATCGAAAAGTAGAAGATGAACCGTTCGATATATATAGGCCGGGACCCTTTAGTCCCGGCTTGTAACACCAACTGGAACTAAACTTTAGTCCTGGCTGGTAAACCGAACCGGGACTAAAGGTCCAACCCTTTAGTCCCGGCTCGGCTTACCAGCCGGGACTAAAGGATCTTTAGCCCCGGTTAATGTTACCAGCCGGGACTAAAGGTATTTTTGGGCAGGCAATTCCACCCACCCTTTAGTCCCGGTTCCTGGCCTGGGCCGGGACTGAAGGCCTGAAATTTTTGCAGCCCGCCAAAGTGTTGTTTTTTTCATTAAGGACTGCAGATCTTGATGAGCTGCTCAAATGAGATACTAAATGACCTTAGATGAAAAATCTCTGAATACCAAGTTTGATCATCTCAGCAAGATCTACAATTGTTACATAGCTCATTTTTCCATTTGAGAAAGTTTTATCAAACACTAGTCACAAATTCTTGATTCTCATATAGACTTTCTAAAACTATGTCACACACTTGTGAAATTTGAACTATATTTTGTTCAAACTTTCTCAAATGAAAAAATGGCCTATATAAGGATTGTATATCTTGATGAGCTGAACAAACTTGGTATTCAAAACTTTTCAATTGGAGACAATCTAGGGTTCCGAAAACTAGTTTGTAGGCGTTGAAATTTAAAAATCATAAATTTGAACCATCCAAACTATCTCAAATGGAAAGTTGACCAAAACAACAATTGTAGATCTTGATGATTTTAACAAACTTGGTACTCAAAACTTTTCAATTTGAAGTCATTTAGAGTTCAGAATACTAGAGTCAAAGTGTTGTTTTTTCATTTGACCAAATTTGACTTGGTCAAACTTGCTCAAATAAGACACTAAATGACCTCAGATGAAAAATCTCTGAATACCAAGTTTGATCATCTCAGCAAGATCTACAATTGTTACATAGCTCATTTTCCCATTTGAGAAAGTTTTATCAAACACTAGTCATAAATTCTTGATTCTCATATAGACTTTCTAAAACTATGTCACACACTTGTGAAATTTGAACTACATTTTGTTCAAACTTTCTCAAATAAAAAAATGGCCTATATAAGGATTGTATATCTTGATGAGCTGAACAAACTTGGTATTCAAAACTTTTCAATTGGAGACAATTTAGGGTTCTGAAAACTAGTTTGTAGGCGTCGAAATTTAAAAATCACAAATTTGAACCGTCCAAACTATCTCAAATGGAAAGTTGACCAAAACAACAATTGTAGATCCTGATGATTTTAACAAACTTGGTACTCAAAACTTTTCAATTTGAAGTCATTTAGAGTTCAGAATACTAGAGTCAAAGTGTTGTTTTTTCATTTGACCAAATTTGACTTGGTCAAACTTGCTCAAATGAGACATTAAATGACCTCAGATGAAAAATCTCTGAATATCAAGTTTGATCATCTCAGCAAGATCTACAATTGTTACATAGCTCATTTTCCCATTTGAGAAAGTTTTATCAAACACTAGTCACAAATTCTTGATTCTCATATAGACTTTCTAAAACTATGTCACACATTTATGAAATTTGAACTACATTTTGTTCAAACTTTCTCAAATAAAAAATGGCCTATATAAGGATTGTATATCTTGATGAGCTGAACAAACTTGGTATTCAAAACTTTTTAATTGGAGATAATCTAGGATTTGCATCGTTGTATCATACGGGCACAACAGTGAATTTTTTCTTGACATATGACCCTTGGTTATGATCTTGTCGTAACCATGGAGTTTCTTCATCATTTAACATGATGCTTGGATCTTTCTTCACTATGAAGGGTGGAATTCGGACATTTCTTTTATAATCTTCTAACATGTCTGACTTGTCTTCAATTCCCACTATATTTATTTTCCCAGAAAGAACTATGTGGCGCTTTGGCTCATTGATCATTGAGTTGATGTCTTCATTTTTTTCTCTCTTTGATTTTGTAGACATGTCTTTCACATAGAACATCTGACTCACATCGGCAGCAAGGACGAATGGTTCGTCTTTGTACCCAATATTGTTGAGGTCCACTGTTGTCATTCCATACTCTTTGTCGACTGTTACCCCTCCTCTGGTCAGCTTCACCCATTGGCACCGGAACAAAGGGACTTTAAAATTAGGTGCGTATTCTAGTTCCCATATATCTTCTATGCGGCCATAATATGTTTGTATATTCCCATTTGGATCTGTGCCATCTATGCGAACACCACTATTTTGATTGGTGCTCCTTTTATCTTGGGCAACTGTGTAAAATGTATTCCCATTTATCTCATACCCTTGGTACGTGAGGATATGCCATGATGGTTGCCTAGCCAACAAATACAGTTGCTCATCAATATTGTCATCGCCTTGACATTCTTTTCGCAACCAACCACTGAAACTTTCCATGTGCTGACACCTAATCCAAGCTTCAGTCTTCCCTGGAAACTTGGATCGTAAGAACTCCTTATATATCTTGATGTACGGATGCACCAATGATGAGTTCTGAAGAACTGTGTAGTGTGCTTTATTGAAATAATCGTCTTCCATGCCAATATATGTTTTCTTCCCTAAAGTTCCTTTACCACTGAGTCTCCCCTCATGTCGCGATTCGGGAACGCCAATCGGGGCAAGGTCAGGAATAAAGTCAACACAGAACTCAATGACCTCCTCTGTTCTATAGCCCTAGGCGATGCTTCCTTCAGGCTTAGAATGAACTTTCACATATTTCTTCAAGACTCCCATAAACCTCTCGAAGGGGAACATGTTATGTAAGAACACAGGTCCAAGAATACTAATCTCCTTCACCAAATGAACTAGGAGGTGTGTCATGATATTAAAGAAGGATGGAGGGAACACCAACTCAAAGCTGACAAGACATTGAACCACATCATTCTGTAGAGTAGTTAGTTCCACTAGATTGATTGCCTTCTGAGAAATTGCATTGAGGAATGCACATAGCTTCACGGTGGCTAGACGTACATGTGGAGGTAGAATTCCTCTTAAAGCAACTGGAAGCAATTGCGTCATAAGCACGTGGCAGTCGTGGGACTTTAAGTGTAGGAATTTCTTCTCTGGCACATTTATTATACCCTTTATATTGGAGGAGAATCCCGATGGGACCTTGATGCTGCTTAGACATTCGAACATGCTGTCCCTCTCTTCTTTGCTAAGCGTGTAGCTAGCAGGACTTAAGTAATGACGTCCATAATCTATCTTCTCTGGATGAAGGTTGTCTCGTTCTTTCATGCCCTGCAAGTCCTGGCATGCTTCAAGTGAATCCTTTGGCTTCCCGTATACACCCATGAATCCTAACAGGTTCACACAAAGATTCTTTCTCAGGTGCATCACGTCGATTGCGTTGCGGACCTCTAGGACTTGCCAATAGGGTAGCTCCCAAAAGATGGACTTCTTCTTCCACATGGGTGCGTGTCCCTTAGCATCTTTGGGAACAGATTCACTGCCCTGTCCCTTTCCAAATACTACTTTCACATCCTTGACCATTGCGAGTACATCTTCTCCGGTTCGGTTATGAGGCTTCTTCCGGTGGTCTGGCTTACCTTTAAAATGCTTACCTTTCTTTCTTACTTGGTGATTCAAAGGAAGGAATCGACGATGGCCAAGGTACATGACCTTTCAACATCTTTTCAAATATATACTGTCAAGGTCATCAAAACAATGTGTGCATGCATTATATCCTTTGTTTGTCTGACCTGAAAGATTACTTAAAGCAGGCCAATCATTGATTGTTACGAACAACATTGCTCGTAGGTCAAAGTGTTCTTGTTTGTACTCATCCCAGACACGTACACCTGGTTTGTTCCATAAAACTAGAAGTTCTTCAACTAATGGCTTCAGATAGACATCAATGTCGTTGCTAGGTTGCCTCGGACCTTGGATGAGGATCTGCATCATAATGAACTTCCGCTTCATGCATAACCATGGAGGAAGGTTGTAGATACATAGAGTAACTGGCCAAGTGCTATGACTAGTGCTCTGCTCCCCAAAAGGATTCATACCATCTGTACTTAAGGCGAACCTTAAGTTTCTAGTCTCATTTGCAAACTCTGGAAATTCCCTGTCTATCGCTCTCCACTGGGACCCATCAGCTGGGTGTCTCAGCATATTGTCTACCTTACGGTCTTCTTTATGCCACCGCAACAACTTTGCATGGTCTTTATTTCTGAACAAACATTTTAAGCATGGTATTATAGGAGCATACCACATAACCTTGGCAGGAATTTTCTTTCTAGGATGTTGTTCACCCTCGACGTCACCAGGATCATCGCGTCTGATCTTAGACCGCGCTGCTTTACATACCGGGCATTCATCCAAATTCTCGTATTCATTGCCATGGTAGAGGATGCAGTCATTAGGACATGCATGTATCTTCTGGATTTTTAATCCCAAAGGGCGGACAACCTTTTTTGCTTCGTACGTAGTGGTGGGCAATTCATTTGGCTTCGGAAGCATCTTCTTTATGAGGTTCAATAAATTCCTAAATGCCTTGTTGGATACACCATTCTTTGCCTTCCACTATAGTAATTCCAGTGTTGTACCCAGCTTTTTTTGCCCCTCTTCGGCCGTCGGGTATAGCAACTTCCTATGATCCTCAAGCATGCGCTCGAACTTAACTTTCTCTTTTTCACTTTCGCATTCTTGTTGTGCATCATGAATGGCATCGCCAAGAGCATCACCGAGATCATCTTCTGCCGCTACCTCTTCTTCATCTCTCCCCAATGTAGTATCATCAAAGGCACCATACTGAGCAATAATGTCATCAATGTCTAAATCTTCTCCTTCACCTTCTTCCATCATGACCCCGCTTTCTCCATGCTTAGTCCAACATATATAGTTTGACATGAAATCTGACTTAAGCAAATGTGAATGAAGACTCATTGAGCTTGAATATTCCTACATATGGCACATGGACAGCACATGAAACCATCCCGCTTATTTGCCTCGGCCACACTTAAGAAATAGTGCACGCCCTCAATAAAGTCTTGGGAGCGGCGATCGGCATTGTACATCCAATGGTGTGACATAATCTGCATTACACGACAAATTATGAAAACCTTGAACATAATTAAGTATTTTATTACACAACATAGATGACACACACATGGTTGATTAATTAACTAAGCCTGGCTACAACGTAAGCAATCCCAACTATCACTAAACAAACTAAAACTACAATGCACTTCAGTAACATAATTATTTCGTGATCGTACGCAACTAAAACAGACAAATCATTCTTCTGTTGAATATCAATAAGCTTCTCCTGCTGGCTCACTGCCTCATCATCAGCAGCCGCTACCTCAAGCGCACCCAAATTCTGCACGTATGTAGCATAATCTTTCTCCCAGTACCAACTATCGCATCCATTGCCCTCCCACTGAAATTAAAGTCAAAAAATATTTAGTCAAAAATATTCAAGAAAAGCATGTCAATTAGCCATAATAATAAAATGCGTAAGAAACTCACATCGCGATCCGAGCACTTGTAGAAAACACGACCCTTGTTGGGTCCCTGTCTCTTGACTCGGTACTGCATCACAATCTTTTGCTTACACTTGCCGCAGATAATGAGAGGGAGTTCTGGCCTCAGTCGTTTCGCAACTGAACGAGAGGCCGAGGATCCGGTACCAGTTGTCATCTACTTTCTATACTTATTTTTGCAAACTAGTGTAAATTTCACATTTTCTAAAATGATATATTTAAACAAAACTAGTACGGATTTCACATGTTTCAATAAATAACCATCCGTACTAGTTGACCTTGCTTACGTGATCATCTCGGCGAGCATTTCTCCACCGGACGGCACCGTACTTGGCCAAGGAAGAGCTCTGATTCTACGAGGAAGGCAACACGGTCTTCCACGACCGTTGCCGCTCTCCCTCGTAGAATCAAAGCTCCTCCTTGACGTCCGTTACCGCTCGGCAGAGAACATGATCGCCGAGCTGAACACGGTCCGCAAGTTCAACTAGTACGGATTTTCTACAATTTTCTAACTATTTTCTAAGTTTTTCATTTCATGGAAAAATTAATTCTAAAAAATAAAAGGCATGATTTCTAAGTATTTCATTTCATGGAAAAAATAATTCTAAGTTACCTGCTCGATATCGGCGAGCTCGCGGGCGTTTAGGTTGCCGAGGATAGTAACATTTGTAGATGATATTTGTAGGTCTGAAGTTATCAAATATCCATCAAATTATAGCTCAAAAACATGTTTCAATAAATAACCATCCGTACTAGTTGACCTTGCTTACGTGATCATCTCGGCCAGTATTTCTCCACCGGACGGCACCGTACTTGGCCAAGGAAGAGCTCCGATTCTACGAGAAAGGGAACACGGTCTTCCACGACCATTGCCGCTCTCCCTCGTAGAATCAAAGCTCCTACTTGACGTCCGTTACCGCTCGGCAGAGAACATGTTGGCCGAGCTGAACACGGTCCGCAAGTTCAACTAGTACGAATTTTCTACAATTTTCTAACTATTTTCTAAGTTTTTTATTTTATGAAAAAATTAATTCTAAGATCACGTAAGCCGCCGGGGACGAGGACGGCGCGTGCTCCAGCGAGAACGAGCGAGGCGTGATTTTGATGAACTAATTTAACTTTTGTTTATCCAAACATATATGCAAATCATCATGTGATTTTGAGCTAAAAATGACATATAAAATCATAATAAAGTCCAACATATAAAGTTACACATGCATCTACATCGCAAAACGAGACAAGCTACTGATAAAACATAAGAGGATTAAGTTTGTTACCTCCAAAATCGAAGAGCAACACCAATGGAGGGGGAGAGAGCAAGAAAAACAGCAAGCTGAAGAACAGAGGCAGTGAGTTTGAATGGAATGGCTCAGGCTCGGGGAGAAAGAAATGAGCTGGATTATAGGCCGGGATAATTAGTCCCGGTTAGGGAACCAAACCAGGACTAAAGATTAATCTTTATTCCCGGGGCATCACCCAAACCGAGACTAAAAGATTTAGTCCCGGCTGGTATTACTAACCGGGACTAAAGGTAAACTTTTAGTCCCGGTTGGTAATACCAGCCGGGACTAAAAATCCCTGCCCCGCGGACGACCGTTGAGTAGGGACCTTTAGTCCCGGTTGGTATTACCAACCGGGACTAAAGGGTCCTTTAGTCTCGGGGGCAAAAAATGCCGAGGCTAATACCAAATTAGAATATCGTTCTAAAGTCTGTTCTCTAGTAGTGAATGATCTGGTACATGCACTGGACAGAAGAGTATTGCAACATATTATCCACCACACACATTCCCTTATTTGATAGTAATAAATGGTGGCAGAAGCACAGACATGTTTCAATCATTAATAATAGCCACACACAAGTTCGAAGTATCACCCCTGACTCGACAATCACAGATAAGATAACCAGCACAACCGTATTCAGTACAACAATCATCTGAATTATTACAAATATTCATTATTTCAAAGTGTAGTGAAAATCTTCTTTAAGATGGCAATGCCAGGATATTCCCACAATCTTGACGGTAGCCACCCAGCACTTCTTCCAGATTATTTCATCAACGCCATTAGCTGAGAATTGCAAAGGTGAAATAATTAACTGTGTAAAGATGATCTTATAAGTAAGATGTAATACTAAAGAGCACTTGTGATTGGGTTAATCACTATCTATCTAGCAGAATCAGCACACGCGAGCAAATGGAAATTCTAGGGGAAACGAAAAGATATATGATTGGAGCAGTGGAATAGCATACGGCAGTGAATGATCAATGCCAGCAAGCAAGCGGCGCTTAACAAGATCGATGGACTGGGCTCCCGGCCTCCAGAACAAGGAATAATTCCTAGTCCAAGTTTCCGATCAAGATGCTGCATGCCAATTGCCACGCCAGCATCTGATAGACAGAGGCGAGAACGGAGTGTCTGCTGCTGCTGAAGGAGTACGAATCTCGATGGGAGATGGCAACATGGCGCCGCATCTCGTCGGCTTACACACGTGCACACTACACATCGAGGAATGGGACTCTCAGCTCTCCATGGTCGAGGAGATCAGGAGAGCACCTGTCCGAGTGGTCTCACAGCGCACGGTGGTGAAGGAGGAAGCCGACGGGGGCATGGTTGGGGAAGGAAAACTTACTAGTAGGCGCCGTAGACGGCTATGGCCATCAGGCAGACCAATCCTGCCGCAGCGGCCAAAACCATCCTGCTGAGGAGCCGCAGGGGAGCCTGGATCGGCTCCTCTCCGGCGACTGCGACGGCGCCGCCGCCACCTTCGCCGCCTGCGCGGATGTGCGCGGCGACAATCAGCATGGTGCCCAGAAAGAAGGTCACCGTGGCCGCAGCGGGCAAGATACGGAGAGCAGCCAGACCAAGCGCGCGGGCTTGCTCGCCTTGATCCACGTCCGCGCCACCTGGAGCCCGCACGAACAGGAAGAACTGGAGAACACCAGCGCACACGCATGACATGAAGGACACGATCTCCGGCAGGCGCCGGTTGCCGGCATCTTGGTGAAGGACGTGGCGGTAAATGAAGGTCACAGAGACGGAAAACCCCGCCGCCGAAGCCAGGAGCAGCAGGTCCCGGACCCCGCTGTGGAGTGGCGGGGCTTGAGCGGCTACCGTGGTGCTCGCACCCGGCAGCGGGTCCAGCAAGTTGGCGAGCTCGACGGCGCTCATCGCGGCGCATAGGGCCGGGACGGCGGCGGCGGAAATTGAGTTCCCCATATAGTAGGGTTTTCGGTCGAGGAGGACGAGGATTTGGAGGGGAGGAGCGAGGGGCGCCTGGCGCTTCGAGGATCGGGAACAGCGACGGTGTTTTACGGTTTAAGAACGCCGGCGGTGTGAGGTGGGAGATGCAGATTTAATGGCGTGGGCTTGTGGTGGGGAGGGGTCAGGAGTATATAGGGGGCGCCGGCGTTTGGTTTGGTCTGGCTGCTGAGGCTTGGAGTGCAAGGGGTTGGTGGCGCGGTGGGGATGCGTGGGCGCAGCTTCGTCATGGACTCGCGGTGATGCTTGCGACCTGGGCCCGTGAGCTACGCAGTCGGTGCACAACCTACTCAGCAACTCCAGTAGCCCCCAAACTAGAGCCCCCATTTTATATTTGGGTGTCTATTCTTATTTTTATTGGTTTAAATTTATGTTTCCACTCTAGCAGTAGCACCAAAACAAATGCACCCAAATCCATATTAGTAGACAATGACATAAGGGGCCCACTTGTCATTGGGTCAAATCTATCTTCTTCCCCTGAAATCCACCCCACATACCATGACGCGTGCAGAACGAGCGCTCGCCTGTGCCGGCAGGGCTGCGAGGGCCGAGCTCGCGCGGCCAAGCAGAGGGTACCGAGCCCGCACGGCGGAGCAGAGGGGAGCAGCGGGCCCGCGCGCACACAACGGCGGCGGAGGAGAAGGGGCCGACGCCGGGGAGGAAAGGTCGCGGACGCCATGGCAGGGGGCGAGCGCTCGAGCTTGTGCATGCCCGGGTGGAGGAGAAGGGGCACGGCGCGAAGGGGAGGAGCCGAGCCCTCTGGCCCTGCCTTCCGTGGATCTGGTCGCGCGGAGCTCGTCAGAGGAAGCCACCGGAGGGAGAGGAGCCGCGCCGCCGGTGCTCGATCTCGCTTCCGCGCGAGGGAGGAGAGGGAGCCGCGCCGCCGGTGCTCGCTGCCGCACTGGGACACCGTGACGCTCGTCGGAGGAAGCCACCGGAGGGAGAGTTGCAGCGCCCGCACGGATGGGGGCCGGGTTGTTGGCCCAACCAAAATGGGGTCTGGTGAGAGGATTTGGGTGCCCACACAAATTTAGGGTCCGTAGTAGGGACTCTGCTGGAGTTGGATTTTTAACCTGAGCCCCCATATTTAGCTATGGGGGCTCAAGTAGGGGCTCTGCTGGAGATGCTCTCATAGTAGGCGGTCAGTTAGTCAGAGAGGCAATACGTGTCTTCTCTTCTTCATCTTCTCCTTTTCTTTATTATTATCCACTTTTTATATTGAGGAATAAAATGACTTTCGTGAGCTTATCAATATCTAATCCACTTTAGTTAGCGACAATGTACTTTTTTCACTAGGCAGCGTGCCCGTGCGTTGTTACGAGACAGTAAAACTTTTGTACTAAAAACACAAGGATCGCACGATAAAATAACAATACTGTGAAAATGTTAAAGTGACATTTAATCCAAAAAGCAAAATTCTTGAAATTAACATCGTCATGGAGTGCGCGGCGTCGTAGGCTCACCGATTCGGTGAGGGCCGAGCGACAACCTTGCCCATACCTATAACAATCCAAAACTTAATGCGTTAACCATGAGTTTACGAGTAATCAATTATGTTTTAGAGAAAGAAGAATCGATGTGGTAAAGATAGAAAGGATAAATAGACCAACAGAACTATCAGAATTGTCATGAACTCTTTAAGGTTTTTCCTAAATAGCTAGTTCTCAGTTTACTATACAATGTCAAATGATTTGTGCATCCATCAGATAGCAATCTGGACACTAATAGACTTCGATCACATTAGAGAAGTTGCCGATGCCAGACCTTAATCTTTGTCCAAGAAAATACAAAAGATATGCCCTATAACAATCGTCACCTATGTGGCCGGTGTACAGTAGTCACCGATGGTACTTCTTATCCTTGGTCGCTCTTGGAGGCTGCAACTTCACGTCACCATTGAAATTGTAAGATTCAACATTCAAGAAGAGAAGCACTACTGCAACATTCAAGCAGGGTATCAGCATGCTGCAAAAAATCTGTCTATGTTTTACCACCGATAGCCTACCACGGGGGTACCCGGGACAGTTGTTCGGGCTTCGGCGAATAGCGAAATTCGGCGGTTACGCAAAGAGACTCACGATTTATACTGGTTTGGGCCCTCGACTTGGTCGAGTAATAACCTTACGTCCTGTTTTGGCGTTAGCCTGTTTGCGTTGTATTGCTTTGAGTATCAGGTATGCGTTCTCCTTGGCGATTGGGTTGTAGGCCTTGTTACCAAGGCCTACCTCCCTACAGTATGGTCTATGGGGGGCCCGTAGGGTTCCCCATCGACAAGCCCCCGAGCATTTCATGATTGAGCTTCAAGGGCCGAGTTGTTGTAGTCTTGATCCGGGTCCTTCTTGAAGTGAAATCTTGAGATGGTCTTCTTTGATTCTTCTTTTGGCTGATGTGCACTTTTGCTTGATGTCCTCTGGGTTCTTTTTCCTTTGAGTGCAGCGAGTGCAATTTTGCAAAAATTACACTCATTGAGTGTAGCCCCCGAGCCTCTTGTTTTTTTTTTTGTACAAAAAAGCTGGAGGGTCAAAAAATTTGAAAATATGTTTTTCTGTGGTAGGTACTTGCAGCCCCCGAGCCTTCTCCGGGTTCTTTTTTGTTGAAAGGAAGCCGGAAGAAGGGTCTTGATTTGTACTCCTTTGGTCTTTGTCTTTTGCTGGTCACGGATGGGTTTTGTATAGCCATGAGTGAGCGTCTTCTTTTACTTTTTGTCAGGAATCTTGTTTTTGGGCACTATTCGCCTTTGTTGCTTTGCTCTTTTGTTCTTTTCCTCTCTCTTTCTTGTGATCTTTAGCCTTGTTTACCTCTGGTTTGCTATAAATACCTTCTTTGTTGGTTGTGGTTCTGCCTTGAGTAGGAAAATTCTTTATCAATTCTTTCTTCATTCGTAGATATGCTGGTGTGTGAGGTTGAGCAGTCCCGGGGCTTATGCTTGGTTGGTAATGATCATGCTGCTCTATCTGTTCTTCTGCGTCCGAGCTGCCGCTGCTGCTGCCGCCACTAGGTTCCTTGTTGCAATATTTAAGAATCTTGTCTCTATCTTATGTCTAAGTTTATCCGGTCCTGTTTGGCCGTTTGTAACCTTTGTATTTGTCTTCGATCAATGAGATTTATAATTTTTCTCCGTTCGAGTTCTTTTTCAACTGTAATCCTTTGACACTGTAATTTTGTATGTGATCCTTCACATGTCTCCGAGTTGTTTGTTCGGCTGCTTATTGCTGCTGTCATTCTGGTTGTTGGAGAATTCAATGTGTCTTCATGGGTTGTATTGCTGCTGTGGAATATTCTCTTGGATATGCTTTATCTTGTACTGTGGTTGTTCTGGGTATGTACTGTTCCTTAAGGTCTTTGCCGAGCAGGGATTACCGGTGCTTTTTCCCAGTTTTATGATTTTGTGAAGGGTGGCTTTTACCGGTGCATCAACAATGTGGTTTCTTATGTCCGGGTTGTTGCCCCTGATGCTCCTTTTGAGCGGATTACTGAAGCTTCTGTAATGGCTGAGTTTTCAAGACACTGGGGGGAGGCCAAAGTATAGCTTAGTGGTCTATCAGACCAAATTTTTGATTAAATGAATGTACTTCCTCCTTCTCTTCCGTCTTCTTGAACAGATGTGAAAAGTCAACCTTCTTTTGATGTCCTTGTAATATACTTTGTCTCTGAATTTTTAATATGTGAGCAGGCTTTGTCCTGTCTTTCTTTTCTTCTTAGATTTCTTTGAATAATATGGACAAGTTTCGCCCTATCTTTCCTTGTGGCTTTTTTTTGCTTTGCCATAGCTTGTTTCGCTCTTTGGGTCGGCGACCGAATTGTTTGGAGTGTTTGTGCCGCTCTTTGGTCGAAGTAGTCGATTGTACTGCTCTTGGGGTAGACGATCGAGTTGTTGGAGTGTTTGTGCCCCTCCTTGGGCAACGTAGTCGATCGTGCCGCTCTTGGGGTAGGCGACTGAGTTGTTGGAGTGCTTGTGTCCCTTTCTGGGCGAAGTAGTTGATCGTACCACTCTTGGGGTAGGTGACCAAGCTGTTGGAGTGCTTGTGCCACTTCTTGGACGAAGTAGTCGATCGTACCACTCTTGGGGTAGGCGACCGAGTTGTTGGAGTGCTTGTGCCGCTTCTTGGGCGAAGTAGTCGATCGTACCACTCTTGGGGTAGGCGATCGAGTTGTTGGAGTGTTTGTGCCCCTCCTTGGGCAATGTAGTCGATCGTGCCGCTCTTGGGGTAGGCGACCGAGTTGTTGGAGTGCTTGTGTCCCTCTCTGGGCGAAGTAGTCGATCGTACCACTCTTGAGGTAGGCGACCGAGTTGTTGGAGTGCTTGTGACGCTTCTTGGGCGAAGTAGTCGATCATACCACTCTCCGCTTCTTGGGCGAAGTAGTCGATCGTACCACTCTTGGGGTAGGCGACCAAGCTGTTGGAGTGCTTGTGCCGCTTCTTGGGCGAAGTAGTCGATCGTACCACTCTTGGGGTAGGCGACCGAGTTATTGGAGTGCTTATGCCGCTTCTTGGGTGAAGTATTCGATCGTACCACTCTTGGGGTAGGCGACCGGATTGTTGGAGTGCTTGTGCCACTTCTTGGGCGAAGTAGTCGATCGTACCACTCTTGGGGTAGGTGACCGAGTTGTTCGAGTGCTTGTGCCGCTTCTTGGGCGAAGTATTCGATCGTACCACTCTTGGGGTAGGCGACCAGACCCGTATAGCACAACCATTTCCGGGTTGGCTATTTGTAGGGTAAGTAAGCAATCATACCAGCTCTTGGGGTAAGCGATTGCGCCCGTATAGCAACAACTGTTTCCGGGTTGAGCTGTTTGCAGGGCTGCCCCTTTTTCCCCAACCTGATTACGGGTTGGTTCTGTCCGTTGGACAGGGCTGTCAGTTGTACCATCTCTTTATGGTAGAGTGACAAATGCTAGCTTGGGTCTCCTTACCCAAGAAGCTATTTGGCCGTTGGCCGTCAGTCAGACCATCTCCATATGGTTGAGTGACAAGATTGCCCGTGTAGCGCAACCATTTCCGGGTTGGCTATTAACAGGGAAGCCCCTTTTTCCCCAACCTAATTATGGGTTGGTTCTGTCCGTTGGACAGGGCTCATATTTGAAGCTATTCTTTTTGAATAATCTCTGTTTTATTTCTCTTAAAACTTGAGTACAATCTGTTGTACTTAATTGTAGAATCTTTTGAGCTGGCTGATATGCCAAGTGTTCTTTACAGGTATTTCATCTGGAGTCATCAACTCGTATGTGCCGGGTCCTGTTGTTGTCTTCACGATGAAGGGTCCTTCCCATGGACTGAGTAGTTTGTGTCGTCCATCTTTCTTCTGGATTAGTCATAGTACTGAGTCCCCTGACTTTAGTGATCGGGGTTGAGTACTTTTGTCATAATGTCTTCATAACCCTTGCTGATATCTTGCATTTTGTATGATTACACTGTCTCTTATTTCTTCCATTGAATCAATTTCTAACCGCCTTGTTTCTTCTGTTTCACCTTCTTCATATTGTTCTATTCTTGGAGATAGCCATATTAAGTCGGCTGGTAGTACTGCCTCTGATCCATAGACCAGAAAGAACGGTGAGTATCCAGTTGCTCTGCTGATCTGGGTTCTTAGACCCCATACTACTTTTGGTAATTCGTCGATCCATTTTCCACCATAATCTTTCAAATCTTCATATAATCTTGGTTTTAAACCTTGTAATATGAGTCCATTTGCTCTTTCGACTTGTCCATTGGCCTGCGGGTGTGCTACTGATGCAAAGTCTATTTCTATCCCACAATCTCTTGCCTAGTATTGGAATTCTCTTGCTGTAAATGGTGAACCAAGATATGTGATTATTCTGCTGGGCATGCCGAACCTATGCATGATGTCTTGTATGAATTCCACTGCCTTTTCTGCACTGTATTTGACCAAAGGTTTGTATTCAATCCACTTTGTAAATTTGTCGATTGCCACAAATATGTATTCGAAGCCTCCTTTTGCTTTTTTGAGTGGTCCGACTTGATCCAGCCCCCAGCATGAGAACGGCCAAGCCAGCGGTATGCATATTAAGTTGTGAGTCGGCACATGTGATTGCCTAGCAAACATTTGGCAATTCTTGCATGTTCTGACGAGCTCTTCTGCATCTTTGAGTGCTGTTGGCCAATAGAAACCTATTCTGAATGCTTTGCCGACTAGTGTCCTAGAGGCTGCATGATTTCCATAGCATCCTGAGTGGATTTCGTCCAAGATTTCCTTTGCTTTATCTGTCGGAACGCATTTAAGTAGTACTCCTGATGATGCTGCTCTTTTGTATAGTTTATCCCCCACCAGAACGTAGTTTTTGCTTCTTCGTACAACCCGAGTTGCTTCTGCTTTGTCTTCGGGTAGTTTCTTCTCTTTGATAAAATCAATGTATGTTTGTCTTCAATCACTTTGTATGACTATGATTTGTCTTGACTGGTCTGGTTCTTCTGCTTGATCTATTTCCATTGGATCTGTTGTCTCCTTCTCTTTTTTTGTGTTTCCAAGTTGTTTGATGGATGGGGCTGTGAGTTCTTCCACAAATATACCAGGTGGTACTTTTGCTCTATCTGATCCTAATTTGGCTAGCACATCTGCTGCAACGTTGGAATCTCTTAGTACATGATGGATTTTGAGTCCTTGGAAAATTTTCTCCAATTTTTTGACTTCTGCACAGTACGCATCCATGTTATCTTTTGTACAATCCCAATCCTTGTTGACTTGATTGATTACTACAGCTGAATCACCGTAGACAAGTAGTCTTTTGATCCCAAGCGAGCTTGCAACTCTTAGACCGTGTATTAATGCTTCGTATTCTGCCTCATTGTTAGTTGCCTGCCAAAGTATTTGTAGCACATATTTTAACTGTCTCCCTTCTGGTGATATGAATAGTAATCCTGCTCCAGCTCCTCCTAACTTTAGGGAACTGTCAAAATACATTTTCCAATGATCAAGTATTGGTTCGGGTTCTTTTTGACTGATTTCTGTCCATTCAGCAATGAAGTCGGATAATGCTTGAGCTTTGATTGCTGTTCTTAGTTTGAAGTCTAGGTTGAGAGCACCGAGTTCTACTGCCCATTTTGATATCCGACCTATTGCATCTTTGTTGCGTAGAATATCTTGAAGTGGAAAACTGGTTACCATTTTGATTCTGTTAGTACTTCGCTTATGTAATAGACTGGTCTTTGCATTTTGTATGTGTGTCCGGGTTCTTCTCTCTCAACCACAATTGCTGTGCTGACAACGTTCTTGGTTGCTATAATGTATAGCATCATGTCCTCTTTGTCTTTTGGTGGTGTCATTACTGGTGATGATGCCAAGTATTCTTTTAACTTTTGGAATGCTTCTTCTGCCTCTTCTGTCCATTCAAAATTTCCTGCCTTTTTTAATAATTTGAAGAAAGGTAGCCATTTTTCTCCTAGTCGGGAGATGAATCTATTGAGTGCTGCCATGCATCCTGTAAGCTTCTGTATGTCTTTAACTTTCTTTGGAGGTTTCATATCCATGATGGCTTTAACCTGCTTTGTACTTGCTTCAATTCCTCGGTTACTGACTAGAAACCCGAGTAGTTGTCCTGATGGTACCCCAAAAACACACTTTGTGGGGTTTAGCTTCCACTGCCATGCTTTTAGATTCTTGAAAGTCTCCTCGAGGTCTTCTATCAATGATCCGGGTTCTTTTGTCTTGATTACTACATCATCAATGTATGCTTCTACGTTTCTTCCGACTTGACTCTCCAAGCAAGTTTGAATTGCTCTTTGATATGTTGCCCCTGCATTTTTTAGCCCAAAAGGCATTGATTTATAGCAATATGCCCCAAAGGGTGTAATGAACGAAGCCTTGCTTTGGTCTTCTTCTCTTAAGGATATTTGATGATAGCCTGAATAGCAATCTAGAAAGGATAACTGAGTTGATCCTGCTGTCGAGTCGATGATTTGATCAATCCTTGGTGGGACATATGGATCTTTTGAGCAATGTTTGTTGAGGTCTGTGTAGTCGATGCACATGCGCCATTCTTTTGAATTCTTCTTCTCTACTAGGACCGGGTTGGCAAGCCAATCCGGGTTGATTATTTCTCTGATGAATCCTGCTGCCATGAGCTTGGTGATCTCTTTTTTGATTGCTGCTTTTCTATCTAGAGCGAATCTTCGTAACTTCTGCTTAACGGGTTTGGACCCTTTGTTCACATCAATTATGTGCTCAGCCAACTCCCTTAGGACCCCTGGCATGTCTGCTGGCTTCCAAGCGAAAATATCTTTGTTGTCCCGAAGAAAGTTGGTGAGCACGAGTTCCTATTTGGGGTCGAGATTTGCACTGATGATTGCCGTCTTCTCCGGATCACTAGTCAATAGGTCAATAGTCTTGGTAGCGGCTTATTTTGGTGGTGCGAAGTTGCTTGGCTTCTTAGCTGGTATCTTAATCTCATCTAGGTTCATTTCGTTGGCCAGTATTGCAATCTCCTTTCTTTCCTTTATATCTTATAATCTTTTGGATATTTGTACTGCTTGTACGTCGCAATCATGTGCTTTCTTTAGATCTCCTTTCAATGATAATACGCCCTTTGTTGTTGGCATCTTGAGCAGTAGGTATGGATAATGTGGTACTACCATGTATTTTGTTAAAGCTGGTCTCCCAAGTATTGCGTGGTAGCATGATTCAAAGTCTGCAACTTCGAATTTTATGAATTCCGTCCGGTATTTGTCTGGTGTGCCAAAGGTGACGGGTAGGGTTATCTGTCCGAGGGGCATAGCTGCTCTGCCAGGTACTATTCCATAGAATGGTGTGCTTGTGGGTGTCATTAGACCTTCACAATCCAGATTCATCCTTTTGAGAGTATCTGTGAAAATTATGTTAAGCCTGGCTCCTCCATCGATGAGTACTTTAGTTACTGCTACTCCTGCGATAGTCAGACCCAGTACTAGCGGGTAGCATCCTGCGTTTGCTACACTGGTCCATTGGTCTTCTCTTGTGAAGTGGATGGGGTACTCTAACCAATCTAGATATCTTGGGATGGCTGGTTCAGCTGCCATGATGGCTCTGTGAGCTAGTTTCTCTTGTCTTTTGCTTCGTGTGTTAAAAACACCTGAAAATATCACCGCTAATTGGTGTTGGGGTTCTTGATAATCTCCTTCAGCTCTCTTTTCCTCCTTCTTAGATTCTTCTTGCTTGGGCTCCGAGTTGTTTTGATTCCTGTTTTCTCGCTTCATGAATTGCCACTGAAAAGTGCTGCATTCAACTAACTTGTGTCTGGCCCCTGGGTGTATGTGACACGGCATGTTTCCTATGTTTTCTGGCGCTCTTCCTCGATAGTTGTTACTCTGATAGTTGCTATTACTGTTGTAACCGCTGTTGTTATGGTTGTTGCTATTGTTGTAGTTGCCATTGTGATTGCTACCATTGCTATCATTGTCATTGCCATTATATCTTCTTTTGTTGTCTATGGTTGCCACCATATTGTCCTGCCTTGGTCTTTTGTCTTGCTGTCTGTAATTGGGTCTTCTATTCTCTGGGTTGTCCCTAGCAAATCTGTGCCGAGTTCTTTCTTCTGATGAAATTAGCTTCTCAACAACCCTCTTGAAGTCTTCATTTGTTCTTGGGTTCTCATTGAAATAGTCCTTGTATTGCCAGTTTGCTTAGATTCCTTCTGCAAAGGCCTCTATCACTTCCCTATCAGTAATGTCGTGGACTTGAGCCCTGAATTCTCCAAATCTTCTATAGTATTCCCTTAGACTTTCTCCTCTCCTTTGCTTTACTAATTTCAATTCAGCTGCAGTCATTGGATGGGTAATAATGCCTGAGAAGTTATTGCAGAAAGCTTCTTGCAAGTCTTCCCAATACCTGATTGATCTTGGCCTCAATTTGTCAAACCATTGTAGCGGCATTGCTTCGAGGGCCATTGGGAAGAATAGAGCCTTGATGTCGTCGTCTCCTCCAGCTAATTCAATAGATTGGGAGTAAACCCTTAGCCATTGTCTTGGTTCGACTTTGCCATCATACTTGGAATGATTTGCTGGTTTAAACTTGTGCGGTAGCTTTAAAGTTTGTAGTCTTCCTACGAAACAAGGGAATCTGTCGTATGGTTCCGTTCTTCCGTAATCTGGCGATCTTGCCCTTCTATAATAAGACATGTCTTCTTTTAACTCAGACTCTCCGTAGTCATCTTCTTTGTCAAATCTTCTTGATATTTCTTGGTAGCGTTGGCTCAATTCTGGTTTGTCTCTTTCTTGTTGCTTTGAGTAGTGTTCCTTCCTTCCATTGATATCAGCACTTTCTACTGGTCCTATCCTTTGAAAATTCGATTTTTGGGGTGGCTGCTCCCTTTGTGGCTCATGTGGAATTTCTTCGCCGGGTTGTTTTTCTGATCCCCCGACTTCTTTCTTCTGGTCTTCCTTCTTTCTTCTGGTCTTCCTTTGCTTTCCCGTTATTCATGAGGGTGTACAACTCCTTTGTTAATTCTTCAATTCTTTCCCTTTTTGTATTTTTTGTGGCCTCTTTTTCTGACTTCTTTCTATTGTATTCCGTTAGCTCTGCTTTGTATTTATTCCAGACTTGCTTCCTTTGTTTAGCCCGGTTCCTCCTTCTAGCTTTCAATTTGTTCTTCTTTAGCCTTGCTAGTCTTTGCTCATCATTTTCGCTGCTGTCGCTTTTCTCATCTAACGAGATGTTGCCTTCTGATTCGTCTGAAGATTTTATATCTGGTATCTGTGGTGGTTCCAAAGGTTGTTCTAACTGCTCCGCCATGTATACAGTATACCTCTTCCGAGCTCTTCTTGTACGGTATTCCATCCTTCGTTTGGTTGAGCTGTCTGTAGCTTCTGAACTGGATCCGAGTTCTTTTCCCTCTTGATAAGGTAGTTCTTCAACGCGCATGCCAGTCTGGACTTTGCTTGAGGTGAAAGAACCTGGCCAATGCACCACACAGTCTTGCGGGGTCACTGTCATGATCATCCCTTCTTGTGCTCCCTCCAGGAGTATTCTTCTTGCTGAGTTCATCTTGTTTTGGGTAAAGTGTCAATAGACTGATGCCGCATTGCGCAGTCCATAAGTTCCCAAGTTCTTCTTTGAGTTGTACGGGTCGTATCCCTTCGCGATCGTTGTTGTGTCTCCGAGTCCAATTAGGCTTGGCTCTTGTGCCGTGAAGATTGTCATGGAATCGGGTTGTATCTCTTTTTCAGAGTCGGTTTCGTATCCGTTTTCTTCCTTATTCCGAGTTGTATCCGAAGTTGAGACTTTCGTCATCTTCTCGGCGAGTTTGTATTGAACTTCGTCATCGAATTCTTTTTCTTCTCGGAGACGGGTACGAAGCTTGCTGTCGCCGTTAGCCTTGCAGATCCAGGATTCGAAGACAAAGGTTGTTCTCGCCGAAAAGGTCATCTTGGGGTTGAGGTCCGCCGAACTCTCGAGAAAAAAATTCGTCGAAAGCCCCTACCTGGCGCGCCAGCTATCGATGTTTTACCACCGATAGCCTGCCACGGGGGTACCCGGGACAGTTGTTCGGGCTTCGGCGAATAGCGGAATTCGGCGATTACGCAAAGAGACTCACGATTTATACTGGTTTAGGCCCTCGACTTGGTCGAGTAATAACCTTACGTCCAGTTTTGGCGTTAGCCTGTTTGCATTGTATTGCTTTGAGTATCAGGTATGTGTTCTCCTTGGCGATTGGGCTGTAGGCCTTGTTACCAAGGCCTACCTCCCTGCAGTATGGTCTATGGGGGGCCCGTAGGGTTCCCCATCGACAAAATCATTGAATCACAAGGAATCTGATAGAACAGGGGAAGCTTGCACAGGTCAGACGAGAAGAGAAGCACTGGGCGTGATGGGCTGTTATGTGGGCTGAGCATGCCAGAGCTATAGTTGATGCTTACCCGACTGGAGCCACGAAAGGGGGAGCCGCCCTGTGATGCCAATGGAGAGGGGAAGGTTAAAGTAGCTAGATCAGGGGCCGCACCGCCGCCAGGGGCTGCCGAGCACACGGGTTTGGCCAAGCTGTCGCTGGGGGCCGCGGAGCTCGATGGCCTAGCCACGCCTTGTCAAGCTACGGAGGAGGAAAGGGCGTACCTTGTCGATCTGCTCCCTCCTCATCCCGCTTGATCTGCTCGCCCCTCTTCTCGCTCGAGGCTCCTCCTGCCCGTCGACCAGATCTGAGGGGGCACCGCCACCATCGATGCCGCTGCGGGGTGGCCACGCCATCGCCCCTACACCTTGCCGTGCCTGTCCTGGGAGTCGCCGCAGGTGTCGGTGGCGCGGTGGGACAGGCCAGACCTAATGGCAGAACATAGAACCCCGACGTCTGATGCTGAACATTCCCAGCCAGTGGAAACATAAACGAAGTTCTGGTCAAAGTCACATGCAAGCATCACATTTTGAGAAAGATTTCCTTTTCTACTCTGATACGGTGCTGCTTTACTTGCACTGATTGTGATTGGAACATGAGTCCCATCTATCGCTCCTAAGCAGTTCTGCAAGGGAGAGAAGAGGTGATATTTGTAATTAGTATATATGTAAGAAAAAGGTAAGAATTTTAAAACAATACATATATTTGTTATATGTACTTGAAAGTAAGGTGCAAAATGTGAATTGGTCGATATTTTCCAATGGGTCTCAGATGATGGGGGCTTCACAAAATCAAAAGCCAATGAAGAGATTGCATCAAAGGCTGTTGCGATATGTCTATGTATTGTCTCTCCACTGTGCTGAAACCTATCACACAATGCAGTAAAACTTGCATTTCGCGCAAGCATGTACATGAACATTGCCAGTTGTTCTTCTACAGTAACCCCTCTTGTACTCTTTAAAAGCCCTCTTGAACTAAGGTAATCTGCAAGGGCTTTGAAAATCCATGGCACCATACGCAAATTATGATAAGAACGATGTGGATGGCCCTCAAGAAGTTCACGTGTATATTCTGAACCACTAAGCTTTGAAGTGTAACATGGAGTTCTTGTTCTAGTTCTGATAGAAGCTAAATATAGCGCCGAAAAAAACAAGCATCATCATTTCATCTTCTTCTTCTTCCTTAGATACACTTTCAGTCCTTTTATTATAATCCATATCCACTGGACATATCTATCTGAATTACCTAACAAACCAGGCCATTAGAATTGAGAAAAGGAAACATTGCAAAGCAAAGCATGACCAAACAGCCTATATGTAGCACACTGCACACTTCCTCTGAAGTTATACACGTGAATGCAAAAACAACAACAATGCAGGTTGTAGTGTTATCCTAGGCTAGTGCGGCTCTACACAAAATGCACAAGTACTCCCTCTGTTTCCGTTTTCAAATATACGACGTTTATAACAAGCTAATTACTTCATAATATATATTTGAAAAATAAAAATGGAGGGCAGGAGGGGACAGTGAGCTACTTCATAATATATGTATCTTAGATATGTCGTGTGCACTTGCACTCTAGATCAGTTTCTTTCCCTTCCACCTCTTCTAATCAGTCATGCACGCACACTGCAGATGGCTTGCACACATGTTGCTTCAATTTGTTCTTCTCATGAGAAGCTGCATGCTTCTATCAGGACCAAAATACTCAGCGTCCATGCGGATACCTGCCGAAGTCGACAATGTTTGATCAGAGTTCACATGTTCTTAATGCAGCAGCTACAAATCTAACGTACGGCAGCAATGCCATGGGAGCAGCTTCAGCATACATATAATCTACCAAACATATCTAAGATACATGTCTAATGCATAATCAGCAAAATCGATTGGTCCCAATTATTCAACCGTGCATTGGGGAAACATACAGAGCTGCCATGGAAACATACAGAGCTAAATTATTCAACTTCAATTTGGTTTCAATTTCAACCGTGCTATTTCACTCCTCATTCAGATAGGTTTCACACATAATCAGCAAGTGCAAGCAAAGAAGCATGTGCAACACATCCAGATTAGCTCCTCATTCAGATAGGTTTCACACATCCAGCATCCAATGCAAGAAGAAGAGCTGGGGATTAGGAGAGGAAGGTACCTGCCGTGAGGCCGTCCTAGACCCCACGCGATGCAGCCAGGGCCCGCCATGCCCACGCATCTGGCCACGCCGAGGCCGAGCTCACAAAGCTTCGCTGGAGATGGGAGGCCGTCGTGAGAGGGAGCGCCGCCGTCACCGGCGAGGAAGGGGCACCACCGCCGTTGGTGAGGGAGGAGCGTCGCCGCGACTGGGAGGGACGAGCGCCATCAGGTCACGAGTCACGAGAGAGACAAGGGGGGATTTTTCTTTTTTATTAGCTGCAGTATCGCAGGGGTCGAGGTGGGCAGACGGACGAACCAAAACAAATATCGCAGGAGTCGATGCATGATTATTGTTTCCTTCCATGCATGTGGCCTCAGGTGATCGATTTGTTTCCTTCAAAGCAGACGGGGATCCTTTGAAGAACATCAACGTACCTCCCTTCCAGAGCAGCATGATTTCGATGCATGATTATTGTTTCCTTCCATGCATGTGGCCTCAGTTGATTGATTTATTTTCTTCAAATCAGGCGGGGATCCTTTGAAGAACATCAACGTACCTCCCTTCCAGAGCAGCATGATTTCGATGCATTATTATTGTTTCTTTCCATGCATGTGGCCTCAGGTGATCGATTTGTTTCCTTCAAAGCAGGCGGGTATCGCAGGCGTGGGTAGACGGACGAACCAAAACAAATATCGCACCAAAAAAATATCCACGTTTTGTTCTTTTTAGTTGTAGGAGAAGAACCTAATCTAAGCATATCAACAGAAACAGGCACTATGAGGCAAAAAAAGTCTAACAATAACTGAATTATTTTTTGCATCTTTTCATCTCAGGTCTGGTTGTGAATGGCTAATTGGAAAAAAACACAAGAATTCCCAAGTGCACTGAATTGTAGGTTGCAGATATGATGAATCTTCACATCACCCAAATTGGAGAATGCATGGATAGTCATGATAGCATACGCTAAACCTGACAGTGCAACTATCTAAAATTGATATGAATCGTCGCAGCAACCAAACTGGAGAATCGATGAATACCCATGATGGCATACACCAAGTAATAAAAGCAGAAGTAAACTCATGTTTTGTCATTCAGATTCCTGATGGAGAAGGGTTAGAGGGTGGGTTTACACAGTAATAAACTTCAAGTAGGACGTTCCACAAGTAGTCAGATTTACATATTTTCTGTTTTTTAATATTAGGTGACCATAAATTTTCCAGCAAAACTGACAATTAGAAAGGCTAGTTTGACAAAACAACAAAGCATGCCCACAAGCTTAGCGTTCTTGTAACCCGTAGCTAGGCATGGAAAATTGATTGTCAGGAAACTATAAATATCTTCATGATAGTCAACTTGAACAAATGCTAACCTTAGCAGATTTAACCAAAGAGCCAGTAACGAAATAAATTTTGACAATGATGAAATGGTATTCTGATGTCCAAATTATTTATCAGACTCTTTCAGCAATTGTCCAATCTACATACAACTCAAAGAGCATCCCATGAGTGATGTACAAAAACAGTCCATATTATGGAGAAACAATTAGCTGTAAAAATGGCAGAGAAAGAGCAGCATGGATATATTATATAAAGGCATAGTAGGTTTGATTTTGAATCCCACATCGACTTTCAGTTTCCTCATTCCCCCCTTGAGTATATATTCCATGCTAAAATTTAGAGGGTAATTGTGCAATCAGGTGGAACATGCAGCATGAGACTGATTAATCTCCGGAGACCATTTATGGTACTACTTGCTAAAAATCACATGTGCTAAAAATTCTCGACGCAAGTTCTTCTCCTTCTCGACGCAGGTCCATCTACGAGGACACAGCCACCAAGGTTTGCTAGCATGGAGACACATTTTGTCGAACATGTTGCCCGCGTTACATTCCCCACTTAGGTGTCCACTTTTTGCACAGAAGGGAGAGCAGGGAAGGGGTGGGCATACCCTGGTTGACCACTTGCGCCGTCGGGATGCCGCGCACGGACGCGTGCGCCGCCTCCAGCACCAGGACGACGTGCCACCTCACGATGGTCGGCTTTGGTGGTGCTGACGAGCTAGAAGGCGAGCCCGGTGTCCTGGCCGAGGATATGGTGGATGCTGTCGAGGAGCGACGCCTGGAAGTGGCCCAAGCTGAGCCCGTCCTTCTTCACCAGCACCATGGTGCCCCCGATCCGGCCCTCCAGCACCATGGACGCCGCGTCGCCTCACGGTGGTCGAAGGCGTGCAGCACGGCCAAACAGGGAGTCACGGAGGGGAGGGGAGCGATGCCGCAATCGCAAGGGGAGCGACGAGCAGGGAGGAGACCGAGGCAGATAGAACACGTGAGCGTGAAACCAAATGAAAGGAGAAAAAAACTGTCCCTTTTACAAATGCAAAGAGGCGAAGTAATTAAATGTAGACAGATTTGGCAATGTTCTCAGAAATACAAAGAGGTTTATTTTGTCTTAATTCTATTTCCTTCTGTGTTAATTCTTTTTCCTTTTGCTCGTTGCCATGTATGCTGGTGCATGCAAACATGCAATATGTATATGGATAGCACAATAATTTTCTACTTCCTATTTTTGCGTGATTCCTCTATTACATGACAGGCAATATTCAATCAAGGAGATGTCGTGGGATCACAGGCGTGGGCAGACGGACGAACCAAAACAAATATCGCACCAAAAATGTCCACACTTTGTTCTTTTTAGTTGTAGGAGATAAGTGATTACTACCTGATTATGGAACGAAGCCTCTGCTACACTTCGTCACTTTGGCACAACTCTAGTTGCTTTGGATGCGCTTAGATATGATCTATTTATATTTAAGATGTTCATAATTATTTAATCCAACAAAATTAAAAATTACTGGACATTAACTCAGAAAAATCTAGTGTCTATTGGATTTATATGGACTAACTATTTGAGAGGTAAATCATTCTTTAATGTCTAGTTTTAAGTTTTATGATACCCATGGGACCCACGTTTATATCTAGGCATACCGATCTGCACAAAGTAGTAAGTGACTCATCTCCATTAATTCTAGTTAATTTTGCTAAAATTTTAAGGCGACACGATGTTTTTAAATTTAGAGTCCGACTTTTGACGTGAAGTATACACATATATAGTCACACCAATATATACAAAGTAGCAGTCAATCATATTAAAGATGGGGCGTAATGATGGCGGTGACGCTCCAACCCGCTCTGCTATGGGCTAGAGCAGTGGCGAAGCTTGATGGGAAAACAAGAGGGGGCCATCAGCGTTAATTTCTTGCTTAATATGCATAGTTATTGATTTTAATCACTAGATTAATAGCTACTTAAGGGCGTTTTCAATAACCGAGGAGGGGGCATGGCCCTCTTTGACCTGCATGTAGCTCCACCATTGGGCTAGAGGCAACAACAGACGGGGGTACGGGATGGGGCTGGGACAGGGTTATGTTGGCGGTGTGGGTGTTGGTGACCGCACGCCGACGAGTGATTGGAGCTCGAAGGAGGTCAGCTAGCGACGGGGTGGTCGTCATGTACCTCCATGAAGAATGGAGTGAAGAAGGAAGGAAGGGCGAAAGAAGACAGACAACATTTTAGTCATATGAAATAATTGTGTATGTTTAATGGCCTATACATGGGACCAACGGTGTCCAGGACGTCATGGGAGATCTCTAAGTAGACGAAAAATTATAATGATATGATCCAATATGATGAATAGTAGTGGCAAATCTTAGAGAAGTAATATTTATAATGGTGTAGATCCAAATTAACTCTCTAATTTACCATCAGTTCGACATAGTACTTCTGGAAAAAGAACAAACTCACTCAAAGATTCTATAACGGAAGAAGCGACGTAACATGCATCTAGGCTGAGCCTGGGTCTCCGACACAGTTCCATTGCAGCGTGATGTGCTGAACCGGCCCTGTCAAGTCCCATTTTTATACGCCCCGTTCGGCTCTGTTCTAACTGAATTGTTGTGAGAGAAAAACACTATCCCAGTTAAAAAAGAAGCCAAACAAACCGAATATGGGGTAAGCCGAACGGGCCAATATATACAGACCAAATGTCCTTAGAAAGAAATAATACCGACGGCAAGGGGCTACCTGTGACATGCATCTAAGCTGAGCCTGGGCCTCCCTCCATACAGCATGTTCGTTTGTTGGTTTCAGTCAGACTTATCAGTCAGCCAACAATGTTTTTCTCTCACAATAAACCAGCACAAGCCGGACTTATCAGCCCAGAAACCAACCAGCAAACAGGCCGATAGTCCCGATAGGCCTAGAGCCACCGGCCCATTCAGGTCCCATTTTTACACATAAAAATTTGACAGTTTCTAAAAAAAATTCTCAAAAAAACATAAAATATGGACCCGAATATCCTTCTGCCAAAAAATACTGACCGAACAAAAAAAATACTGATGTGTACTCTTGGGAGTACTGGAGTATATCGCAAGAGGCGACTTAGGGTGTGTTTGGTTGAGTTGTGGCTGTGGGAAAAAGCTGCTGTGGACTGTGAGCTGTGGGAAAGTTGCTGTGGGCTGTGAGCTGTAGAAAAGCTGAAAGCTGTTTGGTTAAATAAGTATAAAATATATCTTCTATCTTTATCTCTCTTGAAACAACTATAAAAGAGTTTTTTATTCCACTAATTTCGAAAAACAGAAAGCCAAAAGTCAAAAGCAGGATCAAACCAGCTTTCAAAAATGTACTACGGAAAAGCAACTGCTTCTGAAAAAACACCCTCCAAAAACAACCTATTTAGTTGAGCTTTTAACTTTTTAGACCAAAAGCCAAAACCAAAAGCCCAACCAAACAAACCCTTACATGCATCTCAGCCTCTAGGCTGATGTGTCTAAGCCTGCCGTGCTGAACTGGCCTAGTGGCCCGGCGCCCCGGCCAAGTCTCATTTTTCGCAAGGCCTGTTTATCGCGAGGAGGAGGACGATGACGACTGACGTCTTCAGAATGTCAGATCTGTAGCAGTATCATGTTTTCCATTTCAGAGGACCTGCTTGTGCTTGATGCCTCTCTGAAAGGAATCGTTGTCTTGCTGGAACAATCTGAGTTGCTCTTCTCGGAAGAAACCAGAGGCAACTAGATTTGCCCCAAAAAAAATAAGGAAAGCAAAAAGGACACCCAGCTTTCTCACAGGGAAACGAACGCTGAAGATAGGGACACCAGACAAACCTGCCAGTGAGTGCCACGGCCGGCACGAGTCGAAGGCTGGAAGTAGCAGAGCTCAGCTGAGGCCATCATGCGTCATGTTTGTTTGGGCTTGTTTGGCTGATAAATCATAACTAAAAGTACTGTTGACTAATTTGATGTGCAAAAAAATACTATTTATTAACTGAAAAAGTACGACTTATAAGCCAAATGATCCCAAACAAACATGGCGATGGTATGCGGTCGCCTTGCCCATCTGCGGCAGATCGGTGAGCATGGCGACGAAGAGGGGCTACCATGTGGAAGCTCTGCTCATTTGAGCCGGAGCATGCACGTTGACTTGCAAGGCTCCCCTGCCACCTCGCCACCTATAAACAAGTGATGAAGTGAACAGAGCGCCACCACTCCTGACCACAGACATCACTGTGGGTCTGCACTACACGGTCCACCTATCAGGGATTCAGGGCTAAGAAAACAACAGCTAAGCGCCTGTGTCCCAACACCAACGTTAGACTCGGTCGGGTCAGTCCGTGATCTCCTTTTGGCTTTTGCGAGGGAGCAGTACTTAGGTGCCAAACAACGTTAGACTCGGACCGTGATCTAGGTCGGGTTTCTTTGATCGGAAAAAGGTGGAAATCCAGAACCAGAAGTCCATGTCCAGAACAAACGTAACTTCATCTTCTGGTAACAGGATTTGTTGCTCCACCGTCTAATGGGTAAACATGGATTCGTTTTGAGAACTAGGACCCTAAGAATTCGAATGTGTCAAACCATGGATCAGTGGAAAGTTGCGTGATACTCCCTCTATCACAAATTATAAATCATTCCAAGAATCTCCAAGAATCTCGAAGAGTTAAAGCATCTCAAGTTTAACCAAAATTATAAAAAAAATTATAAAGATTTATGATATCAAATAGATATACTATTAAAATATAATTAATGAAGAACATAGTAATACTTAGTTGATATCATAAATGTTATTATCTTATTATATAAAGTTGGTCAATCTTCATATGCGTTGACTCTCCATAAAATCCCTTGAATCTCCATTTCTCCACCTTTGTAACCGAGTCCAAGATTGTCACATCAATATGCATTTTGTCCGGCGTTTCTAAACGAACATCCAAATCCTCTTTCCAGAGGACAGCTAGTCCTCCCCCTGCCAAGGCTCCCAACGCCGAGCCCATTAGCAAAATCGAGCGAGCGCCAGAGTCCATCCATGCTATCTGAGTGAAACCTTGTTTCTGATAAGAACACCAAGATGGGGCAATGTAGCTCTATCAGGCTACGAAGATCACGAACTGCCTCAGACTGCCCCAAGCCCCGGCAGTTCATTCATAGGATTTTCATTGTGCCCGGCGGGGGCTGTCCCTCGTAGCCGCCGCTAATCTTGCATTTAGTGTGATATTGCCTCTCTTTTGCTTCTTCAAGGTTTCAATCATACTCCCTCCACTATTTTCAGAGCCCCCATCCATTTGACTCACCCAAGAGGACACCAATCCACTGGGAACTAGAGCAGTGCAGCCGGCAAGAGGTATGTTGAGGTCTGGAGTTTGCGTACCCCCAAAGCCCTTGGATTTCCTCTTGCGATGCTGCACGCGGTTCTGGTCATCATCCTCCATAACCAGCTGTCGGCTAGGTCCAGTACCTTTCTTCCTCCCATCTTCTGGCAGTGTGTTAGACCAGTGCTCACCTGGTGAAATTATTCTATTTTAGCCCTTTTTATAAACTATTTCTACAACTAGACCCCTAGCATAACTATTTGCAGAAATAGACCGAAAGCTCGGCGTACTCAGACATCACGCCAAGGTATGCGACTCGGCGTTCCTTGATCAATCGCTGACCATGCCACGTCGTTGCCAGCATGGCAAACGCGGCAAAGCTCGGCGTGAAGTTCTTTAACGCTGAGGTTGGCTAGCTCGGCGTTGCACAAATTCACGCCTAGCTAAAGAACTTGTGAAAGCTACTAGTGCACATGCATGTTTGTACTTTATGCGTTTAATATTTTGTGAATTTCATAGAAAATTAAATATTGACGTGAGATCAGCTTTATTTAGATTGATAATGTCATCTATTATGCTTGATACAAATTCGTAAGGTTCCCAATTTTTTCCCCAAAACATATTATTGTAATATAAAATTAGAAACAGGAGAAAAGGCGACTAGACGGGTTTAAATGAGAGCCGATTTAGATTTCGGGTGAAATTGGCCGTTGTCCCAATACCACACACATAAACTGCAAAACATCAATGTGAAGTGCACACGAGTCAACTGGTGACTGGATGTCCTTAGAAAACTCTAGAGAACATAGCGGAATGGACACTAAGGCAGGGCAGCGAGAAACACAGTGGGCCGACTGCAGAGCTGGTGTTGGGAAAACGGTTCCCAGCAAGGTAAGACTCAAGAGGGCCTTCGCATGAGCGAAGGTTGAACTCAAGTGAGAACACTAAGGTCTCCCTTTCTTTTACATGGGGTTTGTTTCTCCCTTTTATAGGTCACTGTACACTGGGGAGTTAGTTTACAACTTTACCCTACAACCTACCGGGCATATTCCCGGGATATGCCGGGGCATCTTGAGTCTTCTCTCCCCCCACTGCCTTGCCTTCATGGGCTTTAGCCATGAGCTTAGTGGATGCCGCCCATTAGCCTCGTATCTTGTGACCTTCCTTGGAGCCACACATGTGATGGGTGGAGGCTATGAGCCTCCGCCGGTTCTTCCCATCTTTCAGCTCGCCTCTCCGTCTTCCGTCCGGCGGCCTTCGCCATGCTTTCCTGTGCTTGGCCTCGGGTTCAGCCATGGGTCTTCGTCGGCGGGTCTCCACCAGTCTAGAGCCTTCGCATGGCCAAGCTGTCGCGAGCGAAGGTTTCTGTCGAATCCCTGTCTAAAAATGAGAACTATGGTAATGATTTGCAATTCCGTCCAGGTGCATGGCAAAGGAGTTATAGAAAGACGAGTTAGTCTTCATGACCCAGGTATCTGTGTCCCAACAGCTAGCTTGGCCCTTATTTGCCTGGCACAAGAGCCTGAGGCTAGCTTAGCCGTCTTCCTAGCCGGCCTAGCAGCTTGATCATCTCTTGACAATTACCCATCATCACAACACACATGGGCACATTTTAACTATATGTTCGCATTAGCTATAAATCCAATTGAGCTGCTAATTAATATCCTCTCGTGCGGGGAGTTGCACTTAACGAATATTTCCTCTGGACCCATTTCTTAGGCACTCTCACAATAGAAACATTGCATGCAACAACAAATAGTGCGGTATTAATTATTATCACTCATAACGCCAGAACACGCTATCCTCTGCCATAAACCATTCGATAGTGATGGGGACTTCTAATCCGACAGTGATTATCAGTTCTAGCATACTCAGTGTTGGCCATTCGAAATCCCAGCGTCGCGTATGCCTCGAAATGGCTGTGGAACCTTGCATATACCGGCCTTTCTAAAAAAATGCGAGAGCATCAATCGGTCTGGATGGGCATGTCTGTTCACCATTATTAGCTTATATATATGCGCGTACGTGATAGTTCATGCACAAGGTAACTAGCTTCTTCCCAAAATTATTTCTAGAATTTTTGGCAAATATTTTGTCAATGCATATTTTTTTATCATGTAGAGATTGGGGTGCAAACGAAACGGATACGGACCGATAAGGCTGATATTACATTTATTTTCTTATTTCTATTCGGATTCGAATATGAATATAGATAGGCTCAGCTACTCAGCTACGTCGAATAGAATACGAATGGATGTTGACATCGTAAGTATGCGATTTGAGTATTTGAATACTGATACGGTATCAGATGTTTTGAATATCCAGACTCTGATATGGACGGATTTGAACTCCATTTAGGCCCCGTTCGGCTGGCAGAATTTTGACTAAAACTGGCTAAAAAACACTGTTCTGGCTGAATTGTTGTGAGAGAAAAACACTATTCCGGCTGAAAAAAGAAGCCGAACAAACCGAATATGGAGTAAGCCGAACGGGGCTGTACTCGGATGCGGTCCGAAAATATTTATACCATTTGCACCCCTACGTAGAGAATAACATTATGGTTCTAATGAAATTACTCATGTCAATTGGATTTATATTTATCTTTCTATAAGTTTCACAAAATTTCTAGAGTTTACTAGTTTATTATTTTCAGATATAATAGATAACCACATCATGAATCTAAATAAAGCTGATCTCACATCAATATTTATTTTTCTATGAAATTCACAAAATGTTAAACGCATAAAGTACAGACATGCATGTGCATTAGTAGCTTTCACAATTTCTTTATCTTGGCGTGAATTTGTGCAACGCCGAGATAGCCAACCTCAGCGTTAAACAACTTCACGCCGAGCTTTGCCGCGTTTGCCATGCTGGCAACGACGTGGCATGGTCAGCGATTGATCAAGGAACGCTGAGTCGCATACCTTGGCGTGATGTCTGAGTACGCCGAGCTTTCGGTCTATTTCTGCAAATAGTTATGCTAGGGGTCTAGTTGTAGAAATAGTTTATAAAAAGGGCTAAAATAGAATAATTTCACTGCTCACCTGCCTATTGCTTCATAGATGACTGGACTTCTTGGTCTACAGTGTCTCCCATCTGGTCCGACAATAAAAAGTGTGACCCATCATCGCCCAGAGAGGAATGGTCATCGCCAGACCTGCAAAAACGAGATTTCGGTGGTTTCCCAGCCGAGGACGTACCACTTCCAAAGGATTCAGCAGCAGCCCCCGCGAAGGATTGCACCCTCCTGTGTTTCCGGCGCCCTAAGCTGGACGTCGTACGGCAGTTTCCCTTGTTCATCCCTTTCCACCGGAGTCGGGCAATCCACTTCATAATGGCCCATGATACCACAGGCGAAGCAGTAAAAAGGAAGCTTTTCATACTGAATTGCAAATCAGCGAGGCTCCTCCGAACGACTCATGCGTAGTAACACCCCACGCCTCAGGGGTTTATCGATCTCAATGGCTACGCGGGCACGTAAAAATGCACCGCTGGCTTTACCATCCTTATCAACATCCATCTTAACCACATGACCAATCAATCCTATAGCATGTTCTCCACGCTGTTGATTCATCCAACCTAGAGGAAGGTTCAAAAGTCAAACCCAAATCTCCATATGATCGAACAGTATTTCTGACGCATTTAGTCGTTCATCGTACATCTTCAGAACGACGGCATGCCTCCCTACCATCCATGGAGTGCCCGCAAGCACCCTCTTCAAATCCACCTTACTCGCAAACTCCGCTACAAAGAGATTATCCCCTTTGTCGCCAATGGCACATATCTTCAATCCTACCGGGTTGCCCCAGGCAGGTTTCATAGCAGCACAGACTATGTTGATGTGGACAGCCATGGGGGAGATGACCTTCCCCACTAGTGCCCACTCCATCGTCGGTAGTGCCGTATCCTCCTCCTCATCAAAGAACTCGACCATGGCACCCTCTTCTTCAGTCAGGTTCAGCCGCTTCAAGAGATCCGTGACGTTTGGGGTAGGGTTCCCCCCCCCCCCCCCCCCGCCCCCCGATCGTCCACCTCCTACCACCGCCATTGCTGCAGCAAGGCAAGGAGAGGAAAGCAGTAGTGATCTGCGCTTGCTAGACATAGATACAAAACGATCCCAACACTAAAACCTAAGCGGCGCTTAGACCCTAATGGGGAAGGGTTTAGAGAAAAAACATTGTGGTCGACGGTGCCAAGAACGGCTAACCTTCGATATGCGGTGGCTGGCACCGCCATGGGGACGGTGGACGGGGCGTGGACGTCGGTGATCGGGAAGAAACACAGGCGGAGCGGACATAGTCACCGGTGGGGCGAGCTGGATCGGGATCAGGGAAGTGCGCGATCTCAGAATCGCTAGGGGGCGACTCCGTGATTTTTGGATCTCCTACATTTGGTAGATCGTCATATCTTATTTTTTGTCCATCTCCTTCCCTTCTAAGGCCGGCTCATGTGCCCTTTGGCTTGCCTAGCTGCGAGATAAATAGAAATGCTCATTTCAACATTCGTCTCTCTCGTTCCAATGCACAAACACATCCACTCCTGCTGCATCCAAGGCTTCCCCGTCCCGGTTCCTGCGAGCACGGGAATAGGGAAAGCAGGCCTCCAAAACCGAGTTGTCTATGAGTTCATCTGCTCGGGTGAACTGCGGCCATCAGGTTTTTGGAGAGAGATCACGCGACTACTCGATCGATCCATGACCTATGACTTCATATTCTTCCCGGCGTTCGTGATGGCGGTGGGAGTTCGGCACTGCAACCTCTCTGCACTGCATTGAGCGGGATGACTACACCAACAGGCGATATGTTGTCTAGCGCAACCGGCTTTGGTGCCACTAGGTATGTTCTAGTTCATCCCCTATCTTCAGCGATTAAAATCATGATTATTTGTATCATCTACATGTCCATGTCACTTAGATCACACGTGCACATATATGAGGCCACAAACGTGTTATTAATCTTTTTCTTGATTAAATTAATACTAAAATTGCCTAAATTTCTAACAATCCAAAAACCTGATAGGCATTTTTTTTGGTAGTCGGCTTTGCGGGTATGCTAAAACCGAATGTCTTTGAGGGCACTCATTACAAGAGGTTGCGGCAGAGGTGCATTCTATGGTTGACTGCTATGCACTGCTATTTTGTTGCTGAACCTAGGGTTGTTGGGCCGCATACTCCTGATGAGGAGCGTGCGTTCAAACATGCTGATACTACGTTCAAGGCTGTAATTCTGAGCGTGCTAGGAGACTCCATAGTTGATGCATATGTGCCGCTATAGACTGGTAAAGAGATGAGGGATGCACTTGAGGCCAAATATAGAGTTTCTGATGCTGGTAGTGAGTTGTATGTCATGGAGCAGTTTCATGACTACAGGATGGTTGATAACCATTCTGTACTAGAACAAGCTCATAAGATACAAACACAGGTAAAAGAGCTTGAAATTTTTAGTTGTGTATTGCTAGATAAGTTTGTGGCAGGCTGTATTATTACAAAGCTGCCACAGGCTTGAACAGATTTTGCTACTTCTCTAAAACATAAGAGACAGGAGTTTGGCATTTCCGACCTTATTGGCTCTTTGGATGTTGAAGAGAAGGCAAGAGCAAAGAACGTCCGTGGCAAGAAAACTATTGAGGGAGGTTCTAGTGCCCATGTGGTGCAGAAAAATCCTCAACACTCTCACAAGAAGAAATTCCAGCAAGAACTCAAACAAAAGAACACTACACCTTTTAAGAAGAAGAAGAAGAAGAACAAGAAAAATAGGAATTGTTTCACTTGTGGCAAGCCTGGGCATTATGCTAAGGATTGCCCGGATGGTAAGTGGAAGCCCAAGAAGAAATCTGCAAACATGATTGAGGCTGATGAAGGAACATCAGGGTATGGTAATTTCTTACCTATAGTTCTTTCAGTTTATCATTCACCGGATTAATGGGTTGACGCAGGAGCTAATATTCATGTGTGTGCTGATATCTCTTTATTTTCTTCTTATTAGGTCGGGCGGACTTCCTCCTTGTTGATGGGGAACGGGGCGCGTGCGGCTGTTCGTGGTGTTGGTACGGTCGATCTAAAGCTTACTTCGGGAAAGGCCATGCAGCTAAAGAACGTGCAGCATGTCCCCTCAATAAGGAAGAATTTGATTAGTGGTTCTCTATTATGTCGTGATGATTATAAACTTGTGTTTGAGTCGAATAAGTGCGTACTTTTTAAGTATGGAACTTTTGTTAGAAAAGGCTATGAGAGCAGAGGCTTGTTCTGCTTGTCTTTAAATGATGTATGTGTTAATTTTGTGAACCATGTGAGCCAAGTTAATGAGACAAATATTTGGCATTCGCACTTATGTCATATTAATTGTGGTTCTATGACTCGCTCAGCTGGTTTAAATTTAATTCTGAAATTTGATTTGGTCAAAGATTCTAAATGCCATGTATGTGTTGAATCTAAACAACCTCGCAAGCCTCACAAGGCTGCTGCGGCAAGAGACTTAGCACCATTAGAACTAATCATTCTGATCTATGCGAAATGAATGACAAGTTGACCAAAGGTGGCAAAAGGTATTTCATGACGATTATAGATGATTGTACTAGATTTTACCATGTGTATTTACTGAAATCAAAAGATGAAGCGTTGCATTATTTTAAGATCTATAAAGCTGAAGTAGAAAACCAACTAGAGAAGAACATCAAACTGTTGCGGACTCATCGCGGGGGAGAATATTTCTCAAATGATTTTTCTGAGTTTTGCGCGGAGCATGGGATCATTCATGAGAGGACACCGCCAAACTCACCACAACCCAATGGGATTACAAGAGAGAGAACCGCATTCTAACTAAGTTAGTTAACGCCATGTTAGAGACAGCGGGACTATCTAAGGAATGGTGGGGTGAGGCAATATTGACAGCATGTCATGTCCTGAATAGAGTGCCCACTAAAAACAAAGAAATTACGTCATTTGAGGAATAGGAGAAGAAGAGATTAAATCTCTCTTACCTGTGAACATAGGGTTGTTTGGCAAAGGTGAATGTGCCAATTAATAAGAAACGAAAGCTTGGGCCCAAAATCCGTTGATTAGTGTCTTTTTTGGATATGCTATTCACAGCAGTGGGTTATAGATTTTTAATAATAAATTCTAGAGTGCCTGATATGAATGTTGGTACTATCATGGAATCTAGAGATGCTACATTTTTTAGAATGAGTTTTCTATAAAAATACACCTAGCACTTCTAGTCATGAGTCTATTTCATTTCATGAGACGAATGAACCTAGTAATACACGCTGATGTTGAAACCCATGTGGAAAAACATGAGGAGCATAATAATATAGTCACTCGAAAGAGTAAGAGACAGAGAACTGCATAGTCTTTTGATGAAGACTATGTTATATACCTCGTGGATGACACTCCTAAAACCATAGAAGAGGCATATTCATCTCTTGATGCTAACTTATGGAAGGAAGCTGTTCAGAGTGAGATGGACTCTATTATGTCTAATGGAACTTGGGAGGTGATTGATCGTCCTTATGGGTGCAAGCCTGTGGGATGTAAATGGGTGTTCAAGAAAAAGCTTAGGCCTGATGGTACAATTGAGAAGTACAAGGCGAGGCTTGTAGCAAAGGGCTATACACAGAAAGAAGGTGAAGATTATTTTTATACTTATTCACCAGTTGCCCGTTTAACGACTATGCGAGTGCTACTTTTCTTGGCTGCCTCATAAGGTCTTCTCGTTCACCAGATGGACGTTAAGATAGCTTTCTTGAATGGAGAGCTTGAGGAAGAGATCTATATGGATCAGCCGGATGGATTTATAGCAAAGGGTCAAGAGGGAAAGGTGTGTAAGTTATTGAATTTTTTGTATGGTCTAAAACAAGTACCTAAGCAGTGGCATGAGAAATTCGATAGAACTTTGACATCAGCTGGCTTTGTTATGAACGAAGCTGATAAATGTGTATATTATCGGTATGTTGGAGGAGAAGGTGTAATCTTGTGCTTATATGTGGATGATATACTAATTTTTGGAAATAATATTAATGTGATCAAGGAAGTGAAAGACTTCTTGTCTAGTAACTTTGAAATGAAAAAATTGGATGAAGCTGATGTTATTCTTAACATAAAGCTACTCAAAGAAGGAAATGGTGGGGTAACACTCGTGCAATCCCATTATATGGAAAAAGTGTTGTGTCGCTTTGGATACAGTGACTGCACGCCTGCTCCAACTCTTTATGACCCAAGTGTGTTATTAAGGAAAAATTGAAGAATAGCACGGGATCAATTGAGATATTCTTAAATAATTGGCTCACTTATGTATTTAGCTAGTGCAACGAGGCCTGATATCTCGTTTCCTGTAAGCAAACTTAGCCGGTTTGTTTCAAATCCGGGAGATAATCATTGGTGTGCTCCTGATAGGGTATTGAGCTATCTAAAAGGGACTATGAGTTATGGCATAGAATATACCAGGTATCCAAGGATACTAGAGGGTTATTGTGATGCAAATTGGATATCTAATGCAGATGAGATTTATGCCACAAATGGATATATGTTCTCACTTGGAGGTGGCGTTGTTTCATGAAAGTCTTGCAAGCAGACTGTCTTAACGAGGTCAACAATAGAAATAGAACTCACAGCATTAGATACCGCCACTGTTGAAGCTGAGTGGCTTCGTGAACTCCTTATGGATTTGTCGGTGATTGAAAAACCTATACCGGCTATTTCCATGAACTATGATAATCAGACTATGATAATCAAAGTGAACAGTTATAGGGATAACATGAAGTCTATAGGGCATGTGAAGAGGCGGTTAAAATCTGTCAGAAAATCAAGAAACTCCGGAGTAATAGCGTTGGACTATGTCCATATATCTAAAAATCTAGCAGATCAGTTTACTAAGGGAATGTCACGTAATGTGATAGATGGTGCATCGAGGGAGATGGGCTTGAGACCCACATAAAGTCATTCCATAGTGGTAACATGTCCTATGTGATCGGAGATTCTATGAAGTAGGATGGCGAAACAAGGTAGTGGTTGACTGTGATGGAAAGACCCCTATAATAAGGTCCATATCGTCTGAAATGCACATTTCTCCTATGCTGTAAGGCAGGATGGTTTATACCTTAATGTGATCCGAGTGACTTATTTATTTAAGCAGAGATGTCAGCCTATAGGACATTTTAGAAGGAGCACACCTATATGAGTTCGACTGCTAGTCATAGTATATGAGATGTGGGTAGTCTCTAGATACTCATGAAAGGCCTCGAAGTGTCACTTATATGCTTCAACTAGAGGGATGCTTGTAGCAGCCTAGTACCAAAAAAGAACTTTGGTGAAACTCACTTTACATAAAACTATCAATTTAAGGCATAGTCCATTGTTCAGTTGTGACTGAGTGTAAACTCTGTTCTAGACAAATGTTCAACTTAACAGTCTCCGTCGATACTCTGGTATATCAAAAAACAGTGGATTGAAGATTATTTAACATGTGTCCTAAAATTTGGTGGGGATTGTTAGATTTAATGTGGGCCAGGACCATATATTATCTAATTAAATCAAATAAATTCTAAGGTCCATATTAAATAATGTGCACAATGTTATTTAGTCCCATACGGGATTTTGACTGAATATTGACTCGACTTAAATGTGCGGACTGTGTCTGTCCACATTGAGAAGGTTGAGAAAAGATGAGGCGAGCCACACATGCGCGCGCCGCTACCGGCCCTGACGCGACGCGGTGCGGGACATGAAAGGTTTTGCCACTCAAATCAATTATGGGCAGGAGTTATGGGAGTTTCTGAGTTACGGGAGTTTCTGCTCGTGATGACGGGAGTTTCTGCCCCTGATAAGGAAAATAATGAGAAGAGTGATAGGAGTTTCAGGAGTTTCTGCCCCTAATAAGGAAAGTTATGAGGGGAGTTACGGGAGTTTACCGTAACATGCGTCTCCTCTCCTCCTGTGGCGTCGGTCTCCTCTCCTCCCCTTCCGTGGTGTCTCCTCTCCTCCTGTGGCATCGGTCTCCTCTCCTCCCTCCCATGGTGTCTCCTTCCCTTCTAAGGCTGGCTCATGCGCCCTTTGGCTTGCCTGGCTACGACATAAATAGAAAGGCTCGTTTCAACATTCGTCTCTCTCGATCCAACGCACAAACACATCCACTCCTTCTGCTGCATCCAAGGCTTCCCCATCCTGGTTCCTGTGAGCACGGGAATAGAGAGAGTAGGCCTCCGAAACCGAGTCATGTACGAGTTCATCTGTTCGGGTGAAGGGTGGCCATCAGGTTTTTGGGGAGCGATCACGCGACTGCTCGATCGATCCACAACCTATGACTTCATCTTCTTCATGGCGTTCGTGACGGCAGTGGGAGTTCAGCACTGCAGCCTCTCCTCACTGCATCGAGTAGGACGACTACACCAACAGTCGCTATGTCGACTAGCGCAACCGGCTCTGGTGCTGCTGGGTATGTTCTAGTTCATTACCTAACTTCAGCAATTAAAATCATGATTATTAGTATAATCTACATGTCCATGTCACTTAGATCACACGTGCACATATATGAGGCCACAAACATGTTATTTTTTCTGGATTAAATGAATACTGAAATTACCTAAATTTCTAATAGGTGTCGACGCAGAGGGCCAAGGCCGTGAGCTAGAAGAGGGCCGCCGCCACTGCAAACGTTGTCTTGCTAAGGAACGACATGGTAGCCCCCTGGATATGCCCACCTTCGCCGCTACCGGCGCGGATGTGCGCGACGATGATGAGCGCCATCCCTAGAAAGAAGGTCGTGACCACTGCCGCTGGGAGGACACAAGCAGCAGCCAGCCCGAGCACGCGAGCTTGCGCGCCATCAATAACATTGCCATCGACCCAGAGGCTAAGGGTTCCCAGTGGCGGCCAGTTGCCAGAGGCGGCGGTTGCCGACGCCCGTGCCCGCCGAGATGTGGTGCAGATGGTGGTAGATGACCGTGACAGTAGTGAAGATGGCCCCCAGCGCCACCAGCAGCAGCAGTAGCTCGACGACGCTATCGAGTAGCGGGGCTTAAGCATATAGATCACCACCCAGCTGCGGGTCGAGGGTGGAGAAGATCTCGATGGCCATGAATGTAGTGCAAAGGTCGGCGACGGCGGAAACTGGGGTTAGCACAGGATCTTGCGGTTTGGAGTGGCTAGACAGCCTGCCCGTTGGCGGAGAGGGCACTATCGTGCTAGGGTTTAAAGCCTACTGCTGTAGCAGCGGTTCGTGGTGGTGGTGCCACGTGATCCGTGGCCCATGGGTGAGAAGCGAATGCGATGGTGTGGGTGCTGTGACTGTGAGGAATATTTGTACAGGGGATGGCGTGTTCGTGAATCGTGAGTCACTAGTGCAGCGCGCGTCGGTGGGCTCATGAAAGATTTCGAAGATAAAGAAAACATGTTCTATATATATAGAGTGTAACTAGCAAAATTGCCCGTGTGTTACAGCGGATTAATAAAAAACATATACTAATTTTCATTCGTCTTAAGATTTAAGTATAAAAAATAATTGTTTATGTCAGAAGATCGAATTTTGTTTAGTGTGTGAACACCCATGGCAGTTCTGGTTCGTCTCCTCTACCTCATCGACCTCCTCAAACACCGCAACTATCTCCTCTAGCTCGCCCATGCAGGGCATGGCGTCTTACATAGAGGCGCCTCATTGCATCTGCGTCAGAAACAAGCATTGATAGGAACGAATATCAGAATTCCATGGCTCAAAGGCCATGGCGGCGAGGCGACCGCGTGGTGTTCACGGAGTGCAATGCATGCCATGGAGCGGCGGTGCAGAGCCAAGCTTGACAACTGGGGGTCCAATCTCTGTAAGCTCAGTGGTCTTGCTATATGTGAAGCATCCCGTTAGGGCCAGTGCCCACGATGAGGCTCTATCTGGGACATTGCTCGTCAGCGGTGGATTAGGCGTGGTGCTGGCCTTCCGACCACGCCGCACCCTGTCCTGCATCACGCATTTTACGCTGAAAGCAACAACGTACTGGCACGGTGGGAGTGCACACTTCAGAAGGTATGGAGGAAGCGTGTTGGTGGCAAGACCAACATATGGCCGAGCCATGAAGATACACAAGTTTTGTAAACGGCTAATGCGGCATCGTATGGGTCGCCTATAGGAGTATTAAGCCCGCTTGCATCAATATTTGCAGGGAGATAGACTTGTCACCTGTCGTGGTGTGGCCTCGAGTGCTTTGTGCTCCTACATTGTATTCTATTTGGACCATTTTTCTTTTAAACTTTAACTCAGTCAATATGTGTCCATTATACATGAAATTTTTACCATAGATTCTACACATCAATAGACGATTAGAATAAAAAATTCACTGCAAAAAGACTAAGGAAACATCCTCTATCAGTTTACAAGTTTGCTGTTTTGCTAGAAAAAAAAAACAAAAAAAGGACCAGGCCACGGCTCAGCCCAATCTACTGGCGCAAAAGGCGCCATGGCAGATTCCAGCCCAGCAGCGTGGGTTGAACTTTTACACAAGGAATCCCTGAATTTCTCGAATTCAATTTAAATCCTTCCACCTTTTCTTTCCCTCTTGCACTTTTCCACCTGAAACCCTTCCTTCTCTTTTATTTTTTTTCTCATCCTCTTCCCCCAAAACAACGCCCGATCTCAGGCAGATCCGTGCCGGCGGAGAATAGATCGGACACAAGGCTGGACGAAAATTTACATGTGACACAAATTATGCCTCTTTATTATTAGGTATAGATATAGATATGAGCAATAAGAGAGGTAGATATACATCCAGAACGTGTATATTATATTTTATACCCTAGATTTTTTGTACTCGTAGCTTTGTGTCTACAAACGGTACAATAAATAAGAAAAAATTTGAGGTAAGAAAAATAAGGAAAAAGTTCATCAGACCTTCAGATATCTTCTTCGTAGAGCTGGTGTCCATTAGCTTAGTTTAAGGTGATCACCAGACTGCAATAAAAAGAGAGAATATGAGTGTTATACATAGGAAATATATGTTTAGTTCATGTACAACAAAGATGAAGATTCGTTGGTTTGTCATTAACTAAGCCCCAATTTAGCCTATGGAGGGTACCTATTTCCAAGGTGAAAATATTACATGGTGCATATACAAATATAACGAGAGTAATGTTCAGGCAAATTTATTTACTTTACCATAAAAAAATAGATGTGTTTTCTAAAATATACTGTACGCATTATGAACTCGGTTTGCTATAAGTACAGTTTTGCAACTATTTATTTACTTAAGCTTCTATATAAAGTGTAGACAGTAAAGTTATACTCAATGGTAGCTATAGGATAGGAATCAAAGAAGGAAGCCAATAATAGCTACAGTTCCGAAATTAGAGAAAGAAGCAAATAAAAATGCACTGATACTGAACAAGGTCCATGTAATAGATTACCTTGCCAGTAAGTCCAACCACCTTTGTGCTGCTCGGAAATCTTTTGACAGGTAGTCACTACCTGCAGACTACCATCAAAGACACTGGAACTGTTGCAAGACAACTGGACTGTGAGAAATATTACCAATTTCAAAATATGATAAAATGAGGGTTCTTGAAACTGGGTTATAGCTTATGATACAAATTAACCAAGCAAAGTGAGCCCACTGTACATGCAGGTAAGGCCCTCCACGTTCTAACCCTTATCTTTTAACACTAATAACAGCTATCATCGTATATTAAATTTACAAAACTGTGAGCAATATATATAGGAAATGCGGTGGGAACAAAATTTAATTGAAGACAATCAAAGAAAAAAAAGGGGGAAAGGCACACACAGAAACTAAAGATGACAAGCATTAAAAAACTAATATCATAGTTTACATACTTTGTGGTGGATCGAGACTAAGAAATGGGAAAAAAAAAAGACTGTAATACAGAAAGCGACAAGGTTTTTACTTCCTGGAAAGAAAAGTTCAGATTGGCGTATGTGCATGATTGTTGCACAGGATGTGGTATCCATCTTTTGAAGAATTATCATTTAAGGTCCCTTTGTTAGACTCTAATGTTTTGGTTAGGAAGAAGAATAAATTAGCCGCTCATATATAACTAAAAGTCCCCTGTATGAGATGTACAACGGCTAATTGCTTCCTCCTTTTGAATAATTTCAGAGTGCAGTGCGTTTTTACAGCAGGGTGAATTGATGTTCGGCCCCATTCGACTTACCCCATATTCGGCTTGTTTTCAGTCGGAACAGTATTTTTCTCTCACAACAATTCAGCCAGAACAGTGTTTTTTCAGCCAGTTTCGTCTGGAAGCACAACAGTACTAGCTGTAAGATCCAGAGTTCACTCACTAGTCAGTAAAGTATAATCACGCCTTATTTCCTTTATTTACTCAGTTAGTAACGTGCATGTATGCTCAGCAGAATATACCTTTTTTCTGCTTCTGAATTCTGAAAACTGCTCTGCGACTTCACTTTCAGAAGCGGCCCTCAACTAGGCAGTACAGCTACTTGCCGTGATCAACTTAGCTAGCATCCTTGAAATTCAGTACCTGAGACGACATGCTGAATATGGATGCTTTGGACGTGATGAACCGCTCACTTTAGATCTGCATGAGTGACCATGTCGATTTGTTCACAACACACACCAGATACCGAAGTGAACTTTCTTCAAGCTTAAGCCGTGCTACAAATATTCCTTCATCTAAAAAAAGTCGTGCTACACATGCAACGTCCTCGATGGTGATGTGAGCATCCCTCTCCGGCCGTCTCTCTAACACCGCGTCTACTACTACATGCTCATGCATGAAGCCATTCTCCCGGATATACATGCTCATCTCTTCGGCTGGCTTCTTGACAACAACAGGCTTAAGCTCTCAGGCTAACGTCTAACGAGAACATTTGGAAGCTGGAGGAATCATCCTACCAGAATTGCCTTGGTACTCAATAGACCGGGGATCACATCTTTGTTTCCTGTCCTATAGCCTCTCGCATTTGGGACTGCTTAGGGTTTTTTTTTTTGGGTGGGGGGGGGGGGGGGGGGGGGGGGGGGGGGTGTAGAAAGACTGCTTAGGAATTCATCTCGCCAGAGGAGAGCGACGTCGGCCATGGATGATTGGTTCTGCTCTGCACTTGCCTCATTCGGTCAGAATGGATTGCCTGCAATAGGCTGAGCTTTGAGTCTCGCAATGACTCCTTGAAAGAGGTCATGTGTGATATTATCAGGGATGCGGAAAGCTGGACATCAAGGCAACAAAGGAACTGTTTCAGTTTCTTTTGAGGAAAATATCCAAAGGAATATTGTCATCCAAGTGCGCCGGGCACCAAAACAGTGACACATGAGAGTGACTGAGTGAGAGTACGAGAGATCTCAGTGGCATCGCCTGATCCGAAATTTCGGAACGCGGCAACGTATAGATAGATTACTCAGTACGTACTGACCAAAGCAACACTGTGCCGATCGGTCTATGTTCAGAGAACTTCAGATTTTGCCTTTAGCAGCCTTTGTTGTATGCGTGCCGGGCTGCCGGCCGGTCAGCGTCAGGGCAACTGGCTTGGACGTTAGAACGTGTGGAAATATCAGGACCACACAGGGACAAAGAGGTGGACGAAAAGAAAGGACAGGTTCTCCCGTCGACCGTGGGTGACGAGCGAGGCTGCAGATGAGGCCGTCACCGAATCTTTCGGGGGTAGTACATTTCTGCAGGACGAAATAAAGTTGCTTGACTCGGCTTGCTTGGACTTGGAGAGAGTCCAAGCTAAAGTGAGTTCTTTTTTTTGCAAATGCTGTAGAAACTTGAACATATATATATAATCTTTTGTGAAACTGGAAACGAAGCTCTGAATAAGCCAAATAAACTAGGAGCATCGTAATTAAACTCGGATAAATATTACTATTCTGCAGCATAATCTTCTGCTGATGAGCTGATAGGATCGACATGGTGACATGGAGGACTAGATGATGTTATGTATGGTGAAGGCAGCATCGACTAGAAGCGACGCTAAAACTGCTGCAAGCTCGTAGAGGTGGTTGCCTGGTTGGATCATTATTACTGTACATGCTAAATCATATATACTATACTATATATTCATGTTCAGTTAAAAACTGTCGCCACTGCAAAAATTTCGTCCTTATGGGATTACCCAGTTGAATTGGATGGACACGTACTGGTGGTGGACCGTGGACTCACAGTCACAGATGTGGTCAATGAGTGTGACTAGTGTTCCAGACAGTCTCGGCCTCGGCCCCTCTCATCACAGGGCCGATTCGTTGATTGATTTTTAGGCTGATAAATCTAACTGATGCTGATTTGTTGGGAGAAGAAAATACTGTTGGCTGACTGATAGACCCTGTCTGATAAGCCCTGCCTGAAACCAACCCCAAACGCTGAAAGAAAGAAACGAAAAGGCAAAGGACAAAGGTAGAATATCCGAAAGGTTTCGGGCTTCGCTGGTGGCACAGTCGCACCAACCCCAACGTCCCGGCGCCCAGAGCCAGGACGATGATCCTCGGAACGAGGGCCTCCGCCATGTGGATGTGGATCACCCCCTCTCTCTGTTGTCTCGCGACTTCCTTCCCGTCCTGTGCTGCCGTGACTCTGTGAGCAGTGTGGAGTGAATTTTATAGGGAATGTCGCAAGGACTGACGAGTTCAGTGCTCCGGATGGTCATTGGAGTTGGCAGGCACAAGCACAAAGGCTACAAACTACATATGAGAGTGGTGAGCACGTTGGCACTACGTGTCACGTGCTGAATCACGCACGCGATCAAGTCAAAGAATTTGTGCAAGGATTCAAGCTTTCGCTCTAGAAGGCCTTTGACGGTCACCAAAACGTTGGACTCGTCCACGTGCGTGATCCACTGGCCACTGCTCTTTTTCGCAAGGCTGTAATAACCGATAAGGGAGACGCCAGGATGCATGCCAATGCCGTGAATGACTCGGCTCATTATTGTATTTGTTACTCCTGCGTGCTACCTCTCACCCCATTGGTGATCAGCTCCTCTCCGGCACGCAAATCTGCAATAAGATCCGGCGGCGAAAGGTTGCACCGCATCTGGTCTGAAACCTACCCCTTCGTTCGATCGGAACGATTGCTTCGTGCGCACAGGTGAAGCAGACATGGTTCCAGCTTCGTCAACGGGGTGGGGCTACCTTTGCCGGGTGGATCAAGCCGTCAAGGGACACATAATCTGCGCGCGATCTGAGCAGGACCGGGGACTGGGGGAGATGAGCCTGAGCCCTGAGATGAGAGGAACTGCAGCTCTTGTGCTGTTTGAGGAAGTGGAATAAACCGAAATCCTTACGGAGATCGATTTGGTAGACTAATCATCATAGACAATAATAGATATTGGATGTTATAGGAGAATTTTTTTTTTTGAAACAAAGGTAAATCCATATGTAACATTGTGAGCAATAGCATGAAGTAACCCACTAGGTATGCATCTGAATTTACTCATTTCAGTCACTATAACGGGTAACTAAAGTAACCTTCTAGATTTGCACCTAAATTATCCAAACTTTTGCCATCATGGACGATAATATAAAGTAACCTTCTAAATTACCCACATCTACCATTACGATAAAGCCATATTTCTTTATGATATTAAGCATGCAACATGCTATAAATTTTGTTGCGACGCACGAACACATTTGTTAGTAATGATAAAACCATCACTACCGGAGACAGTGTAGTTACCGAGTGCCCCGACAATTACCGAGTGTCAAAAGTCGGGGCACTCGGAAAACAGTATTTACCGAGTGCCAACACTCGGAAAACATAAACACCCGGTAGTATACCGCTTTACCGAGTCAGCACACTCGGTAAATTAAGACACTCGGTAAAAATACAATTTTACCGAAGGGGCACACTCGGTAAAAACAGACACTCGGTATTGAGGTGCCACGTCACTAGGATAGCAACCGTGGGCCAAACGGCGTCACGGTATGACATGTTTACCGAGTGTTATCAGCACAACACTCGGTAAACACTACCTTTTACCGAGTGTATTGGCGCAACACTCGGTAAAATTCAACCAAATTTCTTGTTTTTCCTTCATTCTTTTTCCTCTATCCACATATGATATTTAGTACTCCATTCCAAAATATGGTGTTTATTTCGATTTATTTACTATATTTCACAAACTTTTCATTCTTTATGAAAATTAGGTACATATCGTGTAAATTTAATTGTAATAATTAAAATCGAACTCGATAAATCACGAGATTGGAAGAATTAACATTGAAGCATACATCTATGTTATAGAAAAATTTTCATAACGTTTTGGAAGTATTTTTACATTCGTCGCTGCCGAACCGGTACATCTCCCAAAGAGATGTTAAACATTCACATTGACGAGTAGGATTTCTATTAAGAGTGAAATTCAACATTATGATTTAAACTTGGAATTTTTTAGATAGTAAATAGATGACATGAAATAGTTCATGTGAAAGTTTGGTGAATTTTAGGATTAAATTGGCATTTTTTCTTTTTTGTTTTGTATGAAATAATGGATACTTTTACCGAGTGTGACCTCAAACACTCGGTAAAGGTTAGCCACGGCCCACCTGTCTGCCACAGTGGGCTATGTTTACCGAGTGCCGTAGATCTGGGCACTCGGTAAACATGTACCAGGCCCACATGTCACTGGGCTGCGGTGCTTGAGTTTACCGAGTGCCGTACATCTAGGCACTCGGTAAACAGAAGCATTCAACACTAAGCCGTGCCTCCCTCAAATCGTGCACAGACACACACACACACACCGCCGCGACCGCCTCCTCCCCTCCACCACCGCCGCCACCGGGCGGTCCCCCACAGCCGCCACCACCGGAGAGACGGAGAGAGAGACAGCGGCACCGGCGCACCGGACGACGATCCCCTCCGCCGACGCCGCCCCGTGCTCCCTCCTTCGCTCCCGTTCCCGCGAGGTGGGGTGGGGTGGGCCCCAGCAGCAGCGGCCGCCTCCTCCCCTCCACGTCGTCGCCACCGGGGGAGGGTGGTCACCCGCCGCCACCGCGGGACTGCCGCCGCCGCGGCCGCCTCCTCCCCTCCACCACCGCCGCCACCGGGCGGTCCTCCACCGCCGCCGCCACCAGTAAATGCCCTAAGCCACCATATTTTCCTTTTTTCGAGTTATGACTATATGCATTTGTGCAATCTCTTTCTAGTGATGTTTACACAATAGATCTGTACACAAAGACTAATCGAATCGCACATGATTTCACTTGTGAACTACGAAATATAAATTTTTGATTTGGCATACAAATATTTGTGATATAGTTAATATGAATGTGCAAGAAATTTCTAGTTTGACCAAATAAGCAGTGGTGAACTCCTAATGTAAATAAAAAATCCAATGCATGTGGGATCTCAACTTTTCATGAACATGTGATGAACATATGAAAAATCCAATGCATGCTTGTTTTGCTGGTTTATGGTGAAAGTTAGAGAAACGGGGAAAATATTTACCAATTTGAACAAAAATTACCCTGAACCAATAAAGCAAATCTAACCCACATATCACCAATTTCAAAATGTCCGATATACTTTTTCTCAAATCCTACCTGCAGAGAGGATTGACATGAGCTTGTCCCTGGTGGTAACAAAACAACCAGTTGCTGTCACCTCGTCACAGACAGAAGGGGAGCCATATTTGGTACTTCAGATTTCACATGCAAAGTGCAATTGGATAATTTTCCTAGATAATTTTCCTAAGGGCCAAAGGACTCCAGATATGTCATGTAGCGATTATATGCAGCTTTAACAGCATCTTCAATATAACCAGGTAAGGGACCCACATTCTGCAAAAGATCTGCCTTGATCAGACTGATATAAGCACACCAAAAAAATGCATGAGGAAATAGAGATAACAAGTACCAACTTCGCCAGTCAGACCGCAAAGATCATCAAGAGTCATTCTTAGGGTAACCAAGGTTCCACTAAATTCTTCACACACCTCAGCTGCACGAAATACATTTTTCAAAGCCTCTTGACCAGCCTTATCATCGGTGGCTTTAGATACTGCTTTCTTTGCTTCTGCTACGAGAGAATCTGGAAGTTCATTCCAACTAGCAGCCAACAAATCCTTAAATGCAGATTCTATCTCTGGGTCAGATATTGCAGGCAAGTGTTTTTCATTTGAACTGAAGAAGCGCCTCAGTTTCCATGAGAGAGGATTGTTCCCACCTGAGCTTATAACATGGACAAGCTAATTAAGAATGAGAAGTTTTAAGTGAAGTGCAGTATTAGAATCACATCATAATGAAAACAAACAAGGCATCATTGAGTCTTCTAGCCTCCCAGACTTACCCATACAGAGACGGCCAGTGATTCGACCCTCCGGAACTAAGTAAGTAATTTTTGCATGTTAACACTACTTCACAGGTTTTTAAGTTATAATAGAAACTAATATTCAATCTCAATAACTTTGTGGAGGGATTGGGAAATGGTGATCCCAGGGAGTCACTCTCGCCGAGTAAACGGGATCCTGGGTCTTCTGTGCAGGGCAAACTACCCCGGGATGGTGAGGATCGATGGTGTTGTGCAG